>NC_084860.1:12663662-13001162 GCF_951802175.1 Populus nigra
AGATGATCTTTCATACATGTATCGAGATTTCCTCGAAGGGTTGCATATGATAGATTATTATGATAAAACCTCTTGGGCTATGATACTAGAAAATTGGCATGTGTCTAAACTTTGGTATGATGTACTCTATTGAAAATACATAGTTAACTAACTAAGTATATAATATATGGGCATGCCCATTATAAACCCAGAACTGGCAAGGAAAGGACTCTTGTTACACATAGAAAACATATATACTTCCCAATCATACTTAGACTGCAAAGGCTATTCATGTCATCAAAGACTACTGAGTACATGACATGGCATCATTCACATGATACAGTAGATAGAGTGATAGTGCACTCTTTTGATGGTGAAACCTAGAAACATTTTAATAGGGTGCATCCTTAGTTTTTTTAGTGGAATCAAGAAACGTGCATCTTGGGTTATATATAAACAAACTCAATCCATTCGAGTTATTTGTTGCTCTTTATTCTAGTTGGTTGGTGATATTCATAATTTATAACTTGTCACTAGGAATGTATATAAGATTGAAGTTCATGTTTTTAATTACGATCATACCCAGTCCTAATAATTTGAGTCAGAATATAGATGTTTGTCTTCGACTGATGATTGATGAGTTCTAGTAATTTTGGTCATTCGAGGTTTTGACTTATAATGTATTGATGAAACAAAATTTTTAAATGAAGGCAGCTTTGATATGGAATATCAATAATTTTCCTGTATATGAAATGGTTTTTGGTTGGAACATGCATAAAAAACTAGCATGTTTATACTGTATTAAAAATAATAATGCCTTCACGTTAACAAATGGCGATAAAGCATTTTTTTTATTGCCATCAACAGTTTTTTCCAACGGATCACAAGCACATAAAGGATTTATTTGTTGGCAGAGTTGAAAGGAATGTTGCACCGCTATTACAATCGGGCGAAGAATTGTAGAATATGATGTTGAATTACATTGACATTGTGTTTGGTTTTCAATCCGGTAAGTAGAAGTTTCTTGATTTTGATTTAACCCATAATTGAGTAAAGCAAGATATTTTCTAGGAGCTTTCTTATTGGAAGAGCAATATCCTATGACATAATCTTAATGTTATACACATTGAAAAAAACATGTTTGAAAACATTTTCAACACGGTTATGGACGTGAAAGTGAAGACAATAACAACATCAAGGCTAAAATGAATAGATCTTTGTTTTGTCACTATTAAAATATGAAGTTGGTTTATGATGGATCACAGATCGCAAAGCCCAAAACCAGTATTGCCTTAGATAAGAATACACAATTATATGTCAACCAATGACTTAAGAGTTTATGTTTTTTTTAAGGACATACTTCGAACATATCAAGGTTAGTGAATTTAGAGGATTACAGATTGTATGAAATGAAGTGTTCTGACTGCCACATGTGTATGCAAACACTCATTCCACTAGCTTACCATGATTTATTGCCAAATAGGATATGGGATGCATTCATGAAAATCAGTCACTTCTTGAGAGATATATGCTCTAACAAGTTACGGACACAACATATAAAAAGGTTTGAAATGAATATCGTCTAGACAATCTGCAAACTTGAGATGATTTTTCTCTATAATTTCCAACGCAATAGATCATTTACCTATACATTTACTGTTCGAGGAAAAAGTCGGAGGCCCAATCCAATATAGATAGATGTATTCATTCAAGAGATTAAGGATTACACATGCATCATAATTAAAATTCTATTATCTTTTTCTTAAAATTCAAAAAATTCATTTAATTTCATGAAAGTACTTGTTCAACCTTAGGACAAAAGTAAAAAAACAAGGTGCATGTTGAGGCTTCAATATGCGAGGCTTATATTGTTAAAGAGATCTTAACATTTATCTCGTACGATTTTGAGTCTCACTTAAGAACAAGCATGACAATGGGAGGAAGTGCCTTCAAGTGAGAACTTGTCAATATTCTCTTATCCTGAATGACCCGTACCAAAAATTATTGTGTGGGGGAAGATATTTGATAGAAAAAGAATTAAGACAAACACATAATTATGTACTATTTAACTGTAATGAACTGAGACCTTTTATTTAGTAAGAATAATACTTAACATGTTGTTACTATTGAACAATTTATATCTTATAATATCATAAACTAATAGATTGTTGAATTCCTCATAGGCAACATCATCAATTTTTATTGTTCCAAAACTCACAACTGACTGAATCTCAAATATTTTGACTACAAGATGAATAATTTATCATATGGTTTAGAACACATGTAAGAAATGTTTAATTAATTATTATGATCTATCATGATACTTAATCTTATTACACAATTCTCGTGAACTATTAAAGGTTGTAATTCATGTACCAAGTTTATCAATTGGGAGGGAATGCTAGTGTTACTTTAGATTTACTATGTTTGGGTCCTGAAAGAAAGGTGAAGTGCTATAACAAATATTTCATCAATGGACATATGTTTCATATTAAAAAGTACGGTCAAGGTAAAAAGATATATAACAATGGAGTTTGTGTTAAGAGATCGACTTCTAATAAGTTTGAAGTTGACTACTATGAAAAGTTAGAAGAGGTTATAAATTGTAATATCATAGCGAGCATAATAAAGTTTTTTGTATTCAAATGATATTGGTATGATACCACTAACAGAGAAATCAGAGTAGATCTCTCTCATGGTTTGGTTGAAATTAATACAAAAGCTAGACTTTGCAACGTTAACGATGTCTTTGTTTTCACCAAGGAATGCCAACAAGTTTATTACACCTACATTTCATTTTTTAGAAAGGATCGTTCAGGAGTTAATTGGTTATTTATAGTGAAAACCAAACCCACGAGTCGTGTCGAGGTTATTCAGGATGACAACAATGAGTTAACTTTGAGAGATTATGTCTTTCAACTTAATGAGTTAGTTGATCCATATCAATTTGATTGTTCATAATGTCATTTTCAAATGGTAGCATCGATAGATTAAGTCTGTTATTATATTCTAAAGAGCTTTGAAACTATTCATTTCCCAATTACATGTTCATGGTGTCATTTTCAGATTGTATAACCAACTAATAAAGTTCGTCGGTATATTACAAAGACCTTTGAAACTGTTCACTTTTCAATTACACTGTTAATTAATGTTATTTACAGATAGAATCACCTACATATTGAAAAGCCATCAATAATATTTGGGGGGTTTCTGAAAAGTTTTTGATTAACTTGAAAATTTCAATTAGACGTTTCAGACAGAAACACCAAGGAAAAATTTAAAATATTAATATTTAATTGGTCATAGAAACATCCGTTAGTAAAGTTCCCCCAAATTAAAATACTATAATCCCTAATTTCATAACATCTAGGTAAAATACATTCGTTTGTCTTCCTCTACGCCTTCTTATGACTTCTCTCTCCTCTATGTTTTCATCTTTCTTTCTCTTCTCTTTCCTTTCATCAACTCGTTCTCTCATCTTCTCTTCTTCTCCAACTCAGATTTGCGTACTCCTCTTATGTCCTCTCCTTAATTCTATTTTTTCTTTTTGCTATTTAACATAATTTAATGAATTTTTGTTTTTTTTTTCTCTTCTTAAGTTCACTCACAACTCATATTAAGGTAAGATTTTTCTTTTTTCTTCTGTTTTTGTGTTTTCTTTTGCATCATCTTTTTTTTTAATTTTTTCTTCTCTTAATAATTGTATGAATTTTGTTGGATTTTTTTTAAAAAAAATTCAAGTTTCTTATTCTTTAATGATTGAAAATCATCGAATTAGGAAATTAGGGTTTATGTGAAATTTTTGCATTATAATATGCAATTATTTGAATGACATGTTTAAGGAGTTTATTGAAGAAATTGAAAACCAATCATGGAAATTGAAATGTTAAAATGGTCAACCATGATTTGATATTTGGGGGAAATCAAAAATTAAAATTCTATTATGTTGGTTTTGGTATTTTAATGATAATGGGAATGTTTTAAATTAATTTTGAATGATGTAATGTGGATTACAAATAAATTACTTATTGTTGTTATATGTGAGAAAGATGAAAATGCATAAATTGGACTAAATCATATTGATTTTAATGTTTAAAATAATTTTGAGGGAATGTTGAGATTAGTTTGGAATATTATAATGTAGAATAAATTGGTTGATGTTGGTTGTGTTGGTTAAATGTGGAAAAAAATGGAAATACAATAAGTGATAGGATTTTGTAAATTTTAGTGTGTTAGCTAATGTTGTTATGATTAAATTTGATTGGTGTGAAGATGATAATGTGTTTAATTTTGATGGTACTTTAAGTTGAATATATAGTTGATATTGGTTATTTGGGTTAAATTATTTGAAAATTGAAATAAAAATCAACTAATTTGTGGCAATCCATTCAAATTGTTGTGTATTTGCAGGTTCTACAAATTTTGAGTAGTCTCTTGTATAGGGGGTGCTGCTATTTTTTAAAAAAAAATAGGAAGGGTTTATAATATCTTAATTCTTTAATTTGTGTAGATGTTTAAGGAAAAGTCAATAGCACGTCGTACGGATATGATCGCTGCTAGTTTTTCTAGCAATGATTCTAACAACTATGAGTTGATAGGTGTCGAACAAGAACAGGCACCTAAGACACAAACATTCACTCATGATGTGAGCTCATCGAGTGTGATCCCGCCACGTCGAAGGGATGTGTCCCTTCAAAGCGGAATCCATTTACCCAGGAGTATCAGGACAGTGGAAGAATGACTTTTCAATGTAAGTTTATTTTTTATTCACAGTGAGAAATTAACTATTTTTTAAAAAAAATTTAGTCATTGTTTCATTGTTTTCCAATCCGGTGATGAAATCAATGATAAAAATTTAATTGTTTCAAAGGAGTCAGGTTTTCAAACACCTTTAATGGAAACCTATGATTGACACATGGTTTTCAAGGTTTAAGGTTAGTATTAACTTAAATATTTTTTAATTATGTTAATTTGGTTACTTTATTAATATTAATAAAAAGTTTCTTTTACAAATTTTAATTACAAAGAAAAAATTGAATGGGATAAAGCTAACAATGTTATTGCAATGAGGGTTTAGGAGAATCATGTTGCAACTAGGTAAGATTTCAATCAAGATAAAAAAAAAACTTTAATCCTTTTATTCAATTTTATTTTCATTTACTAATAGATAATTCATTTTTACTAAATAGGTTGCATGATTTTTTGTAAAAGGTGCTAAAGAAGGCAAAAAATTATATGAAAGAAAGAGAACTTTCAAGTTAGAAAAACATGGCGGTTTGAAAGAATTTCAGATTGCTGTAAGTCTCGGAGGTTGTGTGGGAGGAACATATTCAGCACGTTACGTCTAAGTGGTTTATACGAGGCCGACACTCCAGTGTGGAGATTCAAAAAAGGTTACAGCAGTTCGTGGATAACCGAACTCAGCACTTTATAATATGTTGACTATTATATTAATTTAATTAATTTTAATTTTTTTTCTCCTTCTATTTAATAGATTTTTTTTAAAAAATTATAATTTATTACTAATAGGGTTATCGAAAGACTTAGTCCGTCGGTATATTCCAAAGAGTTAGAAAAAAATTACTGTAAATACCACTATCACTGTTTAATCACTAACAAAATTGTAGACGGTTCTTTTATCGCTTATATATCAAATTCACCGATAAAAAAATAACTGATGGAATTACATATAGTTTTTCTGTCAATGATATATATATTTATCAATAAAAATACCAAAGAATGAAGCAGGTAAGTTTTTTCTTTTTAACTTGCTTTTACCATTAGTAAATCTATCATTAAAATTATTACCGATAAATTTACCAACAAATTAAGAATAAAAAAATAATATTTAAACATGTTGATAAAATAAGTACCGTCAGGTACAAATAAATTCCTTCCGTAAATCAAAAAAATCTAGTGGTGTAATTTATATTTTGGTTCCAAGTACAAGTACAACCAAACAGTAACCTTACCATAACTTCAAATATTTTTTAAAATTTAATCTAAAATACTAACAAAACCATTTTTTTCTTGAAAAAAAACAATTTATTGAGATCGAATCAAACCACATACATTGAATTTGTATACGATTGCAATCCCTATATAAGGAAATTTCCAGCAACCGCAGAATGCCCGAGTATAATTTGTATAAATGATTAATGGCACACACTCGACCCAAGTTTGACAGGCTAGTATCACTGAGCTAGGCTAGGGCTTGCTTTAGATGGAGCCCAAGGACAAAAAACAGATAAATATAGAAAAGCTCAACCGAAGTTAAAACCTATGCAAATGGGTTGGAATTTGGGGCTGGTCGAAGTCTAACCAGTTCACTGTGTGATTTAGAAACGCAATATAAACTGTATTTTTTAAAAATATTTAAATATTTTTTTATAAAAATTTAAAATTTTTTTATATATTTTAAATTGTTTTGACATACTAATCTTAAAAATAATTTTTTAAAAATAAAAAAAATTATTTTAATATATTTTAATATAAAAATTTATTTAAAAAACAACAATAACTACACTTTCAAACACCTTTAATTAATTATAATTAGATTATGGAGTACAGATTTAGATAACGACAGCACATCTGGATTGTTACCTTTCTTCCCGAGCATAACGAGAAGCCGATTATTTTTTCCTCATTAATTAACAAAATTATGGTCTCCTGTGATCATTCAAGAAAATTAATTTCTTAGCGCTTCTAAGTGACAGTATCGGCGACACAATGACCCATATACCTTAACATATTAATTTACGTTCCTTTTAAAACACAAGTAATCAAAATTGATACCTTAATATATATTTTTTATCTGGAGAAAAAAAAGTTTGAGTTGGGATATCAAGCATGGAGCAATCGAGTGGGATTCATTGATTCATACTTAGTTCTAAAACCACATTCAAGTATAATAATTAAGACAATATTATTGTTTGAAGTAACTCAACTTGCCCAATATCATTGAATATGCTTGATTATAGAAAACACTAAAACTTTTGGTGTTTCTTGTAAAAATAAAAACACTATGCAACATTGTTCACACATTCACAAATCATCGTGGATTTATTGTGTATTTTTTATTTTTTTTATTTTAGCTATCAAACTTTTATTTTGGATGATTTGATTTTAATTCAAGGCCAATTGCTTCTAATTTTTTAGACAAATAAATAATTGAAAGATGAAGAATCGAAGTGAAAAAAATTGACATTTGATCCTCCATCTTTACGGATAATGTCATTTAGGTACATTCAAATGTCAAAAATTTAATTTTAATACACAACTTTAATTTTTTAATTTTTCTAGTCCTTGGTTAGAGAGAAGAAAAAGGGCTCATCAGATTTCGGCGGTAAAAATAGAGTTTTTGTTAACAATGATTCCAAGAAAAAAAAAGGTTAATCTTGGATTCAACGAGTTTCATTTGATGAGTGGAGTTTAACTTGGGTGTTATTTAACCCTAAAATTGCATGAGAAAGTAGATCTTTAGGTTTTAGGTTGGTTTTTTATTTTGGACTGATTTTGGGTTGTTTGAAGGCATAAACAAGTTTATTTAGATCTTCATACAATTTTCTGTCTTTTTAGGTCAAAAAATGGTTGAAAACCACTTTTATTGGTTGAAAACCCATTGCCCTCCCACTGCCCCCTTTTTTTTCGATGACTCTCCAGTCATTAGATTATGGGTGTAAATCTCAACCTGAAATCCTTAAACTCAACATTTATTGGTGTATTCCCAACCAAAAAATAATAAATTAAGAGGAGAAATTTTATAATTAAGGGTGGAAATCCCTAGGTAATTGGTGAAAAATCTCGGATGAAATAAGAAAATAAATATATAGGCAAAAAATATTAATGGTCAGAGATTTGACGGAAATAACATGTAGTCATTTAATAGAGTGACATTGTTGTAGATAGAGGAAAATTCTTTTCCCTTTAAAGAACAAACTTGTCACTCATTAAAGTCAAAAAGCTTGAAATTTTTTTTTCCTCTATTTTTATCAAAATTATCTTAATTTACATGGTATGAAAGTGTGATTAAGTGTTTCCTTATTGTTAAATCAAATTTAATTGGTGAATCTTAGAGAGAGGGGGGGTTGGAAGTTTGAGAATTTAATAGTGAAAGTGTGTAAATTTTGAGAAGGAAGAAGAAATCCTTTTGGAAAGGAAGAAGAAATCCTTGGAATCCTTGCAAAAAAACTCATTTAATTGGGTTATTTGGTAGTGGTTAGAGGTTACTTTTGCAATAAATACACTTAATTTCTTGAAATGTGATGGGGGATTGAAAATCTCTAATTTTAGAAATTGTTAGGGTTTATATAAATTTTGATAGGAATGTCAAATTGTGTAGTTGTTAGTTAATCGGGGTTGGATGGCATGATTAAGGATGTAATTGAAGAGATTGAGAAATAATTTTGGGTCTAACCTTGGCTAAGTGGTTTTGGGGGTTTGAGAAACTAATTAAATTATGTTATTTGTTTATGATATAAATGATATCGGAAATATTTAAGATTGGTTTTGAATGTTGTAATGTGGGTTGCTAAAGGTTTACTAATTGTTGTTATATGTTAGACTGATAAAAAAAATATAGAAATTAATTAAATTGTGTAAATGTTGTGTTTTGAATGATGTTATTATGCTTAACCTTGATTGATATGATAATGAAATTGTGTAAAATGATTGTGATTCTTGTAGAATAAATTGTATGGGTATTGGTTTATGATGAATGTGTAAGAAAGGAAGAATGGAAATCAGTGAAATTGTTGTAGATGTTAATGTTTTAATGGTGTTGTAATATTTAGAAATTGAGTTGGGAACTTGAAATCAAAATTAATATTTATATGTTGTGTCTAGTTTGGCAAGTTTGTAAAATAAAAAATAAAAAAAATACATGTTGGATGCATAAGGATAGTAAAAAACATGAAATTGCATGTTTAATGCAAGATAGAATTTGGAGGAAATCTAAATATATGGGCATTAAGATGAATTAATGAAATTTTTAGGTGCTCAATGATAGAGTAAAGATAAAGGATGATATAAATGAATATGTGTGTTAAAAAGATAAAAAAATATTGACACTAATTTAAGATGTTTATTTAAATTTAAGAGAGATATCAAAATTGAGACTCAAAAAAGGAGTACACTCTATAGGAGAAAGAAGTAGATGTCTGTCACCTCACCGTTTTATTTATATAAATGCCATTGTTAAAATTTATGTTTACATTTGAAATGATTTACAAAAGGGTTTTCAAAGCATGAATTTTTGAAAAGTATTAAGTTTGCTGCATGGGTAGGGCTATAGGTTTTTTAAAGGAATTAAGTCTGATGCATGAGCGAAGGCTATTGATTTTTTAAAAGAATTAAGTTGGCTGCTTGAGTTAGGGTAAATTTTTAGGAAATAAAAGCAATTGCATGAGCGTTCTTTTGAGAAAGGTTAAACCAGTCGCAAGAGTCATAGATATGTGTAATTGTTAAGGCCAGCCTCTCTATCGATAACTAATTGTGTTAAATTGTATTAGGTATCCTGGTAGGAATTAGTTATGTTAGGGAATGTTATTAACTGTAATGATGGAACTATGTTAGGAAATGTTATTGACCTTAATGACAAAACTATGTTAGGTAATGTTATTCACCATAATGTTGGAGTTTTTGGTTGAAATGGAGTTGTTCAAATAAAAATAAACTATTGTATTTGCTTATTCATGTAGATCATAATATATTATGTAAGTGTAAGGTGTATTCACATGTGTTAACTTAGGAGGTTTGTGATGTTTTTGCCTTTTAATAAATTGTTTTTTGAATCCTTATGTGTTATTATTTTTTTTTAATTTTATCTTTTAATATTTAATTTATTGAGAATTGATCTTTGTGGTTTTCTTATATATAATGTTTTTAATCAAATGACTCTTGCACGAGTTTTATAAACTAACAAGGATTGATATTGTTTTTTTTAAATTTATTTTTGTCCCAAATCATAATTTAATATTGGCTTAGTTTTAGTTTCGATGGCTTGTATATTGATATTTCAAAGGCAATTAAAGACAATATTCTTCATTAAAAAAATAATTTGATTATGATAATAAACAATGAATATTTTGTTTTGTTATATACCATTCATCATATAAAATGTATAAAACAAATCTCAAATTAATTAGAAAAATATAATAAATTCTTATCATTAATCTAAAGACCTATCATTTTGATGATAAAATTTAAATATTTTATTTAGATTATTTTAATGTGTTAACGTAAAAACTAATTTTAAAAAAATAAAAAATTAATATATTTATAAAAAAAATATTTGTAAAAATCAATTGTGTAGCTCACAATCCGAACATCCCAGCACCCACAGATTGCATGTCTACGTGATAAAACCTTGTGCCTTTAATATTAACGACCAAACAACTTGACCAAGCTCAAGTACATTGGCTTTTTCAAAGACATCATTATAGACCAATCCTGATTCGTCCATGCGAAAGCCAAGGGATAGCTTGCCTGCATCCTTACAACTGGATAGCTCTCATTCAAGATCGATCGTTACATTTCGTGACAACCGAGAGTGTTGGCCCAAAAGAACTGGATTAGCATTTACAAACTTTACTCTCAATTATAAATTGGGCACCCTGTTTTTTTCTTTTCCTTTTTTTCCCCTTTTGGGGCACCCAGTTTATTTGTTTTCTACTTTTCCTCACCGGGCCGACTTATCTACCTATCTTTTGAAAATTTTATAATGTTTTGTTGAATAAAGAGAATCCAAGAGAGTCCTGTAGGAGATATTTTAAAAATAGATAATATTATAAATTAGGCATTCTATTTTTCTTTTCTTTTCTTTGGAGCACCTAGTTTACTTGTTTTCTATTTTTCAGGCCACCTTATTTACTTTAAACAATAATTAGGTGGCATGTGCTATGCAGCGGACTAATCTTTGTTTTGACATAAAAAATATTAAAAAAATATAACATTCAGGTAATTGGCTGGAGTGAGTTTAATAAATTCTGTTAATTTAATAATATCATTAGAAAATAAGATATCGACAATAAATAAAGCGAAAAAAAACAATGATTCAATGCAAAAGATGATAGCTTGCCAAAAGTATGGAAATATATTTTCATAATATTTCAAAAACATCTCAATGATCTTATTTGTCAATAAAATAAAAATTAAATAAGAATAGAATAATTTCATAGAAAAAAAAATAAAAAAAATAAGACAAAAAAAGTAAAATACAGTTAACTTTTTTAAATCATAATCCGGGTTATAAGACCGAAAGCATTGTATATGAAAAAATCATGAGGGTTAAAATCACATAAAAACAAAACAAAATAAACAAAAATAAAAAAATACAATAAAAATAATGAATTTTAAAATTGCAATAAAAAATAAATCAAAAGGCAACAATAATTTTTAAATTTAAGAGTTAAATTGAAAAGAACGAAAACATTAACAAAAGGACAAAAATGAAAAGAACAAAAACAAAAATAATACACTATAAACTTGGATAGAAGGGTGAAACTAAAAACAATGAAACTTTCATAAAAGATTCAAGGAAAAAAATAAAAAAAATCATAAGAATAAGTATCAAATCCTAAACATCAAAACATAATAAAAAAATGAATATACAAAATTCTTCAACATGTTTTTCACACTGAAAAAAACTCCTAGATGTAAATCGAAAAACTTATGCACGCATCTAATTAAACAACTCAATAACCATGATGTAAAGCAATGAAAAACAATTCATCAACAATAAACAAAAATTAAATTGAGAAACCAAGCAAAAAATAAAGATCAAGATATCTAACATCGCAATACGGGTAATTTACCTGAATATATTTAATAAATTCCTCTATCAAAATAATTTTTTAATAGAAAAACATATAAAATTTGTAATAGAAACCGACACATACATAGAATTTATTGAACAATAATTAAAAAAAATGCAAGACTGCACATATAAAAAATAAATCAATATTTAAAAGAAAATTTTAATCTATATAAAATTAAGAAAAAACCACAGCTGAATCACACTACCAGAAAATCGGAGAACACCAACGGAATTACCGACGGACTTTTTTCGTCGGAAATTTTTAACGACATAACTAATTCCGTCTCAAAATTGTCGGTATTTACCAACGGACACAATCCATCGGCGATACCGTCAGTATATACCGATGGAATAATTCTGTTGATACATACCGACGGTATCGCCGACGGAGAGAAACTTGTTTTGAAAGTTGCAACGGCGGGATGACGTGGATTTTTTTTAGATGAATTTACCAACGGAATTACTGAGGGATTCAAACTCGGATAGCCATTCAGCAACGTGTCGCTTCCACCAGTGGAATCACTGATGGAATCACCGACGAAAACTTTTTGTTGGTAAAACCAGTATATACTGCCTCTGTCGACACTCTCTTCCTCTGTTTCTCCTTCTTCTTCCTATTTTTCTTCCCCATCCCACCTCTCCCCTCCCAAACTGCAGCCAACCACCCATCCCAACTCTCCCCTCTTCTCAACACAAGCATTCAAGTTTTTTATATTTTTGTACGTGGTCACAACATCCGTTAATTCTTGTGGATTTTATTATTTTTTGTAAGTAAATCTATCCTTTTTAGTTTTAACTTTTAAATATGAATTTTTTTTTTAGTATATGTATTTTGTTAAAGAAACTTGTTGTATGAATGTATAATTTTGTAGTTGTTATAGTTTGTTTTAGATTTTGTCAAATTATATTTGTTTGTAAATTGTTGAAATTTTGTTTGAATTACACCGAATTATATGTGTTGTGATGAAATAAATAATAGCTTGTTTAACGGGTCTGTTTTAATTGTTATCAATTCTATTGCGAAGTTGTGATTTCTGTAAATTTATATATGTACAAATTTGTATGTATGAACGTTGATAGTTGATAGTTGATAGTTGATAATTGATAATGAATATTTAACATAAGCGTTTTTTTAGTTTGTTGGATAATTGATAATATGAGTATTTAACATAAGAAACCAATATTTTTTTTTGATGTTTTATAGAGATTCAATAGAAGTCATGGATGATCGTTCATGAATGTATCGGGACTCACCCCAAAGATTGCGGAGGATGGATTATTGTAGCGGTGTGCAGGGTTTTATTAATTTCGCAACATCTATCCCGAGGAATTTTACTAATGGCAGTATTAGGTGTCCATGCAGGAAGTGTAAAAATTTAAAGTTTCTGCATCAAGATATTGTAACGATACATCTTCTAACCAAAGGGTTCAAGCAGGATTACTTGTGTTGGTATGCACACGGAGAACTATTTGTTCCTAATAAGAGCATGGTTGAAAGGGTGGTCGGGTCAACTTCTAGTGCTAGCAACATGCATGAAGTTGGAAATAAGAACAGTAATCCTTACAGGAATATGGTTATGGATGCAATGAGAATGAGTGAAGGTAATGTCAGTGAATTTCCAAACATAAAACAAGAACCTAATGCAGATGCAACAAGATTTTTTGATCTATTGAAAGATTCTGACGAGCCATTATGGGATGGCTGCACGAACCACAATAAATTATCAGTCGTAGCATAGGTGTTCACCATCAAGTCAGATCACGGGTTGAGTGAGGCCGGTTATGATAAGATTATCGAATGGGTGAGAAGCATTTTACCTGAAGGGAACAGGCTGAAAGAGAACTTATATGCTGCTAAGTCCATGATGAAACCCCTCGGTTTAGGATGCCATAAAATTGACATGTGCCCTAACTTTTGCATGTTATACTACCTTGAAAATGCTGAGCTGACCGAGTGCATGACATGCGGGCATTCCCGTTACAAACCCAGAACTGGAAGAGGAAAGACTCTCGTGGCATATAAAAAACTCAGATACTTTCCAATCACACCTAGACTGCAGAGGTTATTCATATCACCAAGGACTGCTAAGCACATGACATGGCACTAATCACATGATGCGGTTGATGGAGTGATGGTGTATCCTTCTGATGGTGAAGCCTGAAAACACTTTAACAGTGTGCATCCTCACTTTTCAGCTGAATCAAGAAACGTGCGTCTTGGGTTGTGTACAAACGAATTCAACCCATTCGGGTCATTTGCTGCTCCTTATTCTTGTTGGTCGGTCATACTGACGGTTTATAACTTGCCACCAGGGATATGTATGAGGCCGGAGTTCATGTTTCTATCTATGGTCATACTAGATCCGAGCAGTCCGTCATGGATGTCATGTGTTTAGCGTAAAGAGTCATGACTGGATGGATGTGGTGTTGTTACGGTTTATAATATGCATTCCTCCGTCATGATATGAAAAACGGTTTATAACCTTGACGTCATGCACATTGAAAAGAACGTGTTTAAGAACATTTTCAACACCGTCATGGATGTGAAGGGGAAGACAAAGAACAACATCAAGGCTAGATTGGATGTGGTGTTGTTCTGTAACCGTAACAATATGGAGTTGGTTTGTGATGGGTCACAGGTCGCAAAACCAAGAGCAAGCTTTGTGTTAGAGAAAAACGCACAACTACTAGTCTACAAATGGCTTAAGAGTCTGCGTTTTCCCGATGGACATGCCTCGAACATATCAAGGCTGGTTAATACCGAGGAATGCATATTATATGGAATAAAGAGTCATGACTGCCATGTGTTTATGCACACTCATCCCATTAGCTTTTCGTGATTTGTTGCCAAAAGGGATATGGGATGCACTAATAGAGACCAGACATTTTTTCAGAGATATATGCTCCAGCAAGTTGAATGTTGATCACATTAAGAGGCTTGAAACGAATATCGTGGAGACAATATGCAAACTTGAGATGTTATTCCCTCCATCATTTTTTGACTCAATGGAGCATCTACCTGTACATTTACCGTTTGAGGTAAAAGTTGGAGGACCGGTCCAGTACAGATGGATGTATCCATTCGAGAGGTTAGATATTACAGTTGCTATGTAATTCATAATTAAATGTTTTTTATTTTTTTAATTGATAATTTTTTATTAATTCTCTATATATATATATATATATATATATATATATATATATGCAGGTACTTGTTCAATCTTAAAAAAAAGGTTAAGAACAAGGCACATGTTGAGGCGTCAATATGTGAGGCCTATATTGTTGAGGAGATCTCAATATTTATCTCATACTATTTCGAACCTCATTTGAGAACGAGGATCAACCGTGTTCCACGACATGATGATGGTGGTGAAGTGCCTTCAAGTGGAAACTTGTCAATATTCTCGAATCCTGGACGACCTACACCTAAAAATATCGTGAGGGGAAGATATTTGTCTGAAATAAAGTTCAGACAAGCACACAATTATATCTTATTTAACTATGATAAGCTGAGACCTTTTATCAAGTAAGTAGATGTTCGACATAAACTTTGTCAAAAGTGTACTATTTATGTTTTGTGATACCATAAACTAATATAATTTGAAACAACCTTGCAGGCAACATCGACGATACTTACTGTCCAATAACTCACAGCTGACCAAATCCCAGATCTTTCAATTACAAGATGAACAATTTGCCACATGGTTTAGAACACATGTAAGTCCTATCACAAACTCATAATCTCTTGCAATGTAATTCACTGTACGTAAATATATGTTATATAATATCCATTTATTGATTGTTGTTGTATTTAATATACAAGGTTTATCAAATGGGAGTTAGTGCTGCTATTTCATTGTCTTTACTAAGCCTGGGCCCTGAAAGAAAAGTCAAGTGCTATATCGGGTATTTTGTCAATGGATATGTCTTTCATACTAAAGAATACGGGCATGGAAGAAAGACATACAACAACAGTGTTTATATTAAGGGATCGACTTCTAGTGAGTTTGAAGTTGACTACTACGGTAGATTGGAAGAGGTCATCAAATTGCAATATCATAGCGAGCAGAATAGAGTGTTTTTATTCAAATGCTATTGGTATGACACAACTGACAAAGGAATCAGAGTAGATCCTCACTATGGTCTCGTTGAAATCAACTCAAAAGCTAGACACCGCAACATAAACGACGTCTTTCTTTTCGCAAAGCAATGCCAACAAGTTTATTACACATACACCCCTTCCTTGAGAAAGGACCGATCAAGAGTTGATTGGTTATCCGTTTCAAAAACAAAACCCATGGGTCGTGTCGAGGTTGTTTAGGATGAGAACGAAGACACAAGTGTGATAGATGAAGTCTTTCAAGCTACTGAGTTGGTTAAACCATACCGAGTTGCTCCTTCGATTGACTTAGAAGAAAATTTAAATTTTCATGTTTTCGACGATAGTCTTGTTGATGTTGACGCAGAGGAGTTGAATGTCGTTTTGAGCTCTACTAATGCAGTAGAGAATGTTGATGAAGAAGATGAGAACCACATTGAAGAATGCGATGAAGCAAATGATAACAATTCAATTGAGGACGAAGATGAAAATTTTGACTAAACATGCTGTAAAATCTTATTTTTATAATGTAATATTTTGAAACATGAAATATTTATTCTTTTTTAATTGTCAGCTCCTGTTATTGTGCTGTGTGTGATCTACGTGTGCAGGAGGATACACAAAAATACAGGGCGAAGGTGTAGAAATATTGACTGTTTCACTAACGGATTCACTAATGGAATGGGTAAATTTTCGACGAGTACACGGATGGTATAGTTTCGTCGGTATTTTACAGAGAGTTGGAAAAAAATTACGAACTTGTGCCACAATTTCTGACAGAAATCACCGACGAAATGGGGAAATTTCCAATGGGTACACCGACGGCCTAGTGCCGTCAGTATTTTATAGAGAGTTGAAAAATATTTACGGGCTTGTGCCACAATTTCCGACGGAAATCACCGATGGATATTACACATCCTGAAGCGCCTGTCACCGACAGAAATTACCGACAGAAATCGCACATCCCGAAGCGTACACCTGTCAGAGGAACTATTACCGATGGAATTGCCGATGACACAATATCCGACGGTAATTTCCATCGGAATTGTCGATAGATCTAAAAAAAGGCAGCATTTTTGAAATTTTTTGGTGTGCATTTCAACTTATTTCTGTCAGAATTACTGACGGAATTTAATGCCAACGACAACAATTAATATTTCGTCGGTAATTCCGACGGAAATATTGCTATATAAACCCCTCCTCCCTTCATTTGGTTCATTTTTTCTCTTCTCTTCATCTCCATTTCTCTTCTCCTCTTCATCTACTTATTAAAAGGTATGTATTCTTTTCTTTATCTTTTTATTTTTTTTATTTTAATTATGATTATTTTTTTGGTGTTCTTTGTTTTGTGTATTATTTATAGATAAAATCTAAAAATTAACACACTATTAAGGTAAGCATTTTTTATTCCGAAATTTGTTTTGAATTAATGTATTGTTTTTTTAGTTTTGTGTATTGTTTGTTTTGTATTTAGGTTGTTTTGTTTAGTGTTATTTAGTTTTTCATTTTATTTATTAATTTTAGGATATTATTGTTTGTATTGGAATAATTGTTATTGTTGAATTAATGTCATAAATGTGAATTTATATATAGAATTAAATTTAATTAGTTTATATTAATTTTAGGATATTATTGTTTGTATTAGAATAATTGTTATTGTTGAATTAATGTCATAAATATGAATTGATATATAGAATTAAATGTAATTAGTTTATATTAATTTTAGGATATTATTGTTTGTATTGGAATAATTGTTATTGTTGAATTAATGTTATAAATGTGAATTTATGTTGTTTCTTATTTTGATTAATTTGAATTGTTATTTATGAATTTGTATTGATGGTAGTTGAAAATATATAGATGTTGAATTTCTATAGATGTTAGGTTGTATATAGTTGATTTTGCAATATTTTTGTAATTATGAATATTTTTAGGTATGAAAACTGTGGGTAGTCTCTAATATAAGGGAGGTGCTGTCGAATGTTTTTAAATGATTGAATTGGTATAGATATTAGGTTGTATATATGATGTTGGTGGAGATTATATGGATTGTGGTTATTGTAAAGATTGCAGGTTTGAAAACTGTGGGTAGTCTTCAATATAGGGGAGGTGCTGTCGAGTTTTTTTTAAAATAATCAAAGTTAATTTATGTAATAATTCATATACATTGTATAGATGTGTCGAGTGAAATCTACAGCACGTCGTCAGCAGACGGTTGCACATAGTTCTTCTAGCAGCGAGGAGGACATCTCCTTAGGTGCTGATCACGGCGATGCATCTACGTCAATGTGTGATGCTGCCTCTTCTAGCGCGGTTTCACAGCGTCGAAGTGGTGTGCCTTCACAGCGGGGTCAATTCACCCACAAGTATGAGACACAATGAAAGGATGACCTCTCAATGTAAGTTTGTTTAGGTTTTAATTTTTTTAAATACTTATAACATAATTTATGGACAACTAATTAATTTTTTATTATTTAATTTCAGGTTCACAGACATTGAGGCTGCCAAGATAATTACATTGGCGTTGAAATCATCGATGGAGATTCCATTGTTTCAATGGAGTCAGGTCTCTAGACATCCTGAGTGGAGACCTAATATCGATGCCTGGTTTCGACGATTTCAGGTAGGTGTTAATTTTTTTATATTTCTAGTTTATTTTTAATAAAAAAATTTTGTAATTTTATATCTTGTACTATTTTTATTTTCAATGAATTATTTATATATACAGAATAAATTTGGGTGGGGTAGCGTGGACAATAATGTTGTTAGGAGAGTATAGGAGAATCACGTGCCAACTAGGTAACATCAAAAATAATATTTATTTTTGATTTATAATTTTATTTTCTAAATTCTAATTAGTTACTATGGAAGTAGGTTGTGTGATTATTGGTATGACACCCAAAAAAAGACGAAAAGATATGTGAGGGACAACAGTTTTGAAGGCTGAAATAAGGTGGCGGTTTGGCAGGAATTTAAACCTCCATTCATCTCGAGAGATATATGGGCGGAATATATTGAGCACGTGACGTCTGAGCGGCTCTCATGGCGCTCACAATCCGGAGTCGTCAACCGGAACTGGCAAATTCATGGTTCGGTGACCACGCACACCGGCGGCTCCGTCCCATTCAGCGCACATGCAAAGCTGATGGTAAGATTAATTTAAATGAAATATATCGCTAATTAATTTGTTGTTGCTTATAAATATATTTAACTTGCAAACTTTTTTTTTCCTTACAGGCTACGTCTCTTGGACGTGAGCCGAGTCCAATGGAGCTATTTGTAGAGACACACGTGCTGAGCCAAGACCATCAAAAGGGGGTGCAGCAGTACGTGGACAACCGTGCTCAGCATTTTGTGGTATGTTCGTTCAATCATTTTATTTTATAAGTTATTATTTTCTTGAATTAAATATGATGATTTTAAAATAAAAAAAATCAGGAGACCTTTAATAGCCGGTTGAGAGAGAGATATGGGGATGATTCTTTGACCCAACCAGATTTTGATCCGGATTTATGGATGGAGGTCGGATCGTCTGGTGGACTCAATAAAAATCGGATCTACAAGCTCTCCAAGACTACGGCCGAAAAATTACAGTCGGCCGGTAGTGTCTCAACTGTTGGGAGCTCTCCATCAGTATCGAGCACCTAGTCAGAGGAGTTTTTAGCCTTGAAACAACAATATGAACGCCTCTCGATGGATTATGCTTAGCTCCATCAAGTGGTCATGGAGATTAGATCAAAGATGGGTGATGATCCATGTGCTGCTTCTTTTTGGCCGTACGATCCCGACAACAACCAGCCTCCTCCTCCTCCAGCTCCACCGCTCTTTTAAGTAGTTTAATTTTGTTTTTTAAAACATTAAATTTGTAATGAATATTTTGATGAATATTATTTTACATCATTTTTACATTTTTAATGTTTAATGCAAATTTATTTGGTTATTAAGTTTTTTAACTGTTGATAAATTTTTTTTTTCATATTTTAAATAAATACCGACGGATTTACAGAGGGAATATGTCCGTCAGTATTGTACTATAGTTTAAAATATTTACAGCCATGCCACAATCACCGACAGAAACTTCTGACGGCTTTACCGTGACTTTTACCGACGGATATATATTCTGTCGGTAATTCCATACATCACTGACAGAATATCCGTCGGTAATTACCGTTGAACATATAGACGTATTATTCCATCGGTAAATTGGTGGTGGGAAATTTATTTTTTGGCTCGTTTAGCCGTCTGTAATACCGTCGGTGTTTCCGTTTGTATTTGTTTTTTTAATTACCGACGGAAATTGCGACAAAATTAGAAATTATCGACGCTCATGACTCTGATGGACTCATTTCATTGGCGATACCGTCGGTAAAAATATTACCGACGGTTTTTGTTTCTTACATCGACGGAATTAATCTGTCGGTAAACCTATTTAATGGCGTAGTGTCATTCCTATCTCTGTGAAAAACAAAAACACACTCAATATCATTTAAAAATAATTACAATCTAATTAAAAAATAAACCCAAAATTTATTTGAAAAAATATGCACAAATAATGCATTATTTTTTAAAAAATTGAAAATAAAAAAAGCGCCTAGCCCAATAAAGCAATGGTCCATGCCTGGGCCTGCAAGGCCAGACCCAAGTGCGAGCCTTTATTTTTTAAATTTTAATGAGGCGCACGATGCATCATCCACCCCAAATATTTCATAATAAAAAGGACGTTTCGTTTGTGTCAGCAGACGACACGTCGCTTAGAAACCCAGAACCCGGCTACTATGGTGGCCGGAAAAACATGGTCCTTCATTTTTTTCTACTCAAAATCTCATTTTCAACCCATGCTTTACCCAAAAAAAACTAGAAAACACCCTAGAGACCTTGTTAAACTAATCCATAACCACCAAAAATCCAACAAACCACCCCAAAACTCGAAATCCACCTGAAACAAAAATTCTTCTTAAGCTTAGATATATTGTTTTAGGTGTTTTTAAGGTAAACAAAATCACCTAAGCGTAACCCCCTCATCATATAAAACCTTTTGACATAAAAATCAACCTTTTTTATAGCCAGAATCTTCCC
Organism: Populus nigra; assembly: GCF_951802175.1. Taxonomy (NCBI): domain Eukaryota; kingdom Viridiplantae; phylum Streptophyta; class Magnoliopsida; order Malpighiales; family Salicaceae; genus Populus; species Populus nigra. The sequence continues at coordinate 12,684,632 of NC_084860.1, forward strand.
CAATGACCATTTTCTCTCTCTAGATCGGAATCCAGTAACTCCCTTTCTCTCCTCCCAACAAAAAATGACTAAAAAAAGAGAAAAATAAAGTTAGATACCAAAATATATTATCTTGAAATTCAAGGGACTGATCACTTAATATATAAAAAATATGGGAGATTAAAATTAATGTTTCAACGAAACTTTCAACCCACCCCACATGTTACCCAGGATTTTCACTTCAGTCCCTTCGCTTTCAATTTAACCCTCCCTCCTAAAAATATATGTATTTGGGGGCCAATTTGGGCTCAAAAGGGCCATATCGTGCAAAATAAAAGTTTAAGGACCAAAATGAAAATTACCAAAAATTGCACTGCTCCAATCCACAGTGTATTGTGAAAGAGTGGACAGTAATTCAAGCATAGTAAAAGGATGAAGCCTTTTAGTTTATAGTTAATGGTCTTATATATGTAAATTAGGAGTTAGGGCTAACACATAGTTTGGTTGACTTTTCATTAGAATTTAATTGCAAATTAAAAATAAAGACATTGTTTTGTGTGGTTAAAGTGACATATAATCTCTAACAAACTCTGATCTGGTTGGGAATAGAAATTAATTAGAACATTTATAAGAATTTACGCTTCACAACATACTTTTAATTTTAAATCCTAGCAAGAAAAAACATGATATTTCCTCATTGGGCCGACTTATCTATCTATCTTTTGAAAATTTTATAATGTTTTGTCAAATGATCTTAGCTTCTTAATGCCAAAACCATATGACTATTCTCATTTATATAAAATTACATAAGAAGTTTGAAATGCTTTTATACATGATAATAGGAATTCAAATACAGTAAAGAGCTATCTTCTAAAGTAGATAAATGTTTATCTATAGCATTCAATAATGAATCATGACTAGTTTGGTTGACAAGATAAGGAGAATCCAAAAGAGTCTCAGGGGAGATATTTAGAGTGGTTTGAATCTTATGGTTATCATCCCCTACAAGCTAATAGGAAGAGAAACCAATATTAGCTTGTCACGAAGCTGAAAAAATCATGTTGAACTAAGTCCCTTTGTAAAGATTTCATCAATTTTATTATAAAAACCAATAAATTAAAGGGAGATATCCCAATTAGCAGCTTTCTCATGGATAAAGTGAAAATAAATTTTAATATGTTTAGTGCGAGCATTAAACACAAGATTAGAAGCAAGAGCAAGTGCATCTTTATTATCACACTAAATAGAGGAGCTGTAGGTAAAGAAATATGGAGTTCTTTGAGGAGCATACGAATCCAATAAAGCTCAGCATTAGTAATACGAATCCAATAAATCATACCTTGAGATGAGACCATTGGAAAAGGTCTAGGGGACTACAATTCATCCTCATCAATAAATCTGTTCCCATTAAACACAACATGCCGTGAGATTAACTTTTTTTTTAGTGACAAGATCTAAGCATTTATATCCACTTTGATGGGAATCATAGCTTAGAGTTATACAATGTTTGGATCTAAACATTAATTTGTGAGTTGTATATGGTCGTAACAATGAGAAACAAGCACAACCAAGTGTTCGTAGGGAGGTATAATTAGGATACTTGCCAAATAATTTTAGATATAATGTTTGATTATCAAGAGTGTAGGAGTTAACAATCTATTAATGAGAAAGATGGATGTTAAAAAGGCATTAAACCAGAATTTAATGGGACAATGTTATTGAGCTAACATAAATAGTCTCATTTCCACTATATAATGGTGTTTGCACTCAGCAACACCATTTTATTAGAGTGTATGAGGACAAGTTAGGCAATGTTGGATTCCATTAGACATTAAAAAAAATGATTAAAAGTGGTTTAACATGTATTCTCCACCTCTATCCAATTGTAAATGCTTACTTTTACAGGAAAAATGGTTTTCAACTAGTGTTTTAAATTTAACAAAACAAGCAAACACATAAGTATCAAACATCATTATGAATTAACTCCAAAATAAAGGAGGAAACATGAGTAAGGGTTAGAAAAGAAGTTGTTTATCTTTGCCAAATGGACAAGGTTCACAAAAATGCATTTTATTCATTGGTTCTTTAATAGGTAAAGAATGTTTGTTCAACAACTGAGATATATTGGGAAGATATGCATTGATCATAATCTTTTCTATTGGAAATCTATTTGATCTTCTATGGAGGCTAAATATAATAGCTAATTCTGTTGTTAAGCTAAGATAATTCACCTCTTTATTGTATAAACTTGGTTATTTATCTTTTTCTTCCCCTATCTTATAATGAGATAATCTTAGAACAACTTATCTCATAACTAATCTAATTCTTTGTTCATGTATCAAACATGTTGAAATTGACTTTATTTTGTTTATGATATGATTACGAAAAAAAATTATAATTTTAGTTTATTGAAATTGATGATTAAATAACATATATTCATATCAAACCATCAAGCTCTCTCTATTTTGCTTTTTTCCGATCCTAGTTAGTTGTGTGTTCTTGTCCATAATGAACTTGCAATAACATATTAGAGCCAAATACTTTTGAGGAGGTTCATGAGACTTCCTAACAATATCTGGTTACTAATTAGCTTCCATTACATTTGAAGTTGCCTTGTCATAAGCCCTAGTTTATAAGAAAATGAAGATGAAATTATATGTTAGCTTTTGAAAATTATCAAGAAATGAGTGAAATCCTTCGGGTTTAGCTTAATAATCTGTTTCAATTTAATTTTTCCAAGGTTATCGTGGTTTCAAGCAAAATTACCCAGCATGGTGCATAATTTTTTAGTCTTTTTTTATAATATAATTAAATAAAATATAGTTTCACAAAAAAAAAACAAAGTAATTAATCCTCATGGAGTCCATGACCTAAATTACGGGTTTAGTGAGTTAACCTTTATAACTTGAGTCAATCTAATATATTGTTGTTTTAATGTTTTTTTAAAAAGATATTATCTTGAAAAAAAAAATCAAACCATGTTTTTACAAGTCATCTGTGTTGCCTTTTGACCAACCAAGTTGAGGCAACTCCCAAATAATTTAATTTGAAACCTAATCTAAATAAAGATTTAGGTCAGGTGGTTTAAATGTTAACTTGCTTGATGAGTGTAATGTCATTGTCAAAGAATTTTTTGTTGTTTTGACTTTTTTTTTTACATTTAAATTTTTTCTCGGATCAATCTCCAATATAATGAGAGCCAATTATATACTGATTTCTAACTACTATACCAAAAACAAAAAATTGATTATATAATTATAAAAATATTAAAATGTATAATTATTTGGAAAACACTTAAGTTATTATATATTGTTGATTTGCTATAATATGATAAGGTTATGATGCACTCCACTCCATTTTCCAAGCAAATTGTTGAAACTCATATTCAAAATAATATTAATTAAATTACTACTTCGTATGAGGAATATTAATTTATATTTTAAAATGTTTTTATTATTTTAATATAATAATATTAAAAAAATATGTTAATAAATTTTTAATTAAAAATGACTTTTTTAAAAAAAAATCTTGCACGTTACCAAATGCACATACACACACTATTCCTTAATTTCTTGGTCGTGAATGGCCAAACAACTTGATCAAAGACGCAGACTCTTTTCTTTTCCTGTTTTATTTTATTTTTATTCCTTTACATGCGCTGGAATCCAAGATATTTTTGAAGGGGAGAACTGTTTAAAAGCGTCCATATGGACCAAAAGTTAGCTGTCACTTTGACCAAATTCAATTTGAATCCATCCTTGAGATTAATGTTAAAAATGGAGTGCTTCCACAATTTCCTTTTTCTTTTTAGAAAAAGCGATTTTAACCGAAAACTTATCGGGGAAATTTAGCTAAGCTAATCTAAAATACAAAGACATAAATTGTCTGTTGAATTTATATAATTTACTTTTGAAAAGAGAGGTAGTAAGTATCTCTGTCCCTTTCAGCAAGCATGGAGCTAATGCTATCCTTATCTGCTTATAAAAGGGATCCTTCTGCTCTGATAAATATCCACGCTATCTACAGCTACGTACCCAGCAAGCCGAAATTTAAGTATGTCAAAATTGTTTTCTCTATGTCTGCTCCTATCAATATTCTTCATTGCCCACTCTACTGTTCCTCCTTCTTCAACATTTCAGTATGTCAATGAAGGAGAGTTTGGCCTCTACGGTAGTGAGTATGCTCCAGATTATCGTCCACTTCCCCAAGGCACTTCCCCATTCCAACTTATGTTTTATAACACCACCCCTAATGCATACACTCTAGCTCTACTTATGGGTACTAGGAGGTCAGAATCAACAAGGCGCTGGGTTTGGGAAGCCAACCGAGGCAACCCAGTTCGCGAAAATGCCACTCTTACCTTTGGAAAGGATGGAAACCTTGTCTTAGCCGATGCTGATGGCAGGGTTGCTTGGCAAACCAACACTGCCAATAAAGGTGTTGCTGGGTTCGAAGTGCTGCCCAATGGTAATATGGTGCTTCGTGATTCTACGGGTAAGTTTATCTGGCAAAGCTTTGACTCTCCTACTGATACTCTCTTGGTGGGTCAATCTCTTCGGGTCGGAGGTGCTACTAGACTTGTGAGTCGGGCCTCACAGGTGGAGAACTCTGATGGCGCCTATAGCCTGGTCATGGAATCCAAAAGATTGGTGATGTACTATAAGAGTCCGAATTCTCCTAAAAAATATTTCTATTACACGTTCGGAACACGCCAAGATCGTCTACAAAATGCTACTCTAAATTGTAACCCAGATAGTTATGACAATTCGGCCAGCGAGGTGACCTTGGATTTATCTTCTGGTGGTTGGAGCGTATACGCCAGACCTAAATTCAATGCTACGTTGTCATTACTTAGAATTGGGATAGATGGGAACCTTAGGATCTACTCTTACAACAATAAGGTGGACTACATGGCATGGGATGTGAGCTTCAATCTCTTCTCCAGGGATGGTTTTCCAGAGAGTGAGTGCCAGTTACCAGAGAGATGTGGTAAATTTGGGTTGTGTGAAGACAGCCAATGTGTTGCATGCCCATTACCAAGTGGTCTTCTGGGCTGGAGCAAGAATTGCGAACCTGTAAAGCCACCCGCCTGTGGTTCTAAAGATTTTTACTACTATAAATTAGAAGGCGTTGATCATTCCATGAGCATGTATGCAAGTGGGAGCGTAGCAATGAAGGAGGATGACTGTGGAAAAAAGTGTTCAAGTGACTGTAAGTGTATGGGTTACTTCTACAACAAGGAGACGTCCAAGTGTACGATTGCTTATGATCTCCAAACCCTAACCAAGGTTTCAAATTCCACACATGTAGGTTACATAAAGGCACCAAGACGTTAAGCCTGGTCATCCTGTTGTTGACACTTCCAAGACTTTTATGCCGTCCAGTATAATAATAAAGTGGCATTATTCCCTATAACCAATTGAGCTCGCGTGTCTTTCTTGTTCTTATAGATCATATTTTCAACATATGATCCATACAAATTCGTTAAAAAGAAAAAATAAAACCATCCATATATATATATATATGATATTTTTTAAATACTAATTAATTTTTGTATTTATTTGAAAAACATATATTGATCATTTATCAAGTGAATGCTCATATTTTTTACTACAAATTTATTATCAACTATTTTCTTATATACGCATTGCTTCTACAAGTAATTCCATTACATGACCATCATTTAGAGTGAGTGGTGTCTAGATCCAATGGATCTCTTACTTTTCTTATCTCATATTTCATGCTTTATTAAGGGAACTAATTAAGGAAGATCCAATGGATCTCTTATAAGTCCAATTAGAGTGAGTGGTGTCTAGATGACTGGTATCATTTTCATAATTTGCAACGGACTCAAGTCTAATATTAATTATTCATCATTTTAAATTAAATTTCTATTATGATACTGATAGTCTTAAGAGTCCTCGACAACATTTTAGATTTCACATGTTAGTTTTATATTTTGGGGTTTTTTTTATCAAAATTTTAATTTTTTTCTAGATTTTTTATTTTTTTAATATGTTTTTTTAGTTTTTTCTAGGAGCTTTCAAGTTCTTTAAGTTTTCAAAAGATTAGGTTGTGACTATAAGATAAGGTTGTGACTATGTTTGGTAAGATATTTTGGGTATCATGTTATCCTAATTCTGAGCATATCCAAAAAGAAGTGCCTACATAGTCTATATATAGTCCTAGAAATCTCGAGCTAGAAAGTGTAATGTGGTGCCTCGATGGTGCATTGACAGGGAGATTTACAATTTTTCCAAGAGATGCTATAATTAAGTCAAACGATCAGTTGGAAACTATTATAGGCTGGAGGGAGTTGGAATTATTAGAAAAATTGGGACTTATCCCCTGGTAATTTGTTCTTATAAAGCTATAGCTTGGAATCACTCCATGCTTTTTTTATTATTATTGAAATTCCATTTTGGAATTTTTTTTTTACCTAAATTGATTATTTAGCTATAGCTTATTGCTATTAGGCATTGATTTTTATACGCATGTTTGGGAACGTGGTTTGCACCGTATTCCCTTAAAAATTTAATTTTTTTATTTAAAATTTATATTTTTTTATACTTTCAGATCATTTTGATATATTAATGTATAAAATAATTTTTTTAAAATAAAAAATTTTATTTTAATATATTTATTAGTAAAAAAACATTTTAAATTATAAATATTACCACATTTCTAAACAAAACCAAAGTAGGATGGAGGGACGACGGTGGCTAAAATTTTTAAATAAGGAGGTAGTCATGAACAAATTGAAATTACAAGAGTAAATATAACAAAATAAAAAAACCAAACCAGAGCATATATTAAACTCGTTAAATATTAATATATGGTCTGAAAGCTACACGCAAATCAAGAATTGTTTTAAAGTAACAATTAAAAATAGAATAGAACACTATACGCATCGTAATTATACCTTCTATTTTTATTTACTTATTTATTTATATGATAAAACGAGGTAACATGGGAGAAAGTATTTGGTCATAAATATTTTTTATTATTATTATTGAATAAACAACTTGATATCAATTATTACACGGCTTGTTTTCATTATTTTCCTTTACAACATGGCTTCAATCAAAAAGAGGAAGGAAAGAGGCAAGCAGAGGCCAATTGTCAACTTTAATGGCGGCCATTACTATTTCTGAAACATCTGCAGGTTGCAAGCTCTCATACAAGAGACCAATTCATCTCTGTTTTTCCTTTGAATGACTGAATTTCCGTTAAGAAAGCCATACATAAGCACCAGTGCTTCACCCTGTCATAAAAATGGTAGGAGACATTTGTTAGTTTATATGCCATGCCGTGCAACTAATAAGTTGATTATAAGTAATATTATTTTATTCATGTAAAATATTTTTAATTATATTAAATAAAAAAAATATTTAACTTTAATATTTATTTATATTTAATTTATGAATTTAATATTTGATAAATGAATTTCGAGTAAAGATAAACTTCATAAAAAAAACACTTTACAAATAAAATTATTAAGATATTATAATTATGGGATTTCAATTGCATCAAAGTATTGTTCCTAAATGTTCTTAGTTAATTCTCTTTTAATAATAGACATTTATTAGAGCTGTTGAGACTAGTATATATTATGTTTTTTCATTTATGAAAGGAAGTAGTTGATCTCATAAACTGAGATATAAAAGAGATATTTAAAACTAACATGTAGATGCTTGTCAGATTACATGTACACTGAACTGATCCGCATGAGAATTCCATATGGAGATATTACATGTGTCCATGGAAAAACTCACATGAAAATTATGTAAATGATCTTTAGACTTGATACCACTAAATTATCTTATATAAAAAGTATTATGTTCTGATCCTGTTACACGTTATCTTGGCAAAGGTAACAAATGAGCATACATTGAATATAACATAAATTATATAAAGTTTTTGAGTGATTAATAGAGGATTTATTACTCCAGGTGAATTTGAAAAAATATTCTACATGTTCTCAAATAGTATTGATTGTTAAATCATTGTGTAAAGTGGAATGAAATTTGAAAAAAGTTTCAAATTTTATTTAGATAATCAATGACTATAATGTTACGAACAAATATAATTTAACATGACAGACACACTACAAGCTAAAATTTTTAAATCAAAATATTATTGATGAAGGGATAATAATTACCACTACCAGATTTAACAATTTTATTTATAAAAATTTCCATCGATATTTACACTTACAGTCCATCGGTAAGTATTTAAAATGTCTAAATAAAAACTTGTCAAGGCTAAAAACATTAGTCATTAAAAGAACATGTATTAAGTTTGATAGGAAAAAAAAACAAAGGAAAGTGAAATCGAAAAACAAAATCAATTTAAAAAATGAATCAAAACAAAAACAAATAGCATTCAATAAAATGAGGACCAAATTTAAAAGATAAAAAAAATTCTAAAAAAGATGAAATTGAAAAGACAAACTAATTTTATATTATTCAATAAAAAAAATCAAAATAAAAAAATGGATCAAATCTGAAGAACTACCAAATTAAAAGGTTGTTCTTCAATTTTTAAGTAGTTGTCGCAAAAATCTAGGTGGTGAGATAGAGAAAAAGGAAAAAAAAGATCACTGATGCCAAACCATTTTAAATGGAGACACACCCATGAAGTCGGTGTTTGGTAGCTGAATAACCCCTAATGCACTGCTAGAATAGTGTGGGGGTCGCCCACATGCTAACACGTACTCCGCAAGTGTCAACATATTTTTTTTATATCTAACATATGATAATTACAATAACATCCCTAAAAAACATTCAAAATTACAACAAAACCAATGCAAAATAACCAAAACACCATTTATGAAAGCGTGATTTTTTTATTTAAAAAATATCAAAATAATTACACTATTTTTTGAGAAAACAAAAATACTCAAACACTCCTAAACCTAAAGCATAAGAATTTTTAAATCCAAAGCTAAAGTAATGATTTTACTTTGATAAAAAAATTGACAAATCTAACCCCACACAATATTCTAAAAATAATTGTACCATGTGGAAATACAATCTTACCCCATTCTCTAAGCCAATGGATTTTACTTGCAAGGCTAGTTTTGTACTTCAACTATTATTCATTAATCTATTTCATAGAGCATGCAATTTTTTATAGTTAATTGGGCTCTTCGAAACTATTACCAGATTCCTAAGATAATTGGGCTCTGTGGATATCTTGAGAACTTGAAGCTTTACACAGTCTCGATCCAACTTCTGCCTGTCATTTTGCCACGCCTCTTTTCGTCATTAAATTCCGAATTTTAACAGCATCATCCCATCAGCCAACAACTCTGTAGACATTAGTTAATTAAATAAACATAGCTTAAGTGGTGGTCAGGTTTCAATACCATTACTTTCTTTGCAATGCTCTCTGCAATACTAGAGTGTGAACTGGCTATACAAGCACCAAGATGGGTCATCTCTGCAATCTGCGTTCTCTATCAAATTTTCTGCTTCTTCAAGCAAACCAGCATGGCCTAAAAGTTACTTCATGCAATTTTGTTGCTACATTCCTGGTGTAATGTCATATACCTCAGTCATTGCGGCAAAATATTTCAGCTCTTAGTCAACGAAACCAGCATGACTGCAAGCAAAAAGAACCCCGACAAAACTAGTAGAATCAGGCTTAATCCCTTCTTTAATGGTCTCAACAAAAAATTGAAAAAGGCTCCTCTTACAGCAGCACTCGGGACGTTGAATCATTATTTTCTCTAATAAACCAATTCACCTTGCAATAAAAAGCTCCTCCCACAACAGCACTCACGATGTTGAAGTCGAGAGGGAGGCCAAAACAGTGGCTTTTAGATCTGGAGTGGTGAAGTTGAGAGAGAAAGCAACGATTGAGGATAGAGGTTTTTAAATCTGTGAGAGAAAGTGAAAGAGAATAAGTTGAAGAGAATGGCTGGTTATAAGAGTTGATGATGCTGTAAAGTTGATGATGGGGGCATGCTGTAATCTGCAGAATGCTTGAACATCATAAAATTTATTGCCATCTTCTTTCATTGTGTACACGTTCTGGACTTTATTATTATGAATTATAATAGTGATTTTTTTTTCAAATAATAAAATATTATAAAGATGATATTAAAATAATATAAGATGCTCTTACAAAAAACGAACAATTTTATTGAAGATTAATTTATTTAATTAGCATGATTACATATGCTGGTTATTTGGTACAATCTTCAAGATGAATCTTACACGTATATATATCAGTATAGCTTAAACAACAAAATATTTTGTCTGCTGATCAACCAATTTGTGGAATATCTTTCACAATTCCATATTTATCAACCCAGACTAGGACCCTGTCGCAACGGAAATCCATGGTCACCATCATTCCTTCCTTCACAATCCCAGCACGAACCTTGGGATTCTCTCTTACGATGATTTTTGCTGCCACTTCTCCGTTTATTCCCACTAGCTCCGGCCACGAGCTCTTTCCCGCATCTAAGATTAACAAGAATTATAGTTAAATGTATCAAAAAGAATGGTTAAATAAAATGTATAACCATATATATATATAAACTCATTGGCATGGTTCTCATGCACTGTTGTATACATAAATAAGCACATTACAATAATCAATCGCTTACCAGAGCAATCATCTGTCATCTTTCCTTTCTCTTGCGATGTGATGGATTAAGGGAAGGAGATGGAACTATAGATAGGGGAGGCGAGGATAGTTTTCAGCTTTGAGAGCTTTCTATCTATCCATTTGTCTGTTTGACAATGAAAATTGTCAATAGTCGACTTGTTGAATGCTAGCCAATTGCCAGCCACTATGTTTGAAAGTCTTTGCTTACACGTAAGGTCCACTGTTGAACTTATTTTTCTGAAATTAATTTAAGCAATCAATTAATCGGAACCCTATAGAGTGATGTCTACAATGTTGGAATGAGTAGTTGATGACGACGACGACGACGAGGGCGGCCTATCCTTTAATATGCAACAGTTAAAATGTGGACATAGTATATAAATGCTCCACCCCTCTGAAAAAAAAATATTATAAAAATGATATTATAATGATATACATTTGAGATAAGGAAGTAATAGAACATTTCTTTTGCGCTGAACTACAAGCATCAAGGTAGACCATGTGTGTAGATAAAACTTGACACAGTCCGTTAGGGAAAAAATTACATATTAATTTACCATAAATACGTACTATCTGGTGGTTGTGATGGAATTAAGGATGGAATTAAGGCTATAATATTTTTTATTATTATTTTTTTACCATAAAAAAGATCTAAAAACTTTTTATGAAAATATGTTTAGAAAACTTTTTAGAATTTAACTGTATTCATGAAAACAAGATATTGTTTTATTTTAAAAAAAATAAAAATTTATTTAAAAGTTTTGGGATTTTTTAAAAAAAATTGAAATTTTTTAAAAATATTTAGAAGAAAAATAAGTATTTTAATATTAGATTTATATCTTATAGTATAAATAAACAATCTGATATTATATAAAAAAAACAAGTGAGAAAAATCACAATTGTTTTGAATGGATTTATCATTTTTTTTGTTTTTTTAATAATATATAATTATATAATATATATTATTATTATATTATAATTAAATATATTGGCTGGGCTGTGATCAGTCCAGCATATTTGGGCTCATTTTTTTCAGGGTGGGCTGGCCGGCATGGGCTAAGCCCATCAAAAACTTAAACCTTGGCTTCTGCATGTAGAATTTATGCATGCAGTGGCCGGGGTGGGGTGTTTGGGTGAGAAAAAGATGTGGTTGTCTTGCATGTACGGGGGAGATGTACGGGGGAGAAGAAAGACTGGAGGCATTCCTGGTGTTTTAGGGAAGATCTTTCACGGTGGCTAGAGGTGGTGGTGTCACCGAAGATAGAGAAAAAGGACGGGGAAAGTGAGGCCGGCGGAGGAGAAGAAAAATTTTGGTAACAAAATGTTTTTTTACAAACTTTGCACACTGATTTCTTCCCCCTTTGACAATGAAATACATATCTATTTATATGGGATGGAAGAGAGATATTTATTTTTTAATGGTGTCAAATCTTGACCTTTAATTCAACTGTAAATTATCTCAATTGTTGGTTCAAAGTGAGTATTGTAAGCTGTCAAATCTAGTAGAAAAAAAACTAGTAAGGTTGGTTATTTTAGGTTGGCATTGTTGCTGTTGTGGTGTCAATCAACCTAAAAAGACCATATCGAGGTGAAGTCAAATGTTAAGTGGTTATTTTATGCATGAGAATATATATATATATATATATATATATATATATATATATATATATATATATATATATATATATATATTGGATTGAAAGGTGAAAAAAAAGTTAGAAATCAAAACAATGAAGACCAAATTGGAAAACATAATACCAAAAAAAAACATAATACCATAAATTTGAATTGATGGATGAAATTTGAAACGTATAAAACTTTTATAAAATAGTCAAAGAAAAAAAATTAAAAATCAAAAGAATAAGGATCAACTTGAAAAAAAAAATAATTTATATCGAATTAGAATTTATGGACGGAATTGAAAACAAATAAAATTTTTATAAAAAAGTCAAGAACAAAAATTATAAATCAAAAGAATAAGGATTGGAGTTGGAATACCAACTGTCGCATGTGTGCGGCGTCGCTGGCGAAAACATTCACCCTTAAAATCTTATCTAATATGGAAAATATGGTGAGACAAGGAATTCTCGTCTTTTCTTAGTGAAAAAATGAAATGAAAGTCGCCACCTAGTATTTTGATTACTAGGAACCCTAACTGGTCTCAGAGATCGGGTACGGGGACTGGTTGCGTAAAGGGAAGGTATTAACACCCCAAATACGCCCTACCTAAGGTAAGCTGTATTGTTTTATTGTCTGATAAAATCTAAGGTCTTGTCATGCTTTCTAGTTGTTGGTCCATCTAGGGTTTAAGAAAAGTTCTTTTCGGTAAGGAGATCCTTATCTTATAAGGTAAAACCTAACCGGTCTAATGCCAACAAAAAAAATTTAATATCCGAAACACGTCTCACATATAAGATCATAACCCCAGATATTAAAAGAGAACAAAATAATTTTTTTTGAAATTTTTGAAATATTGGCCTAGTTCTCGTGACTTTAATAAACTGGTTATTAAAGCCAAAATGCATGCTAATACATATTTTTTGAAATTTCCTTTGTTGCATGAAAATACAATATGATTTTTTTATTTTTGAGAGACTTGGCCAAATGCAAGAAAACAAAATATATTTTTTTTTTATGTCTTGAAAAAAATCAGGTATTTTAATATCGAATTCGTATCTTTACAGTATAAAAATACAAACTGTTATTGATTAAAATACAACATATGAAAAAAAAAAGCAGAAAACTCAGATTAAAAAAAAAATTAGGGTTGGGCCTAGCCCACCCATGTGGTTGGGCTAGACCTAGCCAACCTATAAAGCTGAGCTAGGCCGAGCCAGCCCAGCTTGGGCCAGTGACCGGCCTCTCCTTTCAGCACATGCACGCGTGCATGAACAGTGCGAAGGTAATTAAATTACCTTTGCACTATTCATCCCTTTCCTAGTGTAAGTGTATAACGGGAAAAAAAAAACATAGCATGATACATGTGGTCTCAGATGTTAGTTTTGGCATGATTTTCTTTTCGTTTCTACATATTAACAGGCATCACATTACAGGAAACGAGAAAGGCAGCAAACATGCCTGGTTTTGAGGGGACGAAGACGATGGTGGCGTTGTGTTATATCTTCACCGTGTCCTCTGTTTCTATTCAGCTTGCTTCTTCTTCTCTCCCTACTGCTCTCTCTGGTATTTTCAATCTCTCCTCCTTTCTTTCGTTCTCTTAAAGCTGTATCCTTTTGTTTTTTTTGTAGCCTCTCCTCTCTGCCCTCTCTCTTCCTCCTTTTTTGTTTTTTTTTGTTCGGTTTTTTCTTCTAGCTTTTATAGCCGAAGGATAAGAGTGTTTTTGGTAAGCCAACGTGCATCACGGTGATGAGGGTTGTCAACCGTGATACGCTCCCTTCTTGATTTGGAAACTGCTCCATTATCGTTGCCAACGTCTCCTTCCTTAATTATCACAAAACACCAGTTGTTGTAGACGAAGACATGGTGGAAACGGCACCGCTTGGTTTCTTTTGATTCAGCCATTGAATTTCTTGTAGCTTTGTAATCAAATCCCCGCCAAAATTCTAATCGGATCCCTCAATGTTAGCGCCTTTTCTAGTTTGATCGTTGATCTTAGATTGTTTCAATTAAGTACTAATTGGCCATCAAATTTTAATAATTATGCAATTAAACCCCTGATTTGACCAAATCAACTCTTCAAAATTATAATTGAACCCCAGAACTTTAATTTCTTCCAATAAAAGCCTAAATTGACTAAAGAAATCAATTTTCTTGCAATTAAACCCTCCATAAATTCAATTAAATCTTGGATAAAATCCAAGATTTAATTGAGTCCATAAACATCTGATTTTGAAATTTTCTTCCTCAAATTGAATATTTCTTATCAACATGGTTCTTACTGTCAAATTTCAATTCTTGTATTTATGAACCTCCTCAACCAATTCCTAGTCATTTTATGGTAGTTCCAGAATCCTTTTCTCACTCATATTTTTTTTATTCCTTCCAAATATTTTTTTTATGTGTATTTGTTTTGTATTTTTTTCATTTTTTTATGGGGAACCCAAAAATGGGTAACAACACCAACAATAAAGAGGATCAAACTATACTTTTTGAGGGTTGAGAGAGAAGAAAAAAAAGGTATGCTAGTAACAAACCGGACCACTATGGCTAACACACGTCACTCTACCAGGAAAAAAAATATGGCGATACTTCCAATGAAACGACATAAATAGATAATAAACCAGACCACTATAGCTAACACACGTCACTCTACCAGGAAAAAGACGTGGCGACGCTTCCAATGAAATGATATAAGGGTATTTTTAGACATATGGAGGCACCGCGCATGTCAATCCAAGGGCATAGCTGCCTCTCATGCATCAAGGAAGGCGCTTCATGTGCCTAACCTTTTTGTTTTTTTGTTTTTTTAATTTAGTGAAATACCAAATTGCCCTTAAGCCAAATTAATAATAACAAAAAAATCATTGTGAAAAAAACTAAAAAGTCCATTGACTTCAGTTTTAATTTTTATTTCTTTTAAGAGCATTTTCGTCGTTCCACTGTACATTTTAATTATTTATTATTTTTTATATTTGATAAATACCAAATTGCCCCTTAATTGACATTATAAATATGAAAAAACCATTATGAAAGTACAAAAATATCTTTTGACACTAGTTATAAGTTTTTTTTGCTTCCAATGATATTTTAGTTGTTTCACTATGTAATTAAGATATGAGAAAACTTATCGTTGCTAAGAGGGGTATATACGAAAAAAAAATTTCAATTCATGATTTTTTGAAGTGCTATAACATGAAGGATATTTCTAAAAGAAGTTGCAAAACGAGAGTGCATAGGGGTTAGTTTGGTGATTTCAAATGTAAAAAAAAAAACAGCAACCATTGGCATCTCTCATGTGCTCGTTCCAAAAAAAAAAAACAAATCCATCACTTTAATTTCTCTTAACAAACTACTATTATTAAAATTTATTAATAAATAAAAAATCAAATATAATCCCAACACTCCTCTTTAGCTTCACCTCCCACTTTCACACTTTATTAATTTTCTTGACAACATCTATATTTTACCTAGACACACACATATATGCATCCCTAAAATATTCTAATTGTATTATTATGTTTCTAAAGCTTATAATATAGTTCTAATTGTATTATTATGTCTCTAATTGTATTATTCTATCTCTAAAATATAGTTCATCAAACTCAATTATTACACTGCAATCAACAGTGCTAGCATAGAAGGATTCAATTAACTATTGTTGCGGTGAAGACTTCCTTAGTTATTTTGTTGAAGTAGAGCGACATTGGATCGTAGACACTAAAGGTGTGTTCTATAACATGAAAAAAAAAGAATTTTACTATGTATTGTTTTTATCATAGCTTCTCTTCAAAGAAGCTATTTAGCATTGCGTTTGTACATGTGTTTATGTGTTTAGATGTGTTTTAAAAATGTATTTGATAAAAAATAAATATTAAATTGATTGTAACAACCCCAATACTTGGGAAAAACACATTTTTAATTTTGAAAATACAGTAATTTTTTTATGTGCTCTATTGCAGTTTCTACTAAAATTTCAGTAGAGCTTCCTCTATATTAGAATATTTCAAGTTATTGACTTAAATCTATTTCACTTCTATATACGTTCTTAATTTATTGATTCAATCATCCTGAAACATAATCAATATCAATCAATTACCATTAATTTCAATTCATCCGGTATAACGTCCAATTAATTATATCACATTTTAATCATAAGATTGGATAATTTATATTGAATCTAGCATGCATAATAAAGATGGATAAGTTATGATTCATGCGTCTACAAACAAAAGTGAACCATTAATTATATTTACATGCTTAAAACAAAATACATTACAACCCAAAAATTAACATTATAAATCTAATCTATGTGAACAAAAGAGATAAGATAAATCTATTTCTGATGTTAGTGTGATGGCCCTGAAAAGTGCAACAAACAAAACATAAACTAGTGAAAAAGTTAATAAATAATTATTACACCAAAGAATATAATTAAATTCCCATTTTATTTTCATTTCCAACTGAAAAGTAAGGCATTTTATCATGGATTCCTTATCATTTCATTATCTTTCTTATCCTAGCTACCAACATTAACATCATAATGTTATTAATCCCCTATAACTCGGGTCAACTAATCAATTTTGATATCAATTCCAATTTGATATCATTCACCATCACCTCAAGTATGGTTAATCAAAGGTATATCGATATCAATCCACTTGATATCATTAGTTTTCATTATATTGGATAGCTAATCAAGTTTTCAAGTACATATCAATGTCAATATACATCAATAGCTTTCTCTATTTTTAGGATCGGGTAATCAAGTTTATTTTCACATACTCCTTTCATGCTAATACCAATGAATGTCATTTGTATCATTAGTCTTACGCACTAGAAATGACTAATCAAGTTTAGATAAATAATGATACCAATATAACCCCTCGGTATTATTAATCTCACATACCAAGAATGACTAATCAAGTTCACGTAAATGTTGATATCAATATGACATATTGTTATCATTAGTCTCCCGTACCAAGAATGACTAATCGCGTTCTGATAAACGCCAATACCAATATAACCCACTAGTATCATTAGTCCTCTATACAAGGAACGAATAATCAAGTTCTTTACAATACTTTTAATTTTTCATTTGATAATATCGATGTCAAAGAACTCATTGACATCATTAGCTTTGATTTTTGGTTTGGCTAATCAAGTTTCAATCCATTTATTTTTTCCATTAAGGTTACCGTTGATTTCAAACCAATTTATACCATTAGTCTCCACAAAATAAATGACTAATAAAATCTCAATTCTTCTTTCGTTTCTTTCATTATCCATCAATTCATTTATTTTTTTCAATACCAAGTTTAGAAATCATAAAAAAGTAAAATTAACAGTTCTACTAGCATATTAATTAACTAAGGATAGGTGTTAGACATTTATTTGTCGTACGTGGTGATCATGTACCTCTTTTGGCCTGTGATATAACTGCTAAAATATCCTCAATCAATATAGGACTAATTTCGTTACTATCATTTCCATAAATTTAGGAACCATATCTAAGTTCTAAAACAACAATCCTCATTGTTTCTATATAATACATGCAATAAATACATTTTCCTAATTTAATTTACATTTCCAACTAATGAAACACATTACATGACACATTCATAATTAAATGAAAAATTTCAGCAATCACAAAGAAATTCACCATGCAAATCCTTGACCGAATACGCCCCTTCTATTTTAAGAAACCATGTGTTTCTTTTTAGTTTTTCTTCAACTTCTTTTTCTTTATATAAATCAATTTGCCTTATCACATACATAATTTCAACACAATTCCACACAACAGTTAAATCAATTTCACCCTTCCTTTCAAGGATTCCATTGGCTAAACCTATGCTACCAAGAAATACACGAGTTTTTCTTCAAGTTCTTATACCATTTGCTTCTTTTCCTTTTATTTTATACCTATACTAACACAATTCATAACAATTAAAGTAATTAAATTCATTTCCCTATTTGTCTGGGCTGAAGTTCACCCATCAACCCATCAAAAGGGGTGACATGTTTTCTTTCTAATTTTCTACAATTCTCACTTGACCCAACCTTTATTCTTGTCCAAAAACATAGTTTTAAGTTAAAAATATCTTTCCAAACAACACAACACATTATACTCAACTTTCCATATTGTATACATAACATAATATGCTTATAAACACATCAAAACTTCAATAGATTCAAATTAAGGTTCCTTACCTCTCAATAATGATAAATCAACGGGAAAATTGTAAAGAAAATTCAAGTTTCTCCTTCACTCTTCACTCTTCTTTTTTACTTCTCAAAACCCTTTGTTCACACCCTTAAAACCCTCAAAATCTCAGGTTTTTGTCTTTTAATCCACCCAAAACTCATTTAACCCTTTAAATTATCCTTTTTGGTGTTTTCCCATTAAGAATTTGGTAGAAAGAAAGAATCCACTTCATTTTCTATTTATAGTGTTTCCGGCCACAAGCTTCTTTAAGAAGCTATATATATATATATATATATATATATATATATATATATATATATATATATATATATATATATATATTCTCAAAGTCCACAATGCTTTTATATCTTTTTCATGTATTTTTTATTTAATCGGAATCTAAATATTCATTTATTAGAAAATTTCTTTTCAATGATTTATTATTGTTTCCATTTTAAGTATTTAATTAACCCATGTTGTCTTTAAGTTTAATTTTCGATATTGTTACTAACATAGTAAAATCATACCCGGGTTTATCATCTACACATGGTAAAGCAATTTAACATACCTAATCCTTCATATTTGTTTTATTAGGGCTTTACATTGATGCTTTTTTTAGTGCTTTGCAATGGTTATAATATGCTAATATTAAAAAAAAATCAAAAAACTTATTTTAATATATTTTTAATTAAAAAATATTATTAAAAAGTATCATTCATCATAATTCCAAATACACTGATACATCTGTGCAGCAGTTTTCTTCTAGACAAAAGAGAAGAGATAGAAGGCAGTTGTGCAACCGTTATTTCCAAAGTAAGAGGAATTGGAGGTAGCTCCAATAGAAAAACAGAGGGGAAACCGACCCGAGTAGCAGGTATGATTAATTTTATAGCTTCAGCAGAAAATCACGCCTTTCTCTTAAAATCAATGTCCATCTCAGTTTATTTTAATTAATGTGTTTTAATTTATTTTATATTAAATAAGAAAGAAGATCGATCAACTTATTTAAGTGACTAAATGAATTTTGTTCCCAATTATTTATCATGGAGACAATTACTTAACTGTGAGCCCAATGAAAAGTTCTGGATGGAGAATTTGGATAGTGTTTTATCCTGCGGCATTTCTGCATGAATCGGCTGGTCCCCAGGACTTGAACATGCACCCCTGTGTTTGCAAGCCCAAGACTTGGTGCAATGCCCCCTTAAGCGTGCAATGCCCCCTTAAGCCAAGTTCTGGGTGGAGAATTTGGTATCCATATTTAAATATAATCATAAGCATGTGATTCTTGATTATTTAAATATACGTAAATCTGGAATGATATTTTAAAAATAAAATTATGTAGATCAATTGATGGAACTCATCTTGCTGCTTGGTCTCCTGCAATTAAAAAAAATTCATGGTAAAAGAGCTTCGCCTGTGAGACAAAATGTCATGGCTGCTTGTTCTCGTATGATGTTCATATTTGTCAATAGTGGTCGGGAAGGAATAACTGGTGATTCATTTGCATTTATGGATGCATTATCTCCATAAGGAAATAATTTTTCCATGCCAAGTGGTGCTAAGTGAGCACATGCAACATTCAAATAATTAAATTTTGTATGTATTATGACTAATAATGGCTATCATAATGTTCTTGGTGTATTGCATATTAGAGTTGATCGATTATTTATAAAATATATAAAATATAGTAGAGAAAGATTAAAAATTTTAAATGAGGTCGGTAATAATATGATACAAGTATTTAAATAGATATAATTTTAAGAAGTGTAGTTTAATTGGTTAGATCCTGAATTTGGTCTTAAGAGGTTACCAATTTAAATTTCACAAACTTTAGAGCCACTAAAGATTTACATGTTTTTTAACTTCAGGGCCTATAGAACTAGTCGAGGTACATACTAGCTAACTCGGACACCCATATTAATAAAAATTATTCAAATAAATACGCCTTGACAATAATAAATTAATTTGATCGGAAAGCCATTGCAGATTAATTGTGGGATGATTATAACAATCATTAAAAATTTTAATTAATATTGTTTATGAGTGTAAAAATTTATTATTAATACACTCTAATAGTGAAAGTATTATAGTGTTATGTTTATTGTTATTTTCAATTTAAGTAGGTGAAATATTTATAATGATAAATGATGATAAAAAAAAATATTTGTGTATTTTAAAATGTTAACAATATCATATTTTTTTCTCAAATGAAAAACAATATAACATGAGCACATTTTTCTAGTTTTATGGGTTAGGAAAATATTCTGAAATTTTCAGAAATGAACTTTTTTTTTTTTACTGAAGAAGAAAAGAAAAGAAAACTAAAAAAGAAAAAAGAAAAATTGTTCTGTATTAATTAACAGTACCCAACAATTTGTCTTGTTAGCCATCGTATTCAAGAAGGGGATAAGGGCGCCGTGTCCCAAGCTCAGTGGCTATATACGGATAACTTTGTTTAAACACGTCAGCTTTGACCACAGGATTTCTGAGGTGTTATTGTTTGACCAGAAGTCGAGCGGCATCTATCATTCAATGTTTCTAGTTCCTGCCATGTCCAAAGCCGTCGTGCGATTTACATTTTTTTATTTTGCATAAAGCAAGCTTCACTCACTTGCATCATAATCAAGAGTACTTTTCGCACTGTCAAATGATTAACTTTTGCCAGCTATGTAATATTAAGAAAGTATTTGGTGCTGTATTTACATTGTATTTAAAACTTTTTCTTAAAAGGAAAACAAAATTATCGAGGAAAAAAAAAAGAAAATAGAAAAGGAAAGAAAAAAGAAGCCACCCCACCATTATCACAGATCAAGGAAAATGGTGGGCTACATCCCATCAAGCTTCCATCCCCATTCTCTTCTCTTTTCTTGAACAGCAAAGCGCCCGCCAAGAAGAAGCATCTTTGATTTAATTATAGAAAATGGAGGGCTTTCAATTACAAAAATGCCATCCTAAACAGCTTATAAGAGGCGACCAGTCTCCGCCTTGGTTTCATATCAAAGCCACCTAAATCAAGCAAGCAACCAGAAATAAGTGTCCTCCAATCCAATGGAACTGCCATTGTTTTCTCTTTGTCTTCTCTTCTCAATATCCTTCATTGCCCATGCTACTGTTCCTCCTTCTTCAACATTTAAGTACGTCAATGAAGGAGAGTTTGGGGAATACATTTCGGAGTATGTTCCAGATTATCGTCCACTGCCCATAGGTACTTCCCCTTTCCAACTAATCTTTTATAACACCACCCCAAATGCATACACTCTTGCTCTGCGTATGGGCACTGTGAGGTCAGAATCAACAATGCGTTGGGTTTGGGAAGCCAACCGAGGAAACCCAGTTCGCGAAAATGCCACTCTCACCTTAGGGGGGGACGGAAATCTTGTCTTGGCAGATGCTGATGGCAGGGTCGCTTGGCAAACCAACACAGCCAATAAAGGTGTTGTTGGCTTACAATTGCTGTCTAATGGCAACATGGTGCTTCATGATTCCAAGGGAAACTTTATCTGGCAAAGTTTCGACTCTCCTACAGATACCCTGTTGGTGGGCCAATCACTTCGTGTTGGAGGTGTAACTAGGCTTGTGAGCCGAGCCTCTGAGACGCACAACTCCGATGGGGCCTATAGCCTGGTCATGGAACCTAAAAGACTGGCCATGTACTATAAGAGTCCGAATTCCCCTAAACCATATATCTACTACGATTTCGATTCAGTGTACAAAGGTCGTCTACAGAATGCGACTCTAAATTGCGCTCCAAACGGCTACGACGATCTTGCTAATGACCTGACTTTGGATCTCTCTACCGGGAACGCAATGACACTCGCCAGACCCAAATACAACAGCACGTTGTCGTTTCTTAGAATTGGGATAGATGGGAGCCTTAAGATGTACACTTACAACAATAAAGTGGACTATCAAGCATGGGAAGAGACCTACACTCTCTTTTCCAGAGATGGTTTTCCGGAGGGAGAGTGCCAATTGCCCGAGAGATGTGGTAAGTTTGGGCTTTGTGAAGACAGCCAATGTGTTGCTTGCCCATTGCCAAGTGGACTCATGGGCTGGAGCAAGTACTGTGAGCCAGTGAAGCCTCCAGCCTGTGGTTCTAAGAATTTTTACTACTATAAACTAGAAGGTGTTGATCATTCCATGAGCAAGTATGCAAGTGGAAGCGGAGCAATGAAGGAAGACGACTGTGGAAAGAAATGTTCAAGTGATTGCAAGTGTTTGGGTTATTTTTACAACAAAGACACATCCAAGTGTTGGATTGCTTATGATCTTCAAACCCTCACCAAGGTTGCAAACTCTACGCATGTGGGTTACATAAAGGCACCAAAGCAATAAGGAAAGCTCGACCTCCTTGTATCTTTAAATTAACTCCAAACTTCCGAGTTTTCTCGTTAATGGTGGTGATTTCTTATAATTATGCTTTCTTGTTCTTATTTCCGACTGGAAGATTGAAAACTCTATACCGCTGAATAGTGATAATAAAAGACGACTGTATACTTTAGTTCTCCACCAAAAAGGTGTACACCTCTTTTAAAGTGCTGCTCGATGGCTTTCAAACTCTCCATAATTATATTATATATTATATTGATGATTTTTATTAATATATGTCACACACACCCGAGTATTTATTGAAATCAGCAATTACTATATTACTATTTATTGAAAATTAAGAAAGGAGAGAGAAAACAGTTTTCTAAATCCAGTCGTTGCACCAGTTCAAAACACCATTAAACTAAAGCTAGAGCTCAATTAAAATAATTCATATATATAAATTAAATAATTTTATCGCCAAAATTAAGAGTTATTAGCGTTTGAAAGTTTTTAATCATAAAAGCATAAAAGTATAAAATTGAAATTTTGAGTTAAATAGTTGTTCCAAAATGCTTTCCAAGTTAGATAATTTGTGTTTAGAAGGTGATAGATTTTGAGAATTTTTTTTATCTGCTAAAAAAAATGCTCGAGGAATTCAATCATGTTTAAAAAAAGTAAATGGGCCCTACTGAGCAGAAAAAAAAACTAGTATAATGTAATTAAATAATAAAAAACTAGATAATGATAATAAATGGATCAATTTAAACAAAATATATCATGAAAACCTGGAAAAAAAACAGTTGTTGAAACAAAAAAGTATTAAAGCTAAGATTCCAACAAATCAAATGGAAAAAAAAAAAATTAAAGTCAATCCAATGAGCATATCAAATATACATGTCAGATAATAAGATTGGAATAAATTAACATAAAGCACACAAAAAGAGAAGTTGAAGTACAACTCCAAATAAGTCTAACGTAAAAGGATAAAATTAAAAAAAAAAAACATCAATTAAAAAAAATTAGCAAACCGGGTAAGCCTATCAAACTCTGCAACTTAGATCAATTTTTTTTCCCAAAAATGCAGGGTATACTGGCTAGCTTTCACACACCAAACTAAGTTCCTATAGCCCAAAACTAGCCTTTACACTAAGTGTTGCCTTTCACCCTGCGACCCATAGTCCTAAGAGTTTTTGTTGGTAGGAAGATTCGAACTTGAGACCTGGAGGAAGCAAACACCCAAACCCCTAACTATTATTCGCTAGACCAACCCCTTGAGGTTGTGACCTAGATCATATAAATGAGATAACTAAATAGAAAGTAAGCCGGAAAAGATTATGAATTTTAATTCTAAAACAACTTAATATTGAAAGACGAAGAGTAAAAAATATTAAATTAAAAAACAAATCCTAAAAACAACATAAGCTAATTCAGGTTAACCCATGAAACTTGTAGTCTAAATGATGAGACTAAGATAAACAAATAGAAAAAAAAATAAACAAAAATCATGAAGCCTAGTATTGCAAAACTCTAACCTTAAATGATGAAATTAAAAAAAATTCTCAACCAATCTAATATTGAAGAATGAAATAAAAAAAATATCAATTCGAGAAATTTACCAAAGTAAATTCAACAAAGAACAATAAATAAAAAGAATATAGATAAACCGAGTTATTTCAAAAACCAATAAATTTTTTATAGAAATAAAATAACGGGTCCTAATCTCGAATCAAATAAATACCAAAGGATTAAATTAAAAAAAAATGAGCTTAAGAATTAAAGTAAACTCAGGTGAACCTTCTAAATCTAGGTTGATCTCAAAAACTCACAACCCGTAAGATCTTAAATCGAAACTCTATTAAGAAGCTCAATTCTCAACCAATTTAAAATTGAAGGATTAAATAGGAAAAAAATATCAACTTAAGAAATTTTTTTCAAAGAAAAAAAATAGCAATCAAAATAATAGAGATCAAATTTGATAGTAAGAAAAAACTTGAGGATCAAATTGTAACCCGTGAAATCCTAGATATAGGTTCAATCAAGAAGCTCAGTTTCGAACTAATTTAATGTTTAAGGATAAAATTAAAAAAATATTTATCAATTAAAAAAATTCCAAAGTAAAAAAAAATAAGAATAAAAAAAATAAGAATTACATCTAATTGGAAAACAAATTGAAAGAGAATTAAATAAAAAAAATCAATTTTAAAATCCATCTCAAATGAAACAAACTTGCCTTGAGACAATAACAGATAAATCGAACAAAATAAACTTGGCCCAAGTCAACATGGGTTAAGCCACGAAATCTGTGACACAACATATAAGATTGAGATAACACTATTGAAGGATGAAATAAACAAAATCGATTGTAAAAAATACTTAAAAATATAACTAGGTCAACCTGAGTTAACCTTTCAATCTCACAACTCGAGTCCTGAGGCTAGAATTGTCCTATAAAAGGCAAACCTAAAAAAATTATGAAGCCAAATTCCCGATCAACAAAATATCAAGGGATAAAATTGAAAAATAAATTCAATAAAAAAAATTAGGTTTTATTATTTTTTTTCATTTTACTTTTTATCGGATTATCCCGATTTCATAACCTGACTCGTAGGTTAGGTTGATTGGCCTGAGCAGTCTCAAGTCTTTTTTAAACTTATAATTGCTCTTTTTCCTTTTGAATGTTTAATTTTTTTCAATTTAATCCTTTAACATTTGATTAATTAAAAATTAAACTTCAAGGTTTTTCCAAGTTTATCGCTTCTAGTCAAATAACTCGGGTCATAGATTTAATATGTTAACACAAGTTGGCTTAGTTTTTTTGCTTATTATCTTTTTCTTTTGACATTGTTTTTTTTAATCCGCTTTTGCAGCTGAATATTTTTTTTTTTCAAATTTTGTTTTTATTCAACCTGCAGCTGAATGCAAGTTACATAGCCAGTAGAACATATGAACTGTAAGGGACAAAGAATTAGTAAAAGTTATTTTACTTTTAGACCGACCTTATTAAAGATATCAATCGATCGGAGTTGTTCTTTTTTTATTTATTTATGTGGGTGTCCGGGCCAGCTTGCGTGCACCACGACTAATCCCACGGCTTACTGAACACCCTGCAAACTCAATAAACATGTAAGGCATTGTAAGGATGACAGGCGTGCACATGAGGACTCGAACCCAGAAACAGCAGGAGGAGACAAGCTCCTCCTTGTTTTGAACAATACTGGCAGCTCATTCTAATCGCTTCAATTCTAAAACTTCAAACCAAATTACAGAGGGTGAGAGAGGCTGAGCATGTCCATACCATTGCTTTTTTTCTTTTTTTCTTTTTTTCTTTTTTCTTGCTTCAGTCGGAGTAGATAAAAAGTATTTTATAGATAATTTTGAATTTCATTGTTTAACTTTAGTAGGTGGAAGGTGATTCCACTCTAAAAGTTCTAAAAGATTTTTTTTTTAAGATGAAAGACTGTTTATTTTTTAGAAAAAGGCCTTAAAAGTTTTTTAATTAATTTACAAGATTTTTGATAATGTACATTTCCTTAATAACCATTACAATATTTTAAATATTATTACTTCACATTCTTAACCTTATATCAAGAAATATTTTTTTTTAATTAATGTAGGTGTCCGGGCTAACTTGCAGATACTTTAATTAATCTTATAAGCTCTGAAATTAATAACTATGTAAGTTTCCAGTAACTATTATATTAGTAACCCAGAAATATAATTTTTATTCGAAGCAAACTTGTATCTGTTTTTCTTCATAAAAATATATATAACTAAGATTATTTTTTATGGATAAATAGTAAACATTTTATCAGGTTAGTTGATCTGACTCAAAGAAGGCAGTAAATAAGCTGAGGTTGATTAATTAGTTTCAGCAAAGTTCACATAGAGAAGTATGAGTAGACTGAAATAACTTCTGGCTTAGTTTTAGTTTTGATCGGTTGTATAGTGATACTTAAAAGGTAATTGAAGGCAATATTCATCATTAATAAAAATAATTCGATTCTGATGATAAATAATGAATATATATTTTGTTTTGTTATATACCCTTCATCATATAAAATATATAAATATGTTAGTTTTTATAGAATTTTAAATTGAGATAAATAACATTGTAATAATATAGATTAAATTTAAAATAATAGGGTGGATTCTTTTTATTAATATAACCGCTAAAAAATAGTATAATAAATTTATATATTTTATGTTTATTTTAATCTAGACAGCACAACAATGTAGTACGTTATCAAATATTATAATTATTTTTTTTTAGTTTAATGTGGGTGTCCGGGTCAGCTTGCGCATACCTCGACTAATGCCACGGGTCTTGAAGTTAATGACCATGTAAGCCTCCAGTGGCCATCATATGAGCAACTACAGGACTCGAACCTGAAATCACAGAGAAAGCAAACCTCTTGATCCCAAGTTTTTACCACTAGGCCACCACCTAGATGATTTTACTTCATATATTACTTCATAGCACAATGAGTACATCATAGCAATAATCGAATGGAAGCCAAGCAAAGAAAGATAGCAAGCATGAAGAAGGATAAAATTCTATCAAAAAAAAATTATTAATTCCAATTTGAATTTTTATTATTTAATATTTTTCCTAATCAAAACTCAGTATTATAAATCTCTAATCTACTTATATATTAGAGAAAAAATATCATAAACAAAATTAAAAAAATAACAAAAAATCTCTAAATAACAAGTAGAAAAACACTCAAATCAAGTAGAAAAATAAAACAAATCTTGAATAATAACTTTTAGATTTTATTTAAATACCTTTATGATATCATAAAACTTTTAACCATATTTAAAATAGAATCTCTAAAAAATATTTTATTTCAATCTAATAATCAACTTATAATTGATACCTAAAGCTACAATTTAAAAACAAAAATCTAGCATCACATCAATACAAAAACAAAATACACTCGCGATTAAAGTCTTAAAGGCATCAAGTCTTCATTCCATAGTCGAAGGCAAACGAGAGTGGCGTGATGGCTTTGGAATCTTGACGGTTTATCCTAATTATCTTGATAAAATCCAACTTTATACTTTAAGTCCATAGCTGAGATATAGCCGTAGGTAAAAGAGCGAGATGGGATTTGGGCCTGTTCTTCGGAGAGGTAATTAACACCAGGAAAACAGTCGGTTCCGGCGGAATTAACACCCACAGATCGCATGTCTACGTGATAAAACCTTGTGCCTTTAATATTAACGACCAAACAACTTGACCAGGCTCAAGTACATTGGTTTTTTCAAAGACATCATTATAGACCAATCCTGATTCGTCTATGCGAAAGTCAAGGGATAGCTTGCCTGCATCCTTACATTTCTGATTTTTCCTGGTCACAAGCTCTCATTCAAGATCGATTGGGCAGTACACAACATGCAAGTTACATAGATAGGCACCCTGTTTTTTTTCCCTCCTTTTCTTGTTCCTTTTGGGGCACCCAGTTTGCTTGTTTTCTGTTTTTCCTTCTGGGCCACCCTGTTTACTTTAAACATGGTCTTATCTTTGTAAATTAGGAGTTATGGACTGACACATTAGTTTCATGCATTTTTTTATTAGAATTTTATTAATTCACAATAAAATGTAGCTATCTTTTGAAAATTTCCTCAGCAAGCCGACTTGTCTAGCTATCTTTTGAAAATTTTATACACATGACTATTCTCATTTATATACAATTATTGAAGAAGTTTGAAATGCAAAAATATATAACAGTAGGAATTCAAATACAGTCAAGAGTTATATTTTAAAATAGATGAATATTTATCTATAGCATTCAATCATGGTTGTCTAATGGATAAGATAAAGAGAATCCAGGAGAGTCTGAGTCTTGGAGGAGATATTTTAAAAATAGATAAATATTATAAATTATTTTCTTTTCTTTTCTTTTTTCCTCAAACTAGTTTACTTGTTTTTAATCTTTTTTTTTTGTCACCCTGATTACTTAAAACACTAATTAGGTGGCCCGCTCTATGCTGTGGATCGACTTTTGTTTTGGCATAAAAAAATATAAAAAAATAAATATTTTTTTTAAAAAATATATAAATATCATTAGAAAGTAAAATATGAACAACAAACAAAGCAGGAAAAAAAAACAAGTATTCAATGCAAAAGATGAATTCTTGCCAACATTATGGAAATATTTCTTCATAATATTCCGAAAACATCATAATGATCTTATTTGTTAACAAAGTAAAAATTAAATAAGAGTAGAATAATTTCATAGAAAGAAAAATAAAAAAATATAAATATAAAAAAATAAGACAAAAAAAATCAATTACTATTAACTTTTTAAACCATGATCTAAGTTATAAGACCGAAAGCACTATATATGAAAAATTCATTAGGGTTAAAATCATATAAAAAAACACAAAATAAAAATAAATAATGTTAAAATTGCAATAAAAAATAAATCAAAAGGAAACAACAAATTTTAAACTTGAGAGTTAAATTGAAAAAAAAATATAAACATTAAAAAAAGGATAAAAATCAAAACAAAACAAACAAAAAAATAATATACAATAAACTTGGATAGAGGGTGAAACTAAAAACAATGAAACTTTCATAAAAAATTCAAGGAAAAAAATAAAAAAATCATAAGAATAAGTATCAAATTCTAAACATCAACACATAATAAAAAAAAATGAATATACAGAATTCTAAAACGTGTTTTTTTACACTGAAAAAAACTCTTAGAAGTAAATAAAAAAAGGCACGCATCTAACTAAACAACCCAATAACCATTATGTAAAGCAATGAAAAACAATTCATCAACAATAAACAAAAATGAAATTGAGAAACCAAGCAAAAATTGAAGATCAAGATATCTAACATCTCAATACAAGTAATTTACATAATTATATTTAATAAATTCCTCTATTAAAATAAATCTGTAATAGAAAATATATAAGATTTATAATAGAAACCGACACATATATAGAATTTATTGAGCCAAAATTAAAAAAAAAATGCAAGACTGCACATATGAAAAATATTATAAAAAAATCAATATTTAAAAGAAAATTTTAATCTATATAAAATTAAGAAAAAAAACCATAGTTGAATCATACCTACCTTTGTAAAAATTAAACACATCCAATATCGTTTAAAAATAATCACAATCTAATTAAAACATAAACCCAAAATTTATTTGAAAAAAATATACACAAATAATGTATTATTTTTAAAAAAACTAAAAATAAAATAAAATAAAATAAAGCGCCTAGCTCAATAAAGCAACGGCCCACGCCCGGGCCTAAAGGTCAGCCCAAGTGAAGGCCTTCATAAAAAAAAGGATATTTTGCCTGTGTCAGGAGATGATGGTCACCTGGAAAACCCAGAATCCAGCCACTATGGTGGGAGGAGAAATAGGGTTCTTCGTTTTTTCAACTCAAAATCTCATTTCCAACTCATGTTTTACCCAAAACACCTAGAAAACAAACTAGAGACCTTGTTAAACCAATCTATGGCCACAAAAAATCCAACAAACTGCCCAAAACCTGAAATCCACTTGAAACAAAAATTCTTCCTAAGCTCAGATATGTTGTTTTAGGTGTTTTCAAGGTAAAAAAACACCTAAGTATAATCCTCTTATCATATGGAACCATTTAACACAAAAATCAACAATTATGGTGGCTAGAATCTTCCCAAACAGCCACTATCTCTCTCTATGTCGGAATCTGACAACTCCCTCCCTCTCCTTCCAATAGAAAATGACTAAAAAAAAGAGGAAAATGAAGTTAGGTATCAAAATATATTGTCTTGAAATTCAAGGAACTGATCACCTAATATCTAAAAATATAGAGGCTGAAAATGAATGTTTCAACGAAACTTTTAACCCATCCTCCATGTTATCCAAGATTTTCACTTCAGTCTCTTAGCTTTCAACTCAATCCTCCCTCCTAAAAACATATGTAATTGGGGGCCAATTTGGGCTCCAAAGGGCCATATCACATAAAATAAAAGTTCAAGGACCAAAATAAAAATTACAGTGCTCCAATTCATAGTGTATTGTGAAAGAGTGAACAGTAATTCAAGCATAGTAAAAGGTTGATGCCTTTTAGTTTATAGTTAATGGTATTATGTATGTAAATTAGGAGTTAGGGCTAACATATAATTTGATGGACTTTTCATTAGAATTTAATTGCCAATTAAAAAGAAAGGAATTGTTTTCTGTGGTTAAAATGACATATAATCTCTAACAAACTCTGATATGGTTGGGAATAGAAATTAATTAGAAAATTTATAAGAATTTACACTTCACAACATACTTTTAATTTTAAATCCTAGCAAGAAAAAAAAAAGCAAGATATTTCCTCGTCGGGCTGACTTATCTACCTATCTTTGAAAATTTTATAATGTTCTATCGAATGATCTTATCTTCTTAATGCCAAAACCATATGACTATTCTCATTTATATAAAATTACATAAGCAGTTTAAAATGTAAAAATACATGATAATAGGAATTCAAATACAGTCAAGAGTTATCTCCTAAAATAGATAAATGTTTATCCATAGCATTCAATCATGATTGGTTTGGTAGAAAAGATAAGGAGAATCCAAAAGAGTCTCGAATGAGATATTTGGAGTGGTTTGAATCTTATGGTTATCATCCCCTACAAGCTAATAGGAAGAAAAACCAATATTAACTTGCCATGAAGCTAAAAAAACCGTGTTGAACTAAGTCCCTTTATAAAGATATCATCAATTTTATCATAAAAACCAATAAATTAATTGGAGATATCCCAATTACAAGCTTTCTCATGGATAAAGTGAAAATTAACTTCAATATGTTTAGTGCAAGCATGAAATATAAGATTAAAAGCATGAGCATCGTTATTATCACACTAAACAGAGGAGTTGTAGGTGAAGAAATATGGAGTTCTTTGAGGAGCATACAAATCCAATAAAGCTCAACATTAATAATACGAATCCAATAAATCATACCTTGAGATGAGACCACTGGAAAGAGGTCCAAGGGACTACAACTCATCCTTATCAATAAATGTGCTCTCATTAAACACAACATGTCGTGAGATTAACATTTTTTTTAGCGAGAGAATCCAAGCATTTATATCCATTTTGATGGCAATCACAGCTTGGAGATATGCAATGTTTGGATCTGAACAATAATTTGTGAGTTGTATATGGTCGTAACAATAGGAAATAAGCACAACCAAAGGTGCGTAAAGAGGTATAATCAAGATACTTGCCAAATAATTTCAGATATAGTGTTTAATTATCAAGAGTGTAGGAGTTGACAGTCTATTAATGAGAAAGATTGGTGTTAAAAAGGTATCAACCTAGAATTTAATGGGAAAATATTATTGAGCTAACATATATAGTCTTATATCCACCATATGATGGTGTTTGCACTCAGCAACACCATTTTATTGGAGTGTATGAGGACAAGTTAGGCAATGTTGGATTTCATTAAAGGTAAGAAACGATTAAAATTGGTTTGACATGTATTCTCCACCTCTATCTGATTGTAAATACTTAATTTTACAGGAAAAATGGTTTTAACTAGTGTTTTAAATTTAACAAAACAAGCAAACACATTATGTTTACTTTGGAGAGGATAAAGCCATAAGAATAATGAAAATCATCAATGAATATAACATAATACTTGCATCCACTAAGAGATTTAGTTGAAAATGACCAAATATTAGTATGAATTAACTCCAAAATAAAGGAGGAAACATGAGTAAAGGTTGGAAAAGAAGTTATTTACCTTTGCCAAATGGGCAAGGTTCACAGAAATGCATTTTATTCATTGGTCCTTCAATAGGTAAAGAATATTTGTTTAACAACTGAGACACATTGAGAAAATATGCATGACCTAATCTAGAATGCTAAATAAAAACTAATGCTTTAATTCCTCCAACGACTACTAAAGTATATGATTTATTGATGGAATATAATTTATTAATGGACATTGACTACAAATGGATTGGATAAAAACCACCTTCACTCTTGTTTTCTAATTGTGTCACCTTGATTTGTATGTGATTGGCAAAGTAATAAGTATCAATTAGAATAAAGACGCAATTATTATCAAACTAGAATTGATTTATAGAAAGTAAATTGATTAAAGCTTGAGGATAATAAAGGATACATTTGATTTATAATAAAAATAATAATATTTATAATATTAATAATAATATTAAACTTGTCTCACCCAAGTTTTTATAGTTTTTAATCCCTTCAAATCAAATTTATGGTTTTTCTTCAATAGTAATAATATTTTTTTATAATAAGATGATGATGATGATGATTAATTTTACCCTTCAAATTAAATCTATGGTTTTTCTTCAATAGTAATAATATTTTGTTTTCAAATTTAATAATAATAATATTAACAATAATAATAATAATAATTATAATAATAATAATTAATTTTACCTTTAAAATCAAATCTATGGTTTTTCTTCAATAGTAATAATAGTTTTAAAAAAACTTTCATAATAATAATAATAAGAACAACAATAATAATTTTTAATTTTACCTTTCAAATCAAATATATGGTTCTTTTTTATTAGTAATAATATTTTTAAAAACATTTGTTGATAATAATGAAAATAATAATATTTATAATATCAATAATAATATTAAACATGTCTACCCAAGTTCTTATAGTTTTTAATTTTACACTTCAAATTAAATCTATAGTTTCTCTTCAATAGTAATAATATTGTTTTTCAATTTTATTATTATTATTAATATTATTAATTTTACACTTCAAAAGACTTGGGCCAAGCAGGGGCGCCAAACCCAAGACAAAAAAAAAATTTTATTTTTTTTCTATACTTTCAATTATTTTTTTATATTTTTAAATTATTTTAATGTATTAATATTAAAAATAAATATAAAAAATATTATTTTAATATATTTTTAATAAAAAATACTTTTGAACAAAAACTATATCGGTAACAACCATAAAATATAATTTTTATTGAAGGAATAACAAATTAATAAACATAAAAAATGAATTATTTCAAGGAGAAGGTATGATTTGAATTTTTAGATCTAAAATATTAAATTAGATTTTTGTGATGTTTGTTGTTTATAATTTATTTATACTTTTTTTATAAATAATTTTTTAACTTACGTTACTTGGGTTTGACAAATATATCGGACCCAAGTTTACTTGAAACATAATAATAACAATAATAATAATAAATAATAATAATCATAACAATAACAACAACAACAACAATAATAATCATATTAACAACAATAATAACAAAAGATAGAATTTCTATTGAAAGAATAAGAAATTCATAAATATAAAACATGAACAATTTCAATGGAAAAATATAATTTGAATTTATAGATTCAAAACATTAAATTAGATTTTTGTGATGATTTGCTTATAATAATAAAGATATGTTTGTTTGAGTTTGTCAACCATGTGTAATGTCAATTCAGGCAAGCGAATCTGTGACCAGATAAGTAAGTCTAGTTCTGATGCCTGGGATATGATAAATATGTCTAACCTCAATACCAGTTGTATGACAATCATGCTATTTCCTAGTGCTAAATCCTATAAAACCCGAATAGACATTCTGTATCCAATCATTCTTTTAATGTCATGTATTTTATGGAAAAGACAACTTCATCTCAACTACCTGTTTAATAAGTTTCTTTACAAGACCACATCAATATACTGCTCGAATTTGTAATGCTCTGTATTTTGATTGAACAATAGAAGAACAAATAGTGAAACATTGAGCTCCTTTATTGTGTGTATATATTCAAACTGATATTATTCTGAAAAATTCCTATCTCTCTAGAGTTAATCGCAGTAAACCGAGCCACATTAAAACAGCAATACATGCTTGACTTGAGATGCACATTGTACGCAAAGATGTACGAATAGTCAAAGAAGTTCGACCTTGAAATTACTAAACGCGCCACCCTCATCTGCTATAAGAAGGCGTTGCCTGCCTGCCTGGTTTTACACCAAAGCCACTCAAATTCTAGATAGACAAGCAGAAGCTAATTTCTTCCATTCCTATGGAACGGTCATGGTTCTTCTCTCTTTTATTGCTCTTCTCCATATACAACCTTGCCCAGTCCACTGTCCCTCCTTCTTCCAGATTTAAGGAAGTTAATACTGGAGACTTTGCGGAAGCCCTTTCAGAGTATAGTTCAGATTTTCGCGGCCTGGACCTCTCTGTTTCCATTTTCCAACTTTGCTTTTATAACACCACCCCTAATGCATTCACTCTCGCTATACGAATGGGTACTAGGAGGTCACCTGCAATGAGGCGTTTTGTTTGGGAAGCCAACCGAGGCAACCCAGTTGGGGAAGATGCCACTCTCACTTTTGGTGAGGATGGTAACCTTATCTTGGCCGATGCTGATGGCAGGGTTGCTTGGCAAACCAACACTGCCAACAGAGGTGTTGTAGGCTTGCAAATGCTAACAAATGGTAACATGGTGCTTCATGATTCTAAAGGCAATTTCATCTGGCAAAGTTTTGACTATCCTACAGATACTCTTTTGGTTGGTCAACCTCTTCGTGTTGGAGGCGTCACCAGGCTTGTGAGTCGAGCATCTGACAAACAGAACACAAATGGAGCCTATAGCCTGGTCTTAGAACCCGAAAGATTAGCCATGTATTACAAGAGCCCAAACTCCCTCAAACCATATGTCTACTACACATTTAGTAAACAGAAAGGGCGTCTGCAATATGTGAGGCTAAGTAAAACCCCAAATTCGCAAGACCTGAGCCTTGAGTTCTCTACAGGCGCTAGAACCTTGCTCTCTAGGCCGAAATTCAACAGCACAATGTCATTTCTTCGACTCGGGGTAGATGGGAATCTTAGAGTCTACACTTTCAATGACAAGTTAACTTCTGCTTCTTGGGAAGTGACTTTCACTCTTTTCTCTAGAGATGCACGTATTTGGGAAAGTGAGTGCCAATTGCCACAGAAATGTGGCAAGTTTGGGCTTTGTGAAGACAGTCGATGCGTTAGTTGCCCATTACCAACTGGGTTTAGGAAATGGACCCAGAAATGCGAACCAGTGAAGTCATCTGTGTGTAACAAGAATTTCTATTACTATAAACTAGAAGGGGTTGATCATTCGATGAGCAAGTACGGAGATGGAACTGGACCAGTGAAGAAGACTGATTGTGAGAAGAAATCTCCGGTGACTGCAAGTGCTCAGGCTACTTTTACAACACAAAGACATCGATGTGTTGGATTGCTTATGACCTGCAAACGCTGACCAAGGTTGCCAATCCTACACATGTGGGTTACGTAAAAGTACCGAACCACCAGTGAGAGCTGGCCTGCTTGCTTCACCAATGCAAGTAGTTAAAAAAAAGAAGATCTTATTATAGTTTTCTTATATGTACTGTGTGTTTACCTGGTGCCCCTAGTTTATTGCTTGCTGACATTTTGTGGAGCAGTGTTTGCTCCTCGCAATTTACTTTACTGTTTCTTTCTGTGACAAAAAAATAAAACTAAAACAGTTGGGCGTTTCAAGGCACCTCTTATTTTTCCCTTTCACATTCGATTATAGCATTCTTCATATATATATATATAACACCAAAATGCATTACATATTTCATAACTCAATTTTGAATCCCCCAAAAAAAAATTAAAGTTTGAAGGCTTATTGAGGAGTAAATTGAAGAACCTTAAAACAAAGGATCAAGAAGAAAGAGAAGCACACATTCAGGGACTAAAATTGATTAAAATCAAGGATAAATTTAAAGAGATTGGAAGTTTGATTGGGGATGAAATTCAAGACATCCAAGACTGAGGGTCCAAATTTACATAACGAAGACTTAATCGAAAGAAATCTTGAGAAATCAACCTAAATTGCCCGAATTCAACGAAGTTGAAAGATCAAGGCCCCTTTATAAAATGAACAAAACAGTGCTATTTTAGCACCACTATTCATTTTCTTCTTCATTTCTCCCGTGAGGGAGCTAGCTGGGGTTCCTTTTTGCAGAGCATTTAATGCTCTCTCACGCCACAGGTAAAACAAAAGGAACACTTCTCTAGTATCCTTGATATCGTACTACCTCCTAGTATGATACCCGCAGAGTGGCTCCTCCTATAGCTGCTGCAACACTGGTCCAAAACCACTAACTCGACCAGCCTTTGACAGCTTAGTTTGAGAGTACCAGGTTACTGGCATGGCATCAATGGCTAGGATCATTCCAAGGGGGTTAGGAGATAAGTCACGAAGGATTATATATATTTATATCACCTCCTATAAATAAGAGTCCTGTTTAGTTAAAAAAAAAAAATGGGGGATCTCGGGTTCCAATAAAAGAAAAACACCATTGTTCTCCATTGTTTCAACCAACAACGCCATTTCTCCTCCTCCATCATCTTCAGCAACCGGATACCAGCCATAAAAAAAAAGAGCCAGAATTATTCAATCCAACCAAAACCAGCAGGGACTCTCCCCTGTTCCAGTTGCGAATACCTCTGTCTCACTGTATAGTCAAGAATTCCAGACCTCTATCCCTTTACCCAGCCCAGAACGCTGCATAGAAACGCCTAGTCCAACAGTTAGCCACATGTTTCTTCTTCTTCGTCATACAAGAGGAAGCCTTCACAAACTCCCATTCATTTGCTTTAACCTTTGTTAGTTCAACAAACAGAGTCTGTTTTCTTTGGCAAAACATAGGTTGCCAACGTTGAATGAAGGAAAAGGTGTGTCCTGCTATTGGGAATATATCACCTAAACTTTGAAGAAGCATCGCAAAAGCTATTCGTGCTTCAGCATCAACAGCACCTCCAGTCCACGTATAACTCCATGTTATGTTGGTTATGAAAAGAATAGTGTTTAACGTTTTTCTTGATGGACAGTTTTAATCCTAGTTTATGCTTGTTGAAAGTAATTAAGCTGATAAAGCATGAATAATGTTGTAATATCTGGTGGCTTGAGATGCATGCTCTTGGGTTTACATGTTTTTGGGTTTAAATATGAACATCAGATGAACAATATAGAGGAGTTGTGATTGTTATTGTTAAATTATCCGTGCAGATCCTTTGCCATGCTTAAAATCATGTTTGTAGTTGGGCTAGACCATTAAAAATTTAAGACCATGTGTGGCTTGATAAATATGGTTATTAAAGCTTGAAAAAAAATATATTTTTAAAATATTTTTAATTGAAAAATATTATACATTATAATATCAAATACATATTACTAGCTTGAACCCTACACTATAGCAACAGTATTTTATTTTATTTTATCTAGATATCAACTCTACTATATATTTTTGTGATCCTTGCATGTTGCATCCTTCCATCAGTTGGCGTCACTAACATTGTTAAATGACACAAGTCAGTTGTTCACAGCATGGATAAAACATTAACATACATTTTGGTCTCTCAGATTTTCCAAAAATATTATTTTGGGCCATGTATTTTATCTCTCTTACGAGTAAGTACTTATTTAGTTGTTGTTTCTGGTTCTCTTGTTTTAAAATAAATGCAATTTAGTCCCTAAATGTTTTTTTCCAATTAAATATCTAAAGCTTAACCTGGTAGCATTTTTTTGACCAAGTTTAAGATTTCAAATGTAGGGAATTAATTGAAAAAAATCATTCTAAGACTAAATTGCATTTATCTTCAAATAAGAGGACAAAAACTTCAATCAAGGACTTACTCTTAAGAAAAACAAAATATATGAACCAAAATAAAAAATATAATGTCCAAGATTGAGATCAAGATAAAAAAAAAAAAAATAGTTGAAAGATGTTTTGAACATTGTTTATTTTCTTAACACTTCTGGTATCTATATAAATCTTTTCCTGAATGCATTAAACAGGAACAATTACATATCAATCGAAATAAACCCCATACCTGATTTTGGAGCAAAGTCATGATCGAGGAGTAATCGTTTAGTTCATGAGGGTTTTCCAGCTTGGGGCAATGCTGATTCAGCTTTGTGCTGGGAAATTGTGGATTCTGACGAGAACAAAGTTGTCACTGCCAGCATATTTGCCTCAACCTGCCATGAATGATCAAAATTTAATAAATCCAGAAATAAAAAATTGTCATTTTCACTGGCTGGAAATCTTCTTCACAAACAGATTGAACTAACCATTAAACCAAAATGCGAAAACAAGCTTAAGCTAGAACAGCAAATGAACCAAATCATGATAATGATTTTTTAAAAAAATAAATCAAAGTGAACTGGTTCTTCACTGCGAACAAAGTTGATCCATGCAAACCATTTATGACCGAGCAAGTTAGCATATCCATTACATGTATTCTTAATAAAATCAATATCACCCACAGGGAATAGATTATAGGTAAAAGAAAGCACCAATTTGATTCAGAAACCTACAACAAACATCAAAACCTTCCCTTCCGTCAGGAAAAAAAAATACAGAACAGAAAGCAAAAAATGAAACACACATGACATTAGCTGTCTCACTGTCAATGCAATCAAAAATAGAAAACTCAAAGCACATATCCATAATAATGCTATCGCCGAAGAACCAAATTTAGAGAAGGGAAGACTCGGATCTATTTGCATATATTATCAGCACAAAAAGAAGAAATCTTTCAAAGCAAAGCATTACGTGTCTGTCATGTTACTTCTATTGGCAGAACAGTCTGGTTCAGCTTTCCAGTAAAAAAAATCAGTTCTCATGTTTGGTAACAAAACATAAAAAGCTCTTGATCGAGGTTGCATGAAGTCGAATATGTGCCGTATAAAATATGACATGTAGAGTCCAGATGCAGCTCAAATTACAATCAAATGTATATTATTGGGCAACGATGGACGCTTTCATGAGGGCAGAATGACAGCTGGGAAACCCCATTAATCAAGTTTCCTTCTCTTTCTTTCATTTCCCAGACATGTAACAATCTCTGCCAAAACAAAACATAACAGGAATAAACATTATGATAAAATTAAATTGAATACTTTTCACTATTATAGGGAATAAACATAACACTATAATACTTTTCACTATTATAGTGTATTGATAATAAAATTTTACACTCATGAACAATATTAATTAAAATTATTAATGATTGTTATAATTATTCCACAATTAATCTGTAATGGCTTTCCGATCAAATTAATTTGTTGTTGAGGAGGCGTATATATTTGAATACTTGTACCTCATTTAGAAATTTTAATCTTTCTCTACTATATATATTTTATTAATAATCTATCAGCTCTAATCTGTAATACACCAGGAAGATTATGATAGCCATTGTTAGTCATAATACAAAAATTAATTGCTTTACCATGGTGTAACCTCAGGTAGAATTTTATTATGTTAGTAAAATATAAAAAATTAAATTTAATGACGACATGGTTTAATTAAATATTTAAAATGAAAAGAATAATAGATCATTGAAAATAAATTTTTTAATGAATGAATATTTAGAATCCGATTAAATGAAAAACACATGAAATAGATATAAAAGCATTGTAGCCTTTGACTAAAAAAAACCTTCTTAAAAAAACTTGTGGTCAGTAACACCATAGATAGAAAAGGGAGTGGATTTTTTCTTTCTCTACCAAATTGTTAACAGAAAAACACCAAAAAAAGATAGATTTAAGGGGTTAAATGAGTTTTGGGTGGATTAAAAGAGAAAAACCTGAGAATTAGAGGGTTTTTAAGGGTGTAAATTAAGAGTTTTGAAAAGTAAAAAAGGAGAGTGAAGAGTGAAGGAAAAACTTGAGTTTTCTTTGCAATTTCCTCATTGATTTATCATCATTAAGAGGTAAGGAACCTTAATTTGAATCGATTGAAGTTTTGATGTGTTTACGAGCATGTTATGTACATATTATGAAAAGTTGAGTATAATGTGTTGTGTTGTTTAAAAAAATATTATTAACTTAAAATTAATTTTTTGGACTCGAATTAGGGTTGAGTCAAGTGAGAATAATGAAAAAATAGAAAGAAAACATGTCTACCCTTTTGGTGGGTGAACTTTGAGTCAGACAAATGGGGAAATGAATTTAATTACTTTAATTGTTATGAATTGTGTTAGTATAGGTATAAAATGAAAGGAAAAGAAGAAAATGGTATAAAAACTTGAAGAAAAACTTATGTACTTCTTTGTAGAATAGGTTCGGCCAATGGAATCCTTAAAAAGAGGATTGAAATTGATTTAACTGTTGTTTGGAATTATGTATGTGATGAGGTAAATTGATTTATATAAAGAAAAAGAAGTTGAAGAAAAACTAAAAAGAAACACATGGTTTCTTAAAATAGAAGGGGTGTATTCGGTCAAGGACTTGCATGGTGAATTTCTTTGTGATTGCTGGAAGCTTCCATTTAATTATGAATGTGTCGTGTGATATGTTTAATTAGTTGGAAATGTAAAATAAATTGAGAAAAGGTATTTATTGCAAGTATTATATAGAAACAATGAAGATTGTTATTTTAGAACCTATATATAGTTCCAAATTTTATTGAAATGATAGTAATCAAATTAGTCCTATGTTGATAGGGGGTATTCTAGCAGCTATACCACAAGCTGAAGGAGATACATGCTCATTACATATGACATGACAGGTAGGTGTCTAACACCTATCCTTAGCTAATTAATATGCTAGTAGAACTATTAATTTTACTTCTTTATGATTTCTAAACTTGGTACTGAAAAAAATAAATGAATTGATGGATAATGAAAAAAATAAAAAAAGAATTGAGATTTTATTAGTCATCTACTTTGTGAAGACTAATGATATAAATTGGTATGAAATCAACGGTAACCTTAATGGAAAAAATAGATGGATGGAAAACTTGATTAGGCATACCAAAAATCAAAGCTAATGATGTCATTATCAAATGAAAAATTAAAAGTATCGTAAAGAACTTGATTAGTTGTTCCCTGTACAGGGGACTAATGATACTAGTGGATTATATTGGTATCGACATTTACCAGAACTTGATTAGTCGTTCTTGGCACGAGAGACTAATGATAACAATATGTTATATTGGTATCAACATTTACCTGAACTTGATTAGTCGTTCTTGGTATGTGAGATTAATAATACCGATGAGTTATATTGATATTAGTATTTACCTGAACTTGATTAGTTATTTTCAGTATATAAGACTAATGATACCAATGATGTTCATTGGTATCAGCATGAACACGAAGGGAATATGTGGAAATGAACTTAATTAGCCGATCCTAACCAATAAGAAAGCCTATTGATGTTAATGTATATTGGCATTG
This sequence comes from Populus nigra, assembly GCF_951802175.1. Classification (NCBI taxonomy): domain Eukaryota; kingdom Viridiplantae; phylum Streptophyta; class Magnoliopsida; order Malpighiales; family Salicaceae; genus Populus; species Populus nigra. The sequence goes on from NC_084860.1 coordinate 12,726,571, forward strand.
ACATGTACTTGAAAACTTGATTAGCTTTTCAATAGAATGAAAACTAATGATACCAAATGGATTGATATCGGTATACCTTTGATTAATCATACTTAATGTAATGGTGAAAGATATCAAATTGGAAGTAATGTCAAAATTGATTAATTGACCTGAGTTATAGGTGATTAATAGCATTATGATGTTAATGTTTGCAACAAGGATAAAAAGATAATGAAATGATAAGGAATACATGATAAAATGCCTTACTTTTTGGTTGGAAATGAAAATAAAAAGGGAATTTGATTATATTCTTTGGTGTAATAATTATTTATTAACTTTTTCACTAATTTATGTTTTGTTCGTTGCACTTTTCAGGGCCATCACACTAACATCAAAAATAGATTTATCTTCTCTCTTTTGTTCACATAGATTAGATATATTATGTTAATTTTTGGGTTGTAATGTATTTTGTTTTAAGCATATACATATAATTAATGCTTCACTTTTATTTGTAGACGCATGAATCATAACTTATCCATCATTATGATGCATGCTAGATTCAATATAAATTATCCAATCTTATAATTAAAATGTGATATAATTAATTGGATGTTATATTGGATGAATTGAAATTACTAGTAATTGATTGATGTTGATTATGTTTCATGATGATTGGATCAAGGAATTGAGAACACGTGTAGAAGTGAAATAGATTTAAGTCAATAAGCAATAAAATAGATGAAAAATTAAAAAAAAAAAACTATAGACTTTAGGAATGAAAATGCTTTTTCTAGACTTTATCCACGTACAATACAAAAAAACAAAAAACAAAACAAAAATATATTGTTAATAAGACAAAGAAAAGATGAAATAAAGAAAATCATGTATATTGAATCACAATACATACCTTATAATTTGTTGTAGATGAAGATAGAATTATAGCTAGAGATTACAAGGAATGAAAGGGCTCTCTGTAGGAGTTATACTATGATTTTTCTGATGAAATCACCGACGGACTATTAAATAATATTATTTTTAATTATTCTGTCGGTGATGCCAACGACGAATTCATTTTAAAATTTTGAATTTCATAAAAAATTTAAATAACCCTCCAAAATTTTCACAGTCCGTCGGTAAGTACACGCTATCAGAGATGTATTAATTACCCATGCTTTAGAAATCACATTCTGTCGGTGCGTTTGACGGTGATTGTGGACTGTACCAACATAGGAGGGGAGTAATTCATAAACGATCATCCATAACTTCTATTGAACCTCTACAAAATAATGATGACAATATGTATTAATTAACTATGTTAAGTAAATAAATTTAAAAAAATATTGGTTTTACTCGAGATTATCCAACAAACTAATTAAAACTTATTCATTATCAATTACCAATTATCAATTATCAACATCCATACAAATTTATATACATAAATTTGCTGAAATTACAATTCCGCAATAACATTGATAAAAATTAAAATGGACCCGTTAATCAAGCTATTATTTATTTCATCACAACATATCTAATTCGATAATTTGACATAAGTTTCAACAATTTACAAATAAATATAATTTTACAAAATCTAAAAGTACAAAATTAAACATTCATACTACAAGTTTGTTTGAGAAAAAACAATAAAACATGTACATACCTAACAAATTACATATACTAAAAAAAAACATAATAAAATTGTCATTTTAATGTTAAAATTTTAAAAAAAAATAGATTAACTTAAAAAAATGACAAGATCCACAATAAATCAGAACACGGATATTGTGATTGCAAAAAACAAAGAAGGATGATTTATGATGAGAAGTAAGGGATGTTTTGGGGGGTGGTTACTTGTAGTTTGGGAGGGGAGAGTTTGTTTAGATGTAGGGATGGGGAAGAAGAAGGGGAAATAGGGGAGGGAAGGGTTGACAGCTTGGTGATATATTAACTTTTACTAATGAAATCATTGACGAAAATATTTCGTCAGTGATTCCATTGGCGATTCTGACGGTGAAGGGGTCACGTCATTGTACAAATATCCCGAGTTAAATCCCTTGATAATTTCATCGGTAAAATTGCCTACAAAATTTTCCATGTTAATGACCTGTTTTTATTTTTAAAATTCTATATATTCCATCTGTAATTTACCGACAGATGTATTCTGTCGATATATACCGACTGATTTACATCCATCGGTAATTACCACTGCAAATTATCGACAAAAAAAGTTCATCGGTAATTCCATTGGTTTTAGTTGAATTTCTTGTAGTGTTTATAGAAATTTTATTTGTTTTCAATTCTATCCATAAATTCCAATTTGACATAAATTATTTTTTTTTCAATTGATCCTTATTCTTTTGATTTTTTTTCTTTGTCCATTTTATAAAAGTTTTATTCGTTTCATATTTCATCCATCAATTCAAATTTATGGTATTAAGTTTTTCAATTTGGTCCTCATTGTTTTTATTTTTAACTTTTTTCACCCTTCAATCCAATATATATATTTTTTATTTCAATTTTGATCCTCATTTGTTTATTGTTATTTTTTTAATCCTTTTGTATAATTTAAATTATTTTTTGGGAATTGGACTTATGGTTTTTTCAGATAGGGTGCTTTAGGTTTAATGATCTTGGTTACATGTTTGAAAAATTAACACGATTTGATTTTTTTAAATAGGTTTTGTAATTCTCTTTATTTTTTTAATTGGTTATTCAAATTTCATAATCTAGGCTGCGAGTGTGTTGAGATATCCTAGGTTAGCTCAACTCTGATTCTCAGGGTTACAGGTTTGTTATGCTAATACAGATTGACTATGGCTGATTTTTTAGATATTTTTTACTCCATTTTGTTATTTTGTGTTTAATGAGTTGTGAATTGAGTTGCAGTATTTGTTTTTTAAAAAAAAAAACTATTTTTTTTCCTAGGTTATCCCAATCACTATTCTTTTTAAATTTGATTCGTTTATTATTATTTTTTATTTTTTTTACTCTAATTAAAATAAAAACAACTTATTTGATTCATTCAGGTCTATAACCCGAACTGTATATTTTTCTTCCTTATTAAAAAATACACTTGCGGCACAAGAATATCATTTTTTGTGCAAAAAATAATATGGCCCCGAAGAGAAGTGCTGGCACCGAGCATAGTTAACACTATATTAAATATCTTAATATAATTATAAAGTTGATGGAAGCGGAAGCATAAATTACAATAAAACAATCATAAAAAAACAAATTTGATGAACGAAAAGGCCTGCAATCTTGAACTTTAAATTCACAGTTTATTTCTCTACAAATAAAACAAATAAATTTTACCTTCTAAAGATGTTTAAAATACCTTCAAATAGATCACGAAACCAACCTATGTTAGATAATAAAATCATAATCCTAAAATGTAAGGGAGAAAATAACATAAGATGAAAAATAACACAAGAAATTCAAAGAAATCAAGGAAAATTGGCCTAACATGGTTTCCTTAGACTTATTTCAGGAAATCAGGGTAGTGGATGAACAAGCAAAGCGGGTTCTTAGTAAAACTAAGCTTTGGGAATTTTCTGTAAAACATTAAGTCTGATTCAACAATTGAATAAAAAATCATGTCATCTTCTGAGCATTATACTGGTCATGATCAGATATAATCTTGGAGATACCCATATCTCGCTAATTTATAAAATATTTGCTAGATGATTTTTGAATAGATCTCTATGTAACTGTGATAGATTTTTACCTGGTTATCTTTTATAAAATATTTACTAGGTTATTCTTCAATTTTAAGCTACTCGACTGCATCATATGTTTTTTATGATATATTAATTCCCTCACAGTACGTCTTTACGGTAAATTAATATGTTAATTTTTCCCTAACGGAGCGTACCAAGTTTTTAGCTACACACATGGTCTGGCTTGATGCTCCACATCGTTCAACGCAAAAGAAATGTTCTATTACTTCCTAATCTCAAATGTATATCATTTTTTTAATATTTTTTTTAACTTTTTTTTTAGAGGGGTGGAGCATTTGTATACCGTGTCCACATTTTAACTGTTGTATATTAAAGGATAGGCCGCCCTCCTCCTCCTCCTCGTCGGCAACTACTCATTCCAACATTGTAGAAATCACTCTGGTTCCGATGGATTGCTTAAATTAATTTCTGAAAAATAAGTTCAACAGTGGACCTTACGTGTAAGCAAAGACTTTCAAACATAGTGGCTGGCAATTGGCTAGCATTCAACAAGTCGACTATTGACAATTTTCATTGTCAAACAGACAAATGGATAGATAAAAGCTCTCAAAGCTGAAAACTATCCTCCCCTCCGCTATATATAGTTCCATCTCCTTCCCTTAATCCATCACATCGCAAGAGAAAGGAAAGATGACAGATGATTGCTCTGGTAAGCGATTGATTATTGTAATGTGCTTATTTATGCATACAACAGTGCATGAGAACCATGCCAATGAGTTTATATATATATGGTTATACATTTAATTTCACCATTCTTTTTGATACATTTAACTATAATTCTTGTTAACCTTAGATGCGGGAAAGAGCTCGTGGCCGGAGCTAGTGGGAATAAACGGAGAAGTGGCAGCAAAAATCATCGTAAGAGAGAATCCCAAGGTTCGTGCTGGGATTGTGAAGGAAGGAATGATGGTGACCATGGATTTCCGTTGCGACAGGGTCCGAGTCTGGGTTGATAAATATGGAATTGTGAAAGATATTCCACAAATTGGTTGATGAGCAGACAAAATATTTTGTTGTTTAAGCTATATTGATACACACACACACACACACACACACACACACACACACGTGTAAGGTTCATCATGAAGATTGTACCAAATAACCAGCATATGTAATCATGCTAATTAAACAAATTAATCTTCAATAAAATGGTTCGTTTGTTGTAAGAGCATCTTATATTATTTTAATATCATCTTTATAGTATTTTATTATTATAATTCATAACAATGAAGTCCCAGAACGTGTACACAATGAAAGACTATGACAATAAATTTTATGAAGTTCAAGCATGTTCGACAGATTACAGCATGTCCCCATCATCAACTCTTATAACCAGCCATTCTCTCCAACTTCTTCTCTTTTACTTTCTCTCACAGATTTAAAAACCTCTATCCTCAATCGTTGCTTCCTCTCTCAACTTCACCACTCCAGATCTAAAAGCCACTGTTTTTGCCTCCCTCTCGACTTCAACGTCGTGAGTGCTGTTGGGGGAGGAGCTTTTTATTGCATGGTGAATTGGTTTATTAGAGAAAATAATGATTCAACATCCCGAGTGCTGCTGTAAGAGGAGCCTTTTTCAATTTTTTGATGAGACCATTAAAGAAGGGATTAAGCCTGATTATGCTAGTTTTGTTGGGGTTCTTTTTGCTTGTAGTCATGCGGGTTTCGTTGACTAAGACATGAAATATTTTACCGCAATGACTGAGGTATATGACATTAAATCAGGAATGTAGCATCAAAATTGCATGAATTTAGGCCATGCTGGTCATGACTACCTTCTTATTTAAAAGTTTTAGTCATGATTATCCCTCCATCCCACCTAGATTTACTAATATATAGTGTATTTAAAAATATAATAACAGTTACGGTTTAAAGTATTTTTTTTATAAATATATTAAGATAAAAAAAAACTTTATTATTTTAAAAATAATTTTTTATTAATGCATTAAAAAATTTTAAGAACATCAAAAAATATTAATTTTAAATTAAAAAATTAAAATTTAAGAAAACATGATTTAAAGAATGTTCCAAACATGCTTATATAAAAATCCATGCCTAATATCAATAAGTTATAGCTAAATAATCAATTTAGGTAAAAAACAAAAAGAAAAGAAAAAAGGAAAAAAAATCCAAAATGGATTTTCAGTTAAAAAAAGCATGGAGTGATTCCAAGCTATAGCTTTATAAGAACAAATTACCAGGGGAGAAGTCCCAATTTTTCTAATAATTCCAACTCCCTCCCGCCTATAATAGTTTCCCAACTGATCGTTTGGCTTATAGCTTCTCTTGGAAAAATTGTAAATCTCCCTCTGAATGCGCCATCGTTACACTTTCTAGCTCGAGATTTCTAGCACTATGGACTATGTAGGCACATCTTTTTGGATCTCAGCGTTAGGGATAACATGATACCCAAATATCTTACCAAACATAGTCTGTACCTTATCTTTTGAAAAAGAACTTGAAAGCTCCTAGAAAAAACTAAAAAACATATTAAAAAAATAAAAAATCTAGAAAAAAATTAAATTTTTGATTAAAAAAACCGAAAATATAAAACTAACATGTGAAATCTAAAATGTTGTTGAGAACTCTTGGATGAAAAGGGGTTTAAAAAAATATTAGGACATCTATGAAACCAGTTTAGAGAAATTATATAGAACGAGACTGATTATCTTGATAAAAAAAAAATAATAATAATAACGATCACCTAAAAGCGTCATACACATGGTAGAATCCTGCAGTTGCTTCTAACCCAAATAGAATTAATTAAATAAATTATGGTTATTTTCTTAGTTCTCTGAAACTATCGGTATCATAATAGAAATTTAATTTAAAATGATGAATATATATATTCTAGACAGAATTACAATTTTATTTGAAGTTTGCCTTATCGCTTCATATTACTTATAAAGATGGTTTTATTTTTTCTTTTTAACGAATTTGTATGGATCATATGTTGAAAATATGATCTATAAGAACAAGAAAGACACGCGAGCTCAATTGGTTATAGGGAATAATGCCACTTTATTATTATACTGGACGGCATAAAAGTCTTGGAAGTGTCAACAACAGGATGACCAGGCTTAACGTCTTGGTGCCTTTATGTAACCTACATGTGTGGAATTTGAAACCTTGGTTAGGGTTTGGAGATCATAAGCAATCGTACACTTGGACGTCTCCTTGTTGTAGAAGTAACCCATACACTTACAGTCACTTGAACACTTTTTTCCACAGTCATCCTCCTTCATTGCTACGCTCCCACTTGCATACTTGCTCATGGAATGATCAACGCCTTCTAATTTATAGTAGTAAAAATCTTTAGAACCACAGGCAGGTGGCTTTACAGGTTCGCAATTCTTGCTCCAGCCCAGAAGACCACCTGGTAATGGGCAAGCAACACATTGGCTGTCTTCACACAGCCCAAACTTACCACATCTCTCTGGTAACTGGCACTCACTCTCTGGAAAACCATCCCTGGAGAAGAGACTGTAGGTCACATCCCATGCCATGTAGTCCACCTTATTGTTGTAAGAGTAGATCCTAAGGTTCCCATCTATCCCAATTCTAAGAAATGACAACGTAGCATTGAATTTAGGTCTGGCTTTCACGCTCCAACCCCCAGAAGATAATTCCAAAGTCACCTCGCTGGCCGAATTGTCATAAGGATCTGGGTACCAATTGAGAGTCGCATTTTGTAGACGATCTTGGCGTGTATCGAACGTGTAATAGAAATATTGTTTAGGAGAATTCGGACTCTTATAGTACATCACCAATCTATTGGATTCCATAACCAAGCTATAGGCGCCATCAGAGTTCTCCTTCTGTGAGGCCCGACTCACAAGTCTAGTCGCACCTCCAACCCGAAGAGATTGACCCACCAAGAGAGTATCAGTAGGAGAGTCAAAGCTTTGCCAGATAAAGTTACCCTTAGAATCATGAAGCACCATGTTACCATTGGGCAGCACTTCGAACCCAGCAACACCTTTATTGGCAGTGTTGGTTTGCCAAGCAACCCTGCCATCAGCATCGGCTAAGACAAGGTTTCCATCCTTTCCAAAGGTAAGAGTGGCATTTTCGCGAACTGGGTTGCCTCGGTTGGCTTCCCAAACCCAGCGCCTTGTTGATTCTGACCTCCTAGTACCCATAAGTAGAGCTAGAGTGTATGCATTAGGGGTGGTGTTATAAAACATAAGTTGGAATGGGGAAGTGCCTTGGGGCAGTGGACGATAATCTGGAGCATACTCACTACTGTAGAAGCCAAACTGTCCTTCATTGACATACTGAAATGTTGAAGAAGGAGGAACAGTAGAGTGGGCAATGAAGAATATTGATAGGAGCAGACATAGAGAAAACAATTTTGACATACTTAAATTTCGGCTTGCTGGGAAGCTGTAGATAGCGTGGGTATTTATCAGGGCAGAAGGGTCCCTTTTATAAGCAGATAAGGATAGCATGGTTGTTAAAAATGCGTTTTAACTCGTAAAATCGTTTGATTTTATGAGTTAAAACACATAAAATGTGTAAAATCGGGGTTAAAACTCAAAAATCAGTAAAATCGGTCAAACCCGGTTAAACTCACTTAAAAACGGGTCAACTCGGAAAAAACGTTAAAAACGTAACGTTTTCCCGAGTTTAGCAAAATTTTCAACAAAAGCAGAATTTTGAAATGCCCTCTGTCCTCTCTCCTCTGACTCAGCACACAGCATACTCTCTTACTCTCTTTCTTCCATTCTTCCATCCTCTTGAAACGCTCTCTCTCCCAATCGAAAGACCTCCTACAGTCCTATTGATCCCGCTCTCTCCAAATTCATCTCCTCAGTGGCTCAGCCTCAGTCCTTCCTAGTTCCTCCTCATTTCATCGACTTTGATTTTTGTGATTTCTGACCCGATTGATTTCATCAGGTATATTTTCAAAATATCATGTTTATTTTAGTTTTTTTTTTTTGTCTAATTTTTGTCGAGTATTATGCATTATCCTTAAGTTTTTCATCATTTTTTCTTGTTTTGTTTCTGTTTTTCTGCCTTTATATTTTTTTCCTGCTTCTATTTATCGATTTGTATTTAGAAAAATTATATTAAGTTATAATTTTATTTTATTTTATTTCAATTCTTTTTTCTTAATTAATTTTTTATGCTATGTTTCGATCAAGTTAAAAAACATCAGAGTTGGAAATGGAAGAGAAGTTAGAACTAAATTATCATTGTTTTGAATTAACAGCCTCTCTTTTTAGGAGTGCTTTTGTTGAATGAATATAAATATATAACCATATTTCACTTGATAGTTCTTGCACTGTGAATTAAAACAAAAAAAAAAGGTGTGAATGGAAGAATATTTGAATACGGGAATGGAGCTTGAATTAAGAATGAGTGTGGAAAAGAGGGAGGACTTGTACAGGTGGGAGGAGTTATGGCATATATTCATTCTCAAGGGTTGGTTTGACAACCTTGGTAACCATCGTTGCTGGTGCTTTCGTTTCCCCATCAGTTTAGCAATATGCTTAATATAGAATTAAATACTAGTTTTCTGTGTTGATAAAATAATGTTTTTTTTTTCAATGCATCTATGCTTAATATAGAATAAAATACAGTGCTTTGTGATTCAAATTGTGCTTAATACAAATTGTGAATCTTCTGTCATATTAATTGTTAAGTGTCATATTTATGGTACAGCTTCTGAGAATTTGAAATTTTAACATATGAGGTCAATGGAGGTTTATTGGCAGTCTCCTGTGCAATAGCTAGATTTCAAAAAGCACATAGCAGTAATAATCCTTTAGATGGTAATGATTTTGATGATTGTTTTAGGAATGATGAGGGAGATAAAGGCAATGAGGGTGTGTTTAGTTTACATGACACACCTACAGATTGTTTGTTTTAGATTTGTTAACTTTTAGTTATTAAAATTCTATGGACATGTATGAATTTTTATTTGAATTATGTATTTTAAGATGTTTGGATATTTGTATTGTTTATTTTACTTTTATTTGAATTATGTATTTTAATGTATTGTTTATTTTACTTTTATTTGAATTATGTATCTTAAGATGTTTGGATATTTGTATTGTTTGAAATATTTTACTTGCGATTTTATGATTTTTAGTTAAAATATTTTACTTGCGATTTTACGATTTTTAGTTAAAAACTTTTACTTGCAATTTTACGATTTTACGATTCGAGTTTACGAGTCGAGTTTATATTGTATGTTCCGTGTCGTGTCAAAAAAACATTTTTGACAACCTTGAGGATAGCATTAGCTACTTTTGGAAAGAGAGGTAGTAAGTATCTCTGTCACTTGGAGCTAATTTTAGCTCCAAGTGACAGAGATACTTATTACCTCTCTTTCCGAAAGTAAATTATATAAATTCAACAGACAATTTATGTCTTTGTATTTTAGATTAGCTTAGCCAAATTTCCCCGATAAGTTTTCGGTTAAAATCGCTTTTCTAAAAAGGAAAAAAAAAAACGGAGCTAGAAAAAGGAAATTATGAAAGTACTCCATTTTTATCATGAATTTACCTGTTTTATGAGAGGTTGAGGCTTAGTGCCTATGGTTGATCGCCTTCTAATGGAAATTCGGCTGTTCAAAGAAAATAAAAGAGAAGATGTGAGATGTCTCTCTCATGACAGATTGCTTGCAAGCTGGAAGAGATCCGAAACATTAATCTCAAGGATGGATTCAAATTGAATTTGGTCAAAGTGACAGCTAACTTTTGGTCCATATGGACGCTTTTAAACAGTTCTCCCCTTCAAAATATCTTGGATTCCAGCGCATGTAAAGGAATAAAAAAAATAAAACAAGAAAAGAAAAGAGTCTGTCCTTGATCAAGTTGTTTGGCCATTCACGACCAAGAAATCAAGGAATAGTGTGTGTATGTATGTGTATTTGGTAACGTGCACTATTTTTTTTGAAAAAAGTATTTTCTAATTAAAAATTTATTAAATTAGTTAAGGTACGTGTAGACTGATCCAGACACTTACGTTAATAAAAAAAAATAATCTTCAACAAGAAGAATAGAGATGGAACACTATCAAAAAATAATAACAAAAATACCGACGAAAAATATTTCATCGCTAATTTTCAATGAAAATTGCGACGAAGAGTTTTCATTGACAGTTTCTGACAAAAATAACAACAACTTATATTTTGACAGTAATTATTGATGGAATTTTCGACATAGTAAAAAAATAAAAAAAATGAATACAACTTTTAATAGGTTTATACTTCTCATTTGTTCACCGCCCTATCAATTTTAAAAGTGATTATTGAGTCTTGTCATTAGACCTACATCCTAAATCATTGTCTTAGGTAATTATAGCTTTTATTATTAATAAAAAGCACACATATTTCAGTTTAGGCAAACTCTTGGCATATAATTAGTACACAAGGACATTTATTTTTAAAAATAAACAATAATAAAACTTATCTTAGATAAAATGTATATAGTAATGACTATCTTCCCCATTATATAACCAGACATTTATCTATAACTTCTAAGGACCAGTTAAAGTTCTCAATTACTATAAAACTATGTGACGATTTCTTTTTCTATTTTTATCCTTTTACATGTAGTTTGCCTTAATATACCTATGATACAATGATGACTCCACCGAGAACCTTATTATAGACAAAATTTTGTTTGATTGATTTTGAATAATAATGTGCCAATAGTTTTTTAAAAATATTTTCAAGATATCTTTTCTTTAAAAAAAATTAAAAAAAAATTCTTTCATCCTTTTGTGAATCTAGTCATGTGGTTTCAAGGACACTGTTACGATGTCGCGGTCGCACAAATTAATTACCTTAGCTTCAAACACAACATACAAGATAGTATAGAGTAAGCAAGGGGTCGATCTCACGAGGAAGATTCAAGTCAGATTTTTATGCTAGATGATATGCAATTTGGGGGGGGGTTTGGACGTTATCTAGGCTAAAGCAAAAGAAAACAGAAAACTATCAAACAAAATTTAATAAAATCAGAAAATTATCAAGAGAACAAACCTTGGTTGCAGGCACACATCCACCTACAAAAATCAGAACTGATTATGGAAACGAAACATCAATTTATATTCTGAATATTTATCTCTTCTTAATATTGGTTAGTTAACGGATCCGTCATATAACTAACTCTAATCATCAAACAACCACAGTGTCCGCACTAGTAATTTAATTTAATGGCAGCCTTAAGAACTAGATAAGTTGATTAATCAAGAAAACATAACTGTCCGCAGTCTATGTTTGATTTGATTGAATGTTCTCCCTAAGATTAATAACGTAGATCCGCCACAATTATTAAACTCAGTTGCTTCACAAGTTCATATACCACAACTCCGTTTTGATATCAAACTTAGCAATAGATTATCTACAATAATAACTTAGAGTCCGCTCTAGCAATTAAAATAAACAATCATAGGAAAAATAAGCATAGAAGAACAAACATATTCATCATATAAACTGAAAAAAAAAAGGTAAAATAAATCTCATAGTTCTTGAAATCTGAAGGTTTCTGTGTCCTTGCAACCAAGAAAAAGTGTTTAGCCTTGCATGTTTGTTGAACAACTAATCAAAAAGAAGGAAGAATGCATAATTTCGTGTTTCTTAGAGGAGGGGGGTGTTTTTTCTCCTCTTGGCTGGCTGCCCCCCTTCTCTTCTCTCATTCTTTTTATATCATAAGAAACCCTAGTCTTTATTTTACAAAATAGTCCTCCCTTAAGTAGACTGTTTACATTTAAGTACTTCAATAACTATTTTTCTAAAAAAGGAGAAATAGTCTTGCATGAAATCTTCAAGCTTTGACTTAGAAGAGCTAAATTTCTGAAATGAAAACTTGGATATCGGTTTAGATGCTTCAGAATGTGATTTGGACTCGTTTCTTCACGAAACCTGTTTGCTGGCAGAATTCAGTTGTCATCTTTGAAAAATCATATCTCCCTCATATGACATGTTTTTTTGCTGAAATTTGGAGCATTTATAGGCCTTTGAGTCAGGAATTCAAAACAATTAAGTTTGCATCAATTGGACTTCTGTAGCTCCAGATATTCAAGTCAGAATAGTTGAAGGTCAACATTGGCAGATTGGGAGATTTGACTTTGAAGGCTGCGATTTCCATACTCTTCCTTATTTTTATTTTCTTGCCTTAGATTTCCAGAAATGTATGGATGTTAGCTTTTTAATTCCACTAGAATCACTTCATTTCAACCTCTAGAGCTCATGCTCTACATAAAACATCAACTGAATGTCAAATCTGTCAATTATCTTCAATTTACTCATTTTTGCATCTTCCATTCAAAAGTGCCTTCAAAACATAAAACAAAGAATATCAAGGCATTTTATATATAAAACATAAGCAAAACACTAGTTAAATATGGATGAAACTATCGAATAATATGGTTGCATCAGACACACCCAACAATACCTTTTCGTGTTACTTTTCTAGTCATCCAGTCAATCACTTTTAAAAAATGGAGTCACTTATGGTGACAACATTGTTTAAAAAAAATTTAAAAAAAAATTGTTGGTGTTTATTTGATATTTGAAAATGTGAATTTTCTATGGTCATGTTGATGCATGTGTAATGAATTTATCTTGTGTTCTTATTTGGACTCCACGGTTCATATGAACAATATTTTTTTATATATTTAATTTGCAGTTTTTCTATCTGAGCCTCTTATGACAACGACAACCTTCCCTTCTACTTTCTCATCACATTGATGCGGAGTACCATAGTCACTTGAGTCACGGAGAAAGGGTAACTCATCAAGAAGGTGACGGTTTCACATCCAAATCGAATGTTAAAGGCTAGACACTCTCGTTATCCCCCTCCCCATTAGCCTTAGTCTTATCCAACTCGAAAAAGAGTGAAGTAAGCCGATCACAAGGTGGATTATTCTATGTCAATCACTGTCTTTAGCGTATACGATGTTGGTTCTCCTTCGCGATGCTACTAGTGTAGGGGCAAGAGTGGAAGCTTAAGACAGATATCTGGGATTCCCAGTCTCTAGAGGTTCTAGTTGGGTTGGAGCTTTCCTTAGTACGACTAAGAAAGGCTTCCTACCCCTTACTATAAAGAAAAGGGGGAATATCGCCCGGAAAGGATCCATCCTCCTCATTCCTCCTCTTTACGCTATTATAGCTCGCGGAGGCATTTCTTTAACTGAAATATTTTCCTGGTCAGACACCGGTCATACAGAAACAAAACCTTTTGAGAAAGTATTCCCACTACTAAACACTAGTAGTGGAGGGGCGGACCAAACTCACAGTTTCAGGAGAGAGAGAGAGAGAGGCAACAGGAACAAGGACTGTGCTTCTGGGCTTCAACGGGTCGTGTTCATCCCTGCACAAAACAGATGGTTCAAAAAAAAAAAGACAACTTGGTTGGTTGTGATGAAGTCAGAGAGGGTAAGTAAAATTTGTGAGGAGATGGTAATGAGATGAGCTGAGCCTTTTCTCTTCATAAAACAAGCGACAACATGACTACCACATGGATCCCACTTCACTGCCTCCCTTCTCCATTTCTTATCTTTAACCTAACCTTACCCTTAAATAACCCGGGTTTTATGGGTTGACCTGAGTTAATCCGGGTTGATCCATAAAACCCGGGATCTGATATTTTAATCGGATCAACTTTCAAACCGGATTTAATAACTATATTCTGTATCATAGACGATTACATAAAAAATAGGCAACATAAAATAACAATCAAATGCATGTTATGGGGCAACGATGGAAACTTTCAAGAGGGTAAAAAGACAAGCGGAACCCCGTCAATCAAAATTCCAACTCTCTCTTTAATTTCCCGGGCAGGTAAAAATTAAATCTCTACCACAATAAACACGGTAGACATGACCTATGTCTGATCCCAGATAGAACTGACAAATGAGAAACAAAGAAAGACTTGCATCATTAAAGCATCTTGGCAAAGAAATCATAAGAACAGAAATAAAAAATTGTCACTTTCATTGGCTGGAAATCCTCTTCACAAGTAGATTGAACTAACCACTAAACCAAAATGCGAAAACAAAGCTTAAGCTAGAACAGCAAATGAACCAAATCATGATCATGGTTTTTAAAAAAGAAAATCAAGGTGAACTGGTTCTTCACTGCGAACAAAGTTGATCTATACGAACCATTTATGATTGAGCAAGTTAATTCTATATCCATTATAGGTATTCTTAATAAAATCAATATCACAATTTTAAGAAATATAATTCATCTGGTCAGGTCTTGAGTTTGCTTTCTAATGATCACTAATTCAAATACCACAAATTTAAATGTTATTAGAGACTTACATGGTCATTAACTTCAGGATATCGGGAGATTAGTCGAGGTGCACGTAAACTGGCCGGGACACCCACACTTAAAAAAAAATAAAATCAATATCACTAACAGGAAATAATAGATTATAGGTAAAAGAAAGCACCAATTTGATTCAGAAAACTACAACGAACATCAAAACCTCCCCTTCCATCAGGAAAGCATACAGAACAGAAAGCAAAAAATGAAACACACATGACATTAGCTGTCTCACTGTCAATGCAATCAAAAATAGAAAACTCAAAGCACATATCCATAATAATGCTATCGCCGAAGAACCAAATTTAGAGAAGGGAAGACTCGGATCTATTTGCATATATTATCAGCACAAAAAGAAGAAATCTTTCAAAGCAAAGCATTACGTGTCTGTCATGTTACTTCTATTGGCAGAACAGTCTGGTTCAGCTTTCCTTCTCTTTCTTTCATTTCCCAGACATGTAACAATCTCTGCCAAAATAAACGTTTTTTGCAATATTGAGTCTATAAAGTCTATAAGGGCACTTGTAAATCTTCTTTTAATAAGCTCTATAAGGTGACTCTTACAAAATTTTCTGTGAAATTGAACTTAGAATGGCTATTGCAATATTGAGTCTATGAGAGCTCTCACAAATATTTTTTATTTTTAACTCTGCTCTTGCAAATCTTCTTTTTAACTTTTAAGTTTTAGAGAACTTTTGCAAAACTTTTTGTGATATTGATTTTATTATGAGAGCTCTCCTAAAAATCTTTACTTTTGAGTCCCTGAGGAACTCTTGCAAATCTTTCTACAATATTAAGCCTATGAGGGCTCTCGTAATTATTTTTTTCTTACTTTTAACTATCGAATAACTCTTGCATTTTTATTCTTTTTTTATTTTTAAGTCTTAGATGACTTGTGCAAACTTAATTCCAAAGCATTACTCTTGCAAATTTGAATCCCAAATACATAATTCTTTCAGATTTTCTTTCTTAAGTTGGTTACTTTTTTATTTTACCATTTTTCAAAAAAAATTCATATATGCTATCTTTTCTTTACAAGTTTGCTAAAAATACCTAAGAAAAAATATTGTATATTGTTAATTATACCTTAAATATTGTAAAGAGATAGCAACTTTCATAACGTAATTTTTAACCCCTCTCAAATAGTTAAAAAAAAAAAAAAGGCAAAACAAAAGGTATTTCGATACAAAAAAGTGAAAAAAAAAACATTTCAAAAAGTTTTAAAAATTTATTTCAAAGAATATAAAAAGTTTACATTCATGGTAAAGAGTTGAGATTGATCTAAGAGAACTAATGGCCACAATCATTTCACCAAAAAAAGCTTTTAGGAGCTTCATCTTTGTATATGAATAAGGGGAATGCAAGAAACAAGTGCTCCTAAGTTAGAGAGAGAGAGAGGAGTTTTAAGCAAAGAATGTGAGTTGTATGAGCTACAAAGTAGTAAAGAAGAGAAAAGAATAAGAGAAAAAGAAAAGGAAACGAGAAACAAGACAGAAAAGGAGAAACTCTGAATAGAAAAAAAAAATCAAGAACACCGCTCAAAACCAAACCAGCCCCCAACACTAGCTCTTTCCTTCTTTTCTTATTTTTATCTTAGGTTTTTGCATGAAAATTACTATTTATTTAATTTTTGTTTATTTTATTTTTATTGGCTTTGCAATAGCATTATCTTCATTTCATAAAACTGTGCATTTACCTTTTTTAGATATGCATGTGTGTAAAGAAATTCATTTATAAAAATCGATAACTTTTCACCCATTTTTTTATTATTATTTTATTTTATTTTTACTAGATTAGCAACAGAGTTAGTTAGATTTTGTAAAATCATATTGTCACATTTTTATGTATGCATGTGAGAAAGAGAGATCTATTTTTGAAATTTGCAACATTTCACTCATGCATTTTTTTTATTTTATTTTGATTTTTCTAGCTTTGCAATGACATTATTATCTCTTTATAAAAATTTTCCATCACCTTTTTACGTATGTGTACGTGTAAATATTTATTTTTCAAACAAGAATACAAATTACATCGATGAGTTTTTCAAGTTTGCGTTATATTTTGATCAAAGCTTGGTTTTTAAAGAGTTAAATCAAAGTGTCTTCTAGTTTTTAAAAACCGATGTAGGTTTAGCATGATACTTTTAACTTTAAAAAGTGTTTAAAAATATGCTGAAGAGTTTTCATCAGGTTAATGATATGCTTAGTTTAAACTTGGATTTTAATGGTTAAATCGACAAGTTTCTTATTCTAAGGTTCACGTGGGCCTCGCATTACTTTTTACTTACTGAAAACAAATAAAAAAAATAGAAAACAAAAAAAGATTGTCAGAGTTGTGAAACTCCTAATTTATGGTATTATGCTAATGTAATAAACATCCACTAATAATAAATAGCTTATAAATAAGTTCAGAAAATAAATAATCAATTAATGACATGTAAAATAAATAGCTAAGATAATATTTTCTCAAAAAATATATGATAAGCATGATGTCTATTTTTCCTTAAATACAATCATCCTCTTATTTAGATCTTAACTGGTATATAGTTTAGAGTTTTTAATTTTTAAAAAAACTAGATTACAACTCCATTTTCATGCTTCGTTTTATGTATGCTCTGTTCTTAAGGCTGTACTATTTATCCTTACAATGTTATACTGAGAAAAATTGAATGGTAATTTTATGTTCAAGTTAAATCATAGGATATTACCCTAAATTTAGAAATTTTAACCAACAGTCAGTTAACATTTCACATAAAAGGTAAACATTGAAAATACGAAACCACCTTTTATTATTTTTTAAATATGTTTTAGCTTATAAAATCATCTCTAAAGATCATAACTTCCTAATAAATACGGGCAATGAGAGAGATGCTTGCAGTAAAGATGAAAAAAAAAATGAAAAACCAAGAAAACCAGAAAAAAAATAATTGAAAAAACCAAACCGTGAAAAAAACCGATTAAACCAATTAGAATTTTAAAAAAACTGATCGGTTCGGTTCGATTTTATTTTTACAAGCCTGAAACCGGAAAACCTAAACCCAAACCAGAAAAAACTGGAGAAAAAAAAAACCGAGCCAAACTGGAAAAAATAAGTTAAACCAGTTTGAACCTCTAAATATGTTTTAGCTTTTTATTATTTTTTAAATATGTTTTAGCTTTTAAAATCATCTCTAAAGATCATAACTACCTAATAAATACGGGCAACGAGAGAGATGCTTGCAGAGGTTCAAATTAATGAGCAATCGCATGGCTTCTTGTGCCTTTTATTTGATCTCCCTCTTCTATTTTTATCCTTGTTGAAGACCCCATTCCAAATTTCCAAAACAAAAGTCCAAGGCCAATCTTTCTGTGGGCTCGTGAATAGCTTGTAAGCTGGACTAGCAAGGCCCATTCAAAATGGGCTAGCCAATCTCTACGTTATAGTCCATTGAAAATGCATTTTTAGATCAATCCCACACAAAGAAAGAAAAACTGATATCTTTGTTGAGCCGAGGCTGAAGATATAATTACAAAAGGGACTATTTGAGTGTGTGATTTATTTTTTAATATTTTTGTTAATCATGCGTGTCCGAGACAGCTTACGTGCACCTTGATTAATCTCCCGATATCCTAAAGTTGACGACCATGTAAGCTTCTAGTGGCTCTAAAATTTGTAATATTCGAATTAATAATTTCTAAGAAGCAAATTTAATATCTGATCAGTTGAGCTACTCGTTATTAAAAAGTGTGATTTATCTGAGAAACCAGTGGTGTTTTGTATCATTAGAGACGCTGTGAAATTTCTTCCCCAAGCAGCATGCTTTGGCCCATAAGCTTCTTTTCTGATGCAAGATGAGCGGGGGACCTTCCAGGATTCGAGGGCAAAAGAAGTTCACGAAAAGGAATGGTGGAGATTTGAGGTTTATGCTTTTCATGATTGCTGGAGAAAGCAAAGGTAGCGGGAAATCTCGTGATAGAGGAAGAGCTACAGACAAATTTATATCTCAGGCTAACCAACTTCTTTTCTATTTCAAAATGAATGAACACATGAATAGTTTGCTATGAAGGTTTTTTAAAGTTTTTTTTTGTATTAAAATATATTAAGATAATATTTTTTTATTTTTTTATTTTTTTTATTTATTGTGACATAACTCGTTAGAACAATTTAAAATTAAAAAAATTTAATTTAATAAAAAAAAACCGGTGGAACCAAATCAGTCGCATGATCCTGCCATCCCAGATAGATATGTGAACAAGGATAGAAAAAAGAGCAGAAGAAAACAAAAAAGAAAGCATATGGCGCAGCTGCCAGCTGGCTATTCCGTACACCCACGAGAACACTTAAGCACTGTCTTAACGAGTGCAATAAAGCCATGCAGTCTGAGGTTTATAAGGGTGTGGGATCCACAGTGTTCGGTACTATCAACTGTTGATTCACTTCCGTGAACTTTATTTTATTATTATTTTAGTCCTTGACTTGTAGGTATTTTGATATTCACCTCTTTGCTTGCTTACTTTCTGAATATTAAAACCATTTTCACTGGAGCCACACGTGTTATTAACCATCAAAAATCTTGAAAAAAACATTGGCTGTTTTGCATTGACTTTCACCTTGGTTTTTTAAAAAAAATTGAATTTTTTATTTTAAATTAATGATTTTGTATTGTTTTGATATGCTGATATTAAAAATAAATTAAAAAATATTATTTTAATATATTTTTAATCAAAAAATACTTTAAAAAACAATCGTTATTATATCTTCAGATACCTCATTCAATATCTTGAATGGTTGTCTTAGCAAATTTAGATTTGATATGTTTTTTATATGCTTTTATGTTGATTATGATTTAAGACTTTTAGTAGTGAAATAATGGGTTTCCATATGGAATTCAATGAAGATTGGTACCTCGGTCAGAGTATACCATAAAGTTTAAGTATTGAAATGGGAAAAACAAAATTAAAGGGTGTGAATAAATAATACCTATAATTCAGGGTATTCTGCACGGATTGCCAATGTAGGCTGTACTAGCTACTGGCCTTTTTTACCTTAATGTGAACTTGTAGCACGTGCAAATAATTGTTCACGTAGAAAGTTCATCACAAACATTAGATGTCAACGTATCTGTGACACTAAAAAGATCTTTTAATATATATATATATATATATATATATATATATATATATAAAAACATATCTTTTTTACTCGTAGCATAGTTTTTCTTAATGAAATTTATCATGATTTGAAAAGCATGTTTTAATAGAAAAAATAAAATTATATATATATATATGTTTTAATTATTTTTATTTGTATATATGCAAAAATAAAGGAATAATTAATTTGAGCAGGTTGTATAAAAGATTCACAATTTAAAAAAATATTAAAATTTTATTTTTATTAAATATTCATGAGAAATATAATTATTTATAAAATAATTAATAACATTATCATAAAAATAAAGCTCGGAATTCATTTGAAAAATAGAGCATCATCATATTATTTTCAAAATATTATTATAATTATTTTATTTAATCAAATCCAATCATATTTAGTGAGCGTTGAGTTTTCAAAAAAAATTAATTTTTTTGGTTAAAAATTAATTTTTTTAATATTTTGAATTATTTTGATATGTTGATCTCAAAAATAATTTTTTTAAAAAAAAATATCATTTTTATCCGAGCAAACTTACCTTACAAATCTAAACATAATTTAATATTGTTTTTTAAAGACCGCCAAACGAACCTAACCTTGCAAGCCTAAGCTTAGCTCGCCTATCCTTTCAAGTCTAAGTGACTATTTGATAACATGGTTGTGATTATTTTAAAAAAATAGTGCTGAATTGTGTTTAGATTTGTAAGGCAAGTTTTCTCGGATAGTTTTTTAGAACAAAAAAAAAGTAATTATCATCCGTTATAAATTTCAATTAATTTTAGTACCTGAAGTTAAGATCCGATTTTTTTTATTTTAAAATTCAATTTTTAACTTGTTTTTATTCATTAACACTAAAAAATATACCATAAACCCTTTATAATTGTATTTCCAATCCTAAAACATATTATAATTATTTAAAAAACTCAAAATCAAGTAAAAACACACTTTTCAAATTTCAATTTACTTTTTTCATCATTATATAAGGCACAAAGACTTTATTTACAAGATAAACTGTGACACCAAGATTTATAATTTTATTTCATTTTGGATGTCTCTCTCTTCTTTTAATTATAAGTGATTAGAAATATAACATAAATAAATTTTTATGATCAAGATTTAATATTTTAAAACTACAAGGATTAAAGTATATAAAAAAAATCCTTGTGAATAGTGTCAAGAAACAGTGCAGTGAAAAAATATCTATGTCTTAAAACATATGATATTTTTTAATATTCGAGATTTTTTAGTCATCAAATACAGTAATATTTATCTCAAATTTATTTGTTGATTGTTTGGATGATATTTTTTAGACCTGACTTGGTTCAAGGTCCAGGTTCCGGGTTTTGACCAGGTCGTCTGAGTCAATTTTTTTAAATCAAAATGGCGTCATTTTAATTAAAAAAATAACAAAAGTCAACGAGTTGCAACCGGGACTTGCTGGGTCAACCCGATGAGTCAGTCGGGTCACACCAGGTTTTTTCTTCTTCTATTTTTTTTCAACCCGGCCCGGTTCCAGCCCCGAGCCGGACCGAGTTTTAAAACTATGGTTTAGATCATAGTTTTGAAACCCAACCCGACGGGTTGACTCGGGGCTGGAACCGGGCCGGGTTGAAGAAAAAATAAGAAAAGGAAAAACTCGGTGTGACTCGGCAAAACCTGATCAAAAACCCAGTTACAAATCGTTAACTTTTGTTTTTTTTACTGAAATAATGATGTTTTAATTTAAAAAATAACCGGGATAATCCCATCAAAACTCAAAATTCAAGTTTTAAATTGGGCCGGATCTGAATGCCATAAAGGCCACTAAATCTTATCTCGTGTTGGCCCAAGAAAGCGTATTATTATTATTATGCTGTCTTTCGAATCGTCAGCCTCGAACCCCTAACACCATGGTTTCGGTACAAAGACCAATTCCAGCAAACTAATGGTGATGCTTCAACAGATGTCATTTCATGTCAGATTCAATGCACAGACAACTTTACTATTAAATTTATTAGGTTGCATCCTGCGGTACAATCGTGGTTTTTATTTTATTTTATTTATTTAAAATTAATAATTTATTTATATTTTTATATTTTTTATATTATTTTGATGTATTAATATTAAAATAAATTTTAAAAAATTTAATATATTTTATAAAACAAGAATATTAATACCTGTGTGGAATTGAAATTGCACATATTTCTATTAAAAAAATTTAAAAAAAATCAAATCAATTTTTTAATTTTTTAAAATTATTTTGATATATTAATATTAAAAATAAATTTTAAAAAATTAAAAAATATTAATTTATATATTTTAAAATAAAAAATTACTTTAAAAAACCAATCTATCCTTTACCGTTTATCACCTGCTAGTCTCATAGGTGGCTTCTTGAGTGAAGGCCTATCAATTTTATATTGAAATCATTGACAGTGACAACTAAAATAAGCTATCGACTCTCAATAATTGCACCAACTTATCATATAAGCCAATCAATAATGCCCAATAAAAGAGCTATTCTTTTATTGTCATTTTCTTTTTATTTTTTCTGCATCGATCTGCCACTTCAAGATTTTCTATTCCATATAAATCATCTTAATGGAAATTTTAAGCATAATATGTATTCAGATTTCAGACTCTGCCCAGACTACTGTTCAAGTGCTTCAGTATTGTTATCAAGAAATGTTTCTTTCTTCCCTTACTATAGTTAGCGGTATTAATTAAAAGAAAATATTTGAAAATGCAGCAGCAGTTATTTTTTAAAGTGTTTTCTACATAAAAATATATTAAAATATTATTTTTTTAAAAAATAATATTTAAAAATATAAAAAATTAATTTTAAATTTTAATAAACCCCAAATGCAGTACCAAACCTGAGGGTAAAGACCAATGAAGTGTTGGTCTAGTGGTTAAGGTACTGCTATATCCATGCAAGGATGAGAATACAAATTCGATCTTCAAAAAACGCATTTATTGGGAGAGAGAGCTACGAATTCCGAACAAAACTAGTATCATTTTTTAAAAGAAGTATGAGGATATCCGGATAAAAAAAAATAAAGGTAAGGTATAAATGCCTTGCTCAACTTGATTGAAGCATTAATTCATTAGATTCAATGAATATGGTCGTGACAAGTCTATGTCATTGGAAGAACTTGTAATTTCTTCGTAATGAAACTTGCTGTCCAGTTGTTAATTTTTACATGAATAATTTTATTTTTCATTAAAAAATTATTTTATTTTGATATTATAATAACAGTTGTTTTTTTAAATATTTTTTATTTTAAAATATATTAAAATATGTTTTTTATTTTTACAAATCATATTAAAATAATAATAATAAAAAAGCTTTAAACGAAAAAATTAAAATTTGAGCAATTTAATTTGTCCTAGTTCCGCAATCCCAAAAAAGACACCGAGTGGCGGGAGTCCATTACCTTGCTTTGCACGCTTTCCTTGACGAGCTCGTTTCGCGGTGAAAGTGCATCACAACAAGAAAAACGGCAAGACTTTTAGCAGCATCTTCAAAACCCAAATGGAATATGCTGAATCACAGTACAATAAATAAATAAATATAGTTTGAATACAGGCAGCCAACTGTGACATGAAAAGGTTCCCTTGACGGTACTCAATTATCATATGTCAACGTGGTCCAATATCTTTTGTACAGCCAATGAAGATTCCGACATTCATGGTCATGGAAAAACCCAACCCGTAACTTGCTCGAGGGTACATAATTATAACTGTTTTTGTTTTTTTTTTAATGTTCTTCCAAAGTATTAGGTGTAGAATTTGAAGCCCACGGTACGCCCTCCTGATTATGCTTTTCAATGCATGATAAGATAAGCCACCTTAAATGGCATATTCCTAGTACAAGGAAAAAAAATTGAAAAAAAAATCAAGTGGGCATCGTATAAAAATATACTTTAATCAATCATATCTTACTATATCTTACCGAATGTTACTTTTATTTTACTTTTATATGAAATGATAAAATAAAATATAAATAAATAACATAAAAAATAAAATATCTCTTAAAAGTTTATTTTTACGTTTCAAAAGTAATTTTAAAAAAAATTAAAAATTTTTATTTTTTTCTTCAAATTAATATTTTTTTGGTATTTTCAGATCATTTTGATTCGCTGATATCAAAAATAATTTTTAAAAAATAAAAAACATCATCTTGATACTTTTTCGAGTAAAAAACATCTTGAAAAGCAACCGTAACTACACTCCCAAACAGGCTTAACACTTAAGTTTATAAAAAATAAAATTTTGTTTGGTTAAATCTAAATCTCCCATAAAAATTATTCTACAACACTTTGAAAACAAGTTAAAATTACTGTTGAAAGCATCAAATAACAAAATATTGATTTGCAATACATGTTTAAATTCGTGTTTTTGTAAAATATAAATCTTAACTTGATTTAATACATAAATCAAATTACTAGATAAATCTAAAAAAAATCAAATAATTGTTTTATTTTTTATAAGAATATTTTAAATAAAAATTATACTAATAAAATATTTTATTCTTAATTTTTAGTTGCATATCAGAAATAAACGTCAACCTAATGAGCCATGCCCACTCATTTTGTCAAAGCACAGGGAATGAATAGTTGAGGTTGTTACGTTGATGCACGAATTTTCAATTGTGGGGCCCAGATAGGATTACTGTGCAATTTAATTTTTGGTTGAGGATTGAAGCTGATAAGTTCGTCTATGTATCACGACGAATTAATAAGTTGCTGTGTCCATATATGGTGCAACGCATCAATAGGCTACAATGGAGTCATGGACGAGAAATAAGTATAACTAGGTATATAGTTATATGACCCGCGCAATGCTGCGGGTTAATTTTTTTATATAAAAAATATTAAAAAAAAGTTAAAATCTAAAAATATTATGTTTTTTTCAAAGTTATATCCAAAAATCTTAGGTTTGACTGCAATGTCTAACTCAAGAGTAATATTTATAATAACATTAAACTTGAAAGATCTAAGTTTAAGTGGGTTTGGCTGCAATACCAAACCCATTAGTCTTGGATGTGGATCTGGCTGCAAGGTCGTGTCATAAAAGTGTGATGATTAAATAGATTAATTAAAGAGAAAAAAAAACAAAAAAAAAACCAATAGAAAAAAAAAACTAATGAAGAAAAAGAAAAAAAATATGAATTAACTAGGTTAAACCTCAAATCAGGTTAATCCGTCAAACCTTAGATTCATGTCATGAAAGTTTGATAACTAAATAGAAAAAAAATTTGACAGGTTAACCCATAATTAACTGGGTTAACCTGTCAAGCTCGGAATACGTGTCATGAAAGTCTGATAATTAAATAGAAATAAATTTAACATTAACAAACTAAACTAAATGAAAAAAATTAATTAAAAAGAAAAAAAGCAAAAAAATGAAAATTCCCGGTTAACTCGTTAAACCAGGTTAACCCGTCAAACTCGGGATCCGTGTCATGAAAGTCTTATAACTAAATAAATTTTTTTTACCATTAACAAACTAAATTAAACAAAAAAATTCATTAAAAGAAAAAAACACAAAAAAAAACAAAAAACCAAAAACCCATAAAGGCATAAAAAAAAATAAAAAAAACAAAAAAAATAAAAAGGAAAATAATAATAATAATATAATATAATAATAATAATAATAATAATAATAATAATATTATTATATATAAGTATAATTAAAAGGCGTGGGGAAGCTACAGTGCTTTCCCCACGTCTTTTAGAGTATTGTTAATAAATTTAGCGCAAAAAATAGAAATCCTTGAGAGAGAGTATGGGCCCCATAGGTTTCGAAATACACGAAATGCCATCATTTTATCTAGTTTTTAAAGAAATTTGAATTTTTTATTTTAAATAATTTTTTATATTTCTAGATTATTTTGTTATTCTGATATTAAAAATAAATTTTAAAAAATATTATTTTAATACATTTTAAAATAAAAAATATTTTAAACGAATGCTATTATAATATTAAACAATTTTATAAGATCTGTATTATATTTTGTGCTTCTCTTTCAAAAGTTTTATTTCGTTTTCAATCGGGCAAAAATAATAGATGATGCCTTTGCAAATTAATATTAGAAATATTGTTGTATTTACTTTTAATAAATAGTATGCTTTTTATATGTGACTGTAAATTTTAGTTTTCAATTATGATATCCAAAGATAAAAATAAATATTAGATACTATGGAATAGAATGAGGACACTTTGGTCAACTCAGAAAAATAAAAACAGTTATGGAGTGAGAATAGTAATATTTTATTATTATTATTATTTTTGTCGACATAGGAACTAATAGAAAAAAGAAAACAAACAAAAAGTCGAAGCACGCGAGTCTATTTCCAAGGCAGGCTGTTTCAAGGCTGCATGTCAAGGTGGTACGCAAAACACCTTCTTCTTTTTTTATTGAAAACATTATTTTATTTTATTTTCTGACGTTCGATTATATGCATAAATATAATAAAAAGGCCATCATGCACAAATTAATAATAAATTACAAAGAAGCTCGCCTGACTAACTGGGGAACTAAATTTATTCCCTTCCACTTGGATTAGTGAGGTTTTGAAAACGCAGTTGTATCTATATTTAAAAAAATTTAATTTTTTTATAAAAAAATAATTTTTATTGTATATTTTAGATTGTTTTGATATTGCAATAATTTTAAAATTGATTTTTTAAAAATAAAATAATATTATTTTGATATATTTCGACATAAAAAAACACTTTAAAAAGCAACCACATTACCAATCAGATATTTATCTAAAATTCATGAGTACAAGGAAGTATAAATAAGTATTTAATTAGTAATGGATGTATTAGTCTAAACGAATATGATATTCTTAAAAGAGTACAAAATCTAATAAAATAAAAATCAAGTAATAAAATATAAAAAAGATTATCATTCCTTCCTTAACATGTGGTGTTGAGGATTTTAAGGTCACGAGATTTTTGGGTTTCCATAGAAAACCCTTCTTTTTTCCTCGTACTCTTATTTAAAAATATTTATCAAATAAAGTTTTGGGGTTACAACTTTATCCCCACCCTTCATTTCCTCTTGAAGCCCCTCAAATTAAACATAGTGTTATGCTTCATTTAGGAATTAGATTGCATAACATGCGTTTTTAAATGAGATTTACGTGTTGTTTATGACAATGATAAACATTGTTTTACAAAATAATTTTTGTTTAAAATATATTAAAATAAAATATATTTTTATTTTTAAATTTTATTTTTACCATCAGCATATTAAAACAGTCTAAAATCATAAAAAAAATAATTTAAAACAAAAAAATCTAAATTTTTTAAAAAGCACGGTTGGACCGCTCTCTCAAACACCCTTTTACTCTCAAAACCTAAACGTTGTCTGTCTAATATTTTTTATATAAAAAAAAAATCAACACTAACGGGTGTAGATTAATTGTGAATTTAAAGTACTTAGAAGAAAACACTTAAAGAGACCTTAGGAAGTTAAGCATAATTTATTTACATTTGAAAGTTATTTTAATATGGTGAAGATTAAGCTCCATAAGGATGAAATGTGTCATATAAAATTTCTGAAATAGCCTAACTTCCACTCCCGATGAAAAATTGATCACCATACCCTTCTATAACACATAGTCTCCTAATAGGTCCCTAATAAAAAAAAATCACGTTGATTAAATCCTAAATTTATTGGAGCCTTCCATAATTACATTAAAATTATCCAATTAAATTCATATGATTTCATTGGAGAATCCCAAAATTGATACCTTTCAACTTATTTTTCATTTTTACTACTTTTTTATTTTTAATATTTAGAAATACAAAAAAAAATGCTTTCTAACCTAAGCAATTTTTTGAAATAATTTTTTATAATAGGTTGAATTCTCTTAAGCATCTCAAAATACCTTAAAAATATTTTCCCTGTATACACAATTCTTATAATCTATTACCATGTCTTTTCTCTCTCTTTCTTATTTAAATTTAAAAATAAACTATTTTATTTGAAATAGACAAAACTCTATTTTAAACACAATTTCTCATTAATCAAGAGTCTAATTTTCTTAAGACCGTTATCTCTACATAAGTCTAGTACATTAAGAGAAATAAATTTTGCAAGATGCTATGAGTTGTTTGGTATTGTAATAGTTGTTATTTTTTATAGTATTTTTTACTTGAAAATATATTAAAATAATATTTTTTTTAATTTTTTTTTATATCAGCACATCAAAATAATTTAAAAATAAAAATAAAATTCATTTAAAACAAAAAAAATCATTTTTTCACGAAAACACTTTCCCTGCAAAAACAAACAATACCTTAACTCAAAATTTACCCTCAACAAGTAAATAAAAGAACTTTTTCATAAAGAGGAAGAAGAAATGAAAGTATTTCCTTAATCACCATATTAATACTTAAATATTAAAATGTTCAATATTCTCGATATAGACAGGTGAGAATCTTTGTACGAGTATAAAACATGCAATAGTCCGTCTATCACAATTGACCTTTCTGCTGCGTAAGGGTTCATGCTGCCTTTGGTATAGCCTGAAGAGTCCAACGTCTCCAAAAGTTTTCTTGAAAGAGACTTGAGACTTGAGACTTGAGACTTGATATTTCTTATCGCACGTATAAATGTATGTCTTTAAATATTAATTTGTGGAAAGAGAATTTGAAATTAAATTCAACTTAATTAATTTATAAGGTTAAGCAGTATGATTTTTAGACAGTTTATGCACAAGAACAAATAATTTGACCTGAAACCCCATTTAAATTAGGACAGAAGGAATTCTTTTAAATAATACTAGGGATATTACTCACTCCTCCTTTTAATTTAATAAAGTTTGTGCTACATGATGTGTCAGTCTTTGATTGGTATTGCATAATTCATTAATATTAATTAAATGGTACAATCCCAGATCATAATTGTGAATCCAATGCCATATCACTTAATATTATATAGAATCTACTTAGATAAGTATAAGTGGCCCGTCGATTTTTTAACTTGAGAAATGTGTTCAAACACTATTAGCATGTTCTAAAAAATAAAAAAAGTATACAGCTAAAGTTATAGACTTTATTGGATTCAACAAGATATTTAATTTAATTATATAATAAAAAAATAACAATAAATGTATCAAATTTAAAGATAAAAAATTGATAACAATTACCTGTATAAAAAAGAATAATTATCAAAAAAAAATATGAAGCGAAATTCCATAACCCAATATTAAAGGATATAATTGAATTTTTTTAAAAAAAATAACAAAAAGAAGTCCAAAGCAAAATTTTACAAAGTTTCACCAGATTCTCTCCTGTATAAAACACTGTCCAAAATTTTATCTTGTCATATCCTATAAAAAATACATTCTCATAATCACTACATAGATATCTCATACATAACATCAATTCATTTATTAATTCATTAAAATTTCTCACAATTTATTCATGGTCAATTATGTTGATACTTGTCTTTTTATTGTTATTATACTATAAATGCCTGGAGGAATTTAACATAAAAGAGTTTGATTTACAATATTTAATTAAGGTTACATAATTAAGCATATCTAAAAGGAAATTATTACAATGACATAATAATTAAATTACATATTTTATATACCTAGCAAAATAAAAGCTAATGACTAATATCAGCATGCTTCATGGAATGAGATGAGCCTGCAAATAATATAATATTTTAAAAGTAAAATTGGATATCAAGTTATTATTTCATAATTTTATTTTTAAAATTAACACAATCAACTAAATAACAATAATGATTCTAAATTTTAACCACCATATTAGAAATTTATTATTCACATATATACTTCAAATAAATCGCTGCTAAATTATCCAAAATAAAATTTGTACCAATTTCTTTAACCATCATCCATAAAAATGATTAAATGTCTTATTTACTATTATAACTATCGTTTACATAATTTACTAGATGGTTCTAATTTATCTCTTCCGTTATTATACAAAAAAATGACAAAAAATCTTATTCACTATTATAATCATTGTCTGTGTAATTCACTAAATAATTATAATCATAGTTTTAAAACCCGACCTAGCAGGCTGACCCGGGACCTGACTGACCCGAGACTAAAACCGGGTCGGGTTGAAGAAAAAATAGGAGAAGAAAAAACCTGATGTGACCCGCTTGACCCAGTGGGTTGACCCGACAAGACTCGGTAAAAAATCCGGTTGCAACCCGTTGACTTTTTTTTTACTAAAACGACATCGTTTTGATTTTTTTAAAAAAAAATTGACCCGAACGACCCGATGACTAAGTCAAAACCTGGAACCTGGACCTTGGACCGGGGCGAGTCTAAAAACTATAATTATAATTCATGTCCTTAGTCACCATAGTAAAAATGACTAAATATCTTATTCACTATTATAATCATAGTTTTTAGGCTCGGCCATACAAAATCATATTTAAAGCTTCCATTTATAATTTCTAACAAGTAAACTCACAAATTTGTTAATATACAAAATCAATTATTCTTTTCCAATCATTACCATTTCACTATACTACAAGATTAATCACAATTGATAAAAACTATTACCAATTATCCAATTTCTACCAAAACCAAATACTAGGCCGATTATAAGGTCCATACTCCATTGCATCGTCATAATTCTATCTTCAATTGTTCATAAATTTACATTAAAAACAAGCTAACCTAACAAAATACATGAATTATAAATCAATAACACCCCCTTACAATATCACACATATACTCTAATTCATAATATTCTAATAAAATCAACTAAATTCTTGTAAAGTAACGTAATCTAATTCCAATCATCATTGTCATAACAATTCAATGACTGGTTTCAATGACAAGGTGGAAGAGTTGTTGGTGCGTTATGTAAAGGAGGGCATTATACTAGGGCGACATGTACGACGATTACCAATCTCAGGAGGCACCCTTCCTTGATATTGTTAGAATCATTCAAGTAAGTGTTCTCTTCACCGATGATACTTGTCTATGTAGGATCTTTGGTTTGGCTTCGGTTACCCATTTTTTTTCCCTTTCTCTCTACCTTCTTAAGTTCCACATATGATTCTTTATATATTGGCAAAATGGGTTACCAAGAATTTTTTTAATGATATTTGATCTTGATTCTTTTGGTTTTTATTTTTAGTAACATTTTTGTTTCAATTTTATTATTTGATATGTGGCTGGTTAGAAGTTAAAATTTATAATTTTTTTAGTTTACTTTTGATAGAATTATCCTAATCTTATAACCCGAGTTGTGAGTTTCACAAGATTAATGTTTTTTTAAAAATTAATATATTTTTTAGTTTCATCCATCAATATTTTGTTATTTTGTATGCATTTTATTCTTAGATTAATTACAAATATATTTTTAATATTATTTTATCAAATTTCATTTGATTTTTATTTTGTTATTAAATAAAAATATTAAAATAACTTTTAATATTAACATTTTTTTTTAGTAGGTAATCGTGATCAATTTTTTAAAAATTTAGTTGAGTTATCGCAGGAACTTATTTTTATTATTATTATTACATGATGGGATAAAATGAGCTTATTAAACTTGCGTGGTTCTGTCATCAAAGCCATGATTTTTTTTTTAAAGTTAGTAATGTCTAATTATTATTTTTTTAGGTTAAATTTTTTTAACATCTACGGCATTTTAAGAGAAACATTTATTGAAAGCATTTTCTATTAATATTTGATAGTGTGGTTGTAATTATTTTTTAAATAATTTTTTATATTAAATATATATTAATGAATTTTTTTTATTTTTTAAAAATTATTTTTGATATAGTATATTAAAATAATCTAAAATATATAAAATATATTAAATTTTAGTAAAACAAAAAAATTTAAATATTTTAAAAACATGATTTGCATAAAGTTACAAAATAGAAGGTAAAGCTCTCTAAAAAGTAAAGAGTGAAAGCCTTTAAATGTTTAGAGAGAGAAAAGGAGTGTAATTCGGCTGTTTTTGTGTTTGCGCAGGAGCAAGTTGACATTGTTTAGAGCTTAGATACATAGAAAGAGAAAGAGACCGATTTTTTCTTTTATAAATAGCCTTTACTTGTTCTGTCTTTGTATCTCAGCCTCACTCTCTGCTTCCTCCCTTTCTTTATCTCTCTCTTCTTGTCTCTTTCTCGTCAAATCTTACTTGCCTAGACTCAGGTATTCCATTGTTCCCATCTGTGCTTCTCCAAAATCTTTACTTTTTTTTTTCTTGGCATCACATATCAGTGTCCTCAATTACTCCATTATTTCCATCTGGGCTTCTCCAAAATCGTAACTTTTTTTTTTGGCATCACATATCACTGTCCTCTGTTTCTACGTGCATCTTATTGCTTTTATCACCCGACATTTTTTTTTATATATATACGAGGGTTTTCTATATTAAAACTTTGGTTTTATTGGCTAAACTTTAGTGGGTTGCGGTCAGATTTTGGGATTTTCGCTCTATTTTTTTTAATCTATTCGTGTTTGTTTAACTTTTAATGTTGCTTTTTCTTTTTTTGCGTGCTTGATTGAAACAGAGAGGAGTCCTTTTATGGCAAATACTAGGAATTTAGAGAAGTTGGCATCGATTGATGCTCAGCTTAGGCTTTTGGTCCCTGGAAAAGTTAGTGAAGATGACAAATTGATTGAGTATGATGCTCTGCTTTTGGATCGGTTTCTTGACATTCTTCAAGATTTACATGGAGAGGATCTCAAGGAAACGGTGAATATTATTGAACTTGACCTACCTTTTGTTTTTGTTTCTATCTTATCTTGATCATTATGTGCTCAAACTTGATTTCTCCATCTTGCAAAAGACTCAGTGCTCCTTTGAATATGTTTTAAATTTTAGATTCTATTGATTTTTTTTTTGGGGTTTTGCTGGGATTTTGAATGATTTAGCTTTCATGTTTTGTATGATCGTACATAGTTACATCATAATTTTCACGTACGTGCTTTTTGGGCCTTGCTATACGACATGATGAGTGATGTTTATGTAGTGAGGTATATTAATTTACAGAACTTCTAATGTGTTCTACTTAGGTTCAAGAGTGCTATGAGCTTTCTGCTGAGTATGAAGGGAAGCATGATCCCAAGAAGTTGGAGGAGCTTGGAAGTGTCTTGACTAGTTTGGACCCTGGGGACTCCATTGTTATTGCGAAGTCTTTCTCCCACATGCTTAACTTGGCCAACTTAGCCGAGGAAGTTCAAATTGCGTATCGGCGACGGAACAAGTTAAAGAAGGGAGACTTTGCTGATGAGAACTCTGCTACCACAGAATCAGATATAGAAGAAACTCTCAGGAGACTGGTTGTTGATCTGAAGAAGTCTCCTGAAGAAGTTTTTGATGCTTTGAAGAATCAGACTGTAGATCTTGTCTTGACTGCTCATCCTACGCAATCAGTCCGTAGATCTTTGCTTCAAAAGCATGCAAGGTTTGTTCTCTATCTTATTGTTGTGTTTTGTATTTCAGTTCTTGTTCTTTCTCACCGAGGATTTAATTGAAGTTGTAGTGCATGTCTTCTTTTACTGTTCCTCAGTCGAATTAAACACAGCATCTTGGGTTTGCTTTGCTAATCATGGCGTCCTGTATTACTTACTCTCGTTGTCCAGGTTACGGAATTGTTTGGCCCAGTTGTATGCCAAAGACATTACTCCTAATGAAAAGCAGGAGCTTGATGAGGCTTTGCAGCGAGAGGTAAATGCTTTCTTAAAGTCTGTTTTGATTTATCCGAAGTACAGGTGATTCTACACAGTTTATAAATCTTCCTTTCTGTTCATGTTATGTTCACCTGAAACCTGAAATTGGGATTTTCTTAGATGGGAGGAATGGTTTCGAAGGCCAGCAGATCTTTGCATTTTTGCAACGAGAAGTGATTTATGTACTCCAACATACATAAGAATACATGCCCAAATGGCATTTTTCTAAATGTTTCTAAATGATGAAAGAACATATTCTTATTTCTGTTTATTTATATGGATATGAGTTTAAGCATTATTTTGCATATGTTTTTAACATTGATGTACATAAACTGGCCATAAATTTATCAAATTCCTGGACAAACTTTTTTGTATTTATCACGTGCTTCCTTTTTTTTTCCCTGACTATCTGGCTTCTTTGTATGATGCAAAGTACAAGTTTTACTTCAGAAAGTGACTTTTGTGGTAATACAACTTGAATGAGATTGTTGTTTTGAAGTTTTCCGTAAGATCTAAGAAATAATTTGCAGCGTGTTCCTACAGATGCACACATACAGATCAATTATGTTTCACAAATTTATTGAACCAACAGGATTGCTGATCTTCTTTTCCCTTTCGTTCTTCTTCTTCTTTTCCTCTGTGTAGATTCAAGCTGCTTTTCGTACAGATGAGATTCGAAGAACCCCTCCAACTCCCCAAGATGAGATGAGGGCTGGAATGAGCTACTTCCATGAGACAATCTGGAAGGGTGTCCCAAAGTTCTTGCGCCGTGTTGATACTGCTTTGAAAAACATTGGGATTAATGAACGAGTTCCTTACAATGCTCCTCTTATTCAATTCTCTTCCTGGATGGGTGGTGATCGTGATGGTATGATCTTTCTCCTTCTATGAAATTGTTTCCATTCTGTGGGAATATTTAAGTTTTTTATATGAAGTCAAGTCTGTAAATCTCTCTTGCTTGTAGCTCATTGTTTACTTGATATGAAAGTGTAGGTAATCCAAGGGTGACTCCTGAGGTTACAAGAGATGTTTGCTTGTTGGCAAGAATGATGGCTGCTAACTTGTACTACTCCCAAATAGAGGATCTGATGTTTGAGGTTTTTAGTCTCTGGAAATATTTTGTTGTAGCTTCATTGTTTATGGAGAGACCTTTTCTAACTTCTTACCCTTTGTTGTTATCATGCTAATTTCCCCTCATGTTTTCCTTGGCAGTTGTCAATGTGGCGCTGCAGTGACGAGCTCCGTGTTCGTGCAGATGTACTCCATAGATCCTCAAAGAGAGATGCAAAACACTACATAGGTAACATTTTGAATGTCATTTATGAGTGAATTCTTATTTCCATTTCACATGAATATGTTAGTGAGTTGTTCCTTTCTTGTTATGTAACTGAGCAAAAAGAATTAATATAAACTGTCATAATGCTTTATATTTATCAGCAAAACATGTTTTCTATTCTTTTTGTCTTCACTTCATTAGGAGATCAACAGGCGATGGGTTGCATGAATGATAGCTTCGCTATCCCATAAAACCTCCAACCCCATTGTCCAACCAATTTTGACGATGAGATATGCTTAACAAACATGGTCCTGATATTTTGTTAGAGTAATACCTTGTAGTTTTCCCCTGCTTCTAAGACAAGGGCATTTAGTATCCTCAATGAAGGGAATCCTACTAAAATTCTTAAGCATACCTTTGTATTTATCAAATGGAACTTTCTCTTATTTCTGTAATTTTGATTCTTATTCCACAATAGTCTTTTACCATAAATTAGCTATCTTATTGATGCCATAATCGTTCACATCATTCTTATTGCAGAGTTTTGGAAACAGATTCCTCCAAATGAACCCTACCGTGTGATTCTTGGCGAACTGAGGGATAGGCTGTATCAGACACGTGAACGCTCTCGTCAATTGCTATCTCATGGGATCTCTGAAATTCCAGAGGAAGCAACTTTCACAAATGTTGAGCAGGTATCATATCTTTGGTTTCCCCTCTTTAATCCTTTTAATTGCAAGTGTATAATCACGTAGTCATCCCTGTTTACATTTTGGTTTGTGTGTAGTATTCTGGCCTATCTGTTGCACACAACTGAAGACTATGAGACCTAATCATAGTGCCCAATCTCAATCCCTTATTGAAATTCTCTCTATGCTGGACTTTTGGTCATAATCAATAAAAACCTTGCACGGTCAGCTTGCCTATTAAGAGCCAAACCTGTCTTCAAATGATAAGGGAGCATTTTATTTTTGTTTGATATGATGTTGACTGATAGTGTTGTCAGAGTATCCTTTAGTGCATTATCAAGACATATCAGGAACCATAAATTGGTTGTTTGCATACATAGTAGTCATGAATGTAGAATCCATTAACTAAATCCAATCATGATGGGATTGAGGATTTGTTGTGTGTAGTTATATATGTAAACAACACAGCACTTATTGGGTTCGTAATTTTATGTAGTTCTTGGAACCTTTGGAGCTCTGTTATAGATCACTGTGCTCTTGTGGTGACCGACCAATTGCTGACGGAAGCCTCCTTGATTTCTTGAGGCAAGTCTCCACCTTTGGACTTTCATTGGTGAGACTTGATATTAGACAAGAGTCAGATCGTCACACGGATGTCATGGATGCCATTACAAAGCACTTGGAAATTGGTTCCTACCGAGAGTGGTCAGAAGAACAAAGGCAGGAATGGCTTTTATCTGAACTCAGTGGCAAGCGCCCATTGTTTGGTCCTGATCTTCCCAAAACCGAAGAAATTGCTGATGTTTTGGACACTTTTCATGTCATAGCTGAACTGCCAGCTGATAGTTTTGGAGCATATATCATCTCAATGGCAACTGCAGCATCAGATGTGCTTGCTGTTGAGCTCCTGCAACGAGAATGCCATGTAAAACAACCATTAAGAGTTGTTCCGCTGTTTGAGAAGCTTGCAGATCTAGAAGCTGCCCCTGCTGCTTTGTCTCGGCTTTTCTCAATAGAGTGGTACAGAGATCATATCAATGGAAAACAAGAGGTCATGATTGGATATTCTGATTCTGGTAAAGATGCAGGAAGATTCTCTGCAGCCTGGCAATTGTACAAGGCTCAAGAGGAACTTATAAAGGTAGCTAAGCAGTATGGCGTGAAGCTAACAATGTTCCATGGTCGTGGTGGCACTGTTGGAAGAGGAGGTGGTCCTACTCATCTTGCTATATTGTCTCAGCCACCAGACACCATTCATGGTTCACTTCGTGTCACTGTTCAAGGTGAAGTTATTGAGCAATCTTTTGGAGAGGAGCACTTGTGCTTTAGAACACTTCAGCGTTTTGCAGCTGCTACTCTTGAGCATGGTATGCACCCCCCAGTCTCACCAAAACCAGAATGGCGAGCCCTGATGGATGAAATGGCAGTTGTTGCTACAGAGGAGTATCGTTCTATAGTTTTCAAAGAACCAAGATTTGTCGAGTATTTCCGTCTTGTAAGTAAAACATGTACTATGTTGTTAATGATGTCATTTGAGTTGTTGAAGACTATATAAATAATGCTTATTTTTGTTATGATTGTAGGCCACCCCAGAGATGGAGTATGGGAGGATGAACATTGGAAGTCGTCCGTCTAAGCGAAAACCTAGTGGGGGCATTGAATCTCTACGTGCAATACCATGGATCTTTGCCTGGACACAAACAAGATTCCACCTTCCAGTATGGCTAGGATTTGGAGCAGCATTTAAACATGTCATTCAGAAGGACATTAGAAATCTCCACATGCTGCAAGAGATGTACAATGAATGGCCTTTCTTCAGGGTCACCATTGATTTGGTTGAAATGGTGTTCGCCAAGGGAGACCCTGGAATAGCTGCCTTGAATGACAAACTCCTTGTTTCCAAGGAGCTATGGCCATTTGGTGAGAAGTTGAGGGCCAACTATAAGGAAACCAAGAGCCTCCTTCTTCAGGTAAGTCACCAGGATAAATTTCTTCTTAATCTTTTCAGTGTGTGAAAAATTAAGAGGAATATCTAGAAAAGAAAAACACCAGACATCTTGCCATCCTTTTCTGTATTTTTCTAATAACTCATTCAAATTTGTTTGTTCACTGAGCCTTTCAATCATTCCTTTATTCTAATACACAGTAGAATGTTGAATCTTTTTAGTGTTAATCCCTACCAAAACTCAATGCGCACCAGAATTAACATCCCCTGTATTTGTCCTGCACCCAATCACAAATTTGTCCTGAATAGATACTAGCAGTTGTCAATTTAAAGCAGTAGAAAAGCCTAATGCTTTTTTCTTCTTTTCAGATTGCTGGACACAAGGATCTTCTTGAAGGAGACCCATACTTGAAACAAAGACTGCGGCTGCGTGATTCATACATCACAACCCTCAATGTTTGCCAGGCCTACACACTGAAACGGATCCGCGATCCAAACTACAGCGTAACACCACGACCACACCTCTCAAAGGAAATAATGGAATCAAACAAACCAGCTGATGAATTGGTGAAACTGAACCCTACTAGTGACTATGCTCCTGGTATGGAGGACACTCTCATCTTGACCATGAAGGGCATCGCTGCTGGCATGCAGAACACTGGTTAAAAAACCCAGGAGGTTGGTTCCCGGCTGTTTTCTTTTCGTTTCCTTCCTTCTACAGATGGATTTTGCCCAATATATATATTACTTAATGCCATCGGGCAATGTTGCCCATCGTATTATCATGTATGATAATTTTGCAGCAGCTGAATATCTTTTGAGGCCAATAGTATATGTTTTGGCCCCTCAATGAGCTATGCTTTAATGCAAAATACAATATATATATGCTTTAAATGCCATATGTTCTATTCGGCTATTTGTTGCCTGATGCCTAGGTATACACTACGAGTGATGGTATAAAGAATTTTTGGTGATGGTGCTTGATCTGAGAATCTAACTTCCTTTTGGATCTGTTGAACTTAAATTAATCTTCCTCCACATGGAAAAGTGATAAAGTCGGGAGTGTGGGTACAATTATGCCATTATCTCCATTGATGTACTCACCTTGATCCAACTTTTGTTAAAGAACATGGTGAAAGTTACTCCATTCCTAACTTATATATATTGTAAGAGACTTCACAGATGTCTCCCTTTAGGCTAAAGCCCTTCAATTAAAAAAATAAAAAAGATCAGAGCGATTGTAGATTATATTATTATACAATAAACTAGAAGATTTTAGGTATTTGCTTCCAATTATTTCCTTTCTTAGTCCTTGAAATCTTTACTTATTTTCAGTTTGGTAATTAAACTTAGTTTCTTTTCAAATTTATCTTTGTAAATTTTATTTCCATTAAAAAAATTACAAGAGCTCAGTGTTGCACTATAAATATAAATACAAAACACTGCAGATTAGATTAGTATAATAGTATTAGTATAATAGTATTTTTACCATTCTCAGCAAAAATTATTGGATTAGACATTAGGGGTAATACGATGATTTTATAAGGTCTACAAATCATTATAAGATTAATTAGAGACAATTAGGTCTTTTTACATTCTATAGCATATTAAAATGACTAAATTACCTTTAAAAAAATTATTTAACATGCATCTACGAGCATTTTTGAATTTTTATTTTTTCAAAACATATAAAATAACTAAATTATTCTTAAAAAATTTATTTAACTGATATTAATGGGATATTTTGTATTTTTATCCTAGTTTTTTTTTTAATATAATCAAGTTAATTGAGAGTAATTTGATTTTTTTAAAAAATATAAATATTATTTTTTTTAAAAATATGGCACCAAGTTTGTGCTATTTGAAAAGCATGTGCGGTGGCATTTGACGAGACTTCCAAAATGATGTTCAAATTATATCGGCTTGTGAAGTTGGCTAGGTGGAGTTGGCTAGGTTCCTCGTTTGGAAGGAAAAGAGCTGTATTCGGGAAAACTTTTTAGGCAACTCCTATTTTAGTATATTTGTTTAAGATTTTAGAAAATTCTAATGTAGAATTAGTATATTAATAAAATTGAACAAGGCTATCCATTTCTTTTCCAATCCATGCTACTCGTCATTAAAATACTTCATGATTACTATTTGATATTGAGTTTTGTTGGTCATATTAAATTATCTTATGTTTAAAAAAAAACAAAGTTTAATAAGTCAACATTCATGCTTGAATTGAATTAGAGTTGATATCGGTGTTCAAAGTCTAGATACAATAGTTACAAGACTCGATCTAGTTTGATAGGTTAATCAATAATTTACCAGTTTGGTTTTAACTTAGCTAGATCTTGAGTTGGGTTGATTTTAGATCTGATTTTTTACTATTAAAAAAAATTAAAAATAATAAAATTTAGTTTTTTATGTTCGCAAAACCCCATATTTAATCTTCATATTTTTCATTTCATTTTAAATAATCTTTTTATTGTTAGTTATCTTGTAGATGCAATTATTTTAGG
Source organism: Populus nigra (assembly GCF_951802175.1). Classification (NCBI taxonomy): domain Eukaryota; kingdom Viridiplantae; phylum Streptophyta; class Magnoliopsida; order Malpighiales; family Salicaceae; genus Populus; species Populus nigra. The sequence goes on from NC_084860.1 coordinate 12,766,791, forward strand.
TTTTAGTGTGGGTTTGGTAATGTATTATAGAGTGTTTTTAGCATAAATAATTTAATTGAAAATAAATTAAAATAATATTTTTTATTTTTAACATTAATAAACCAAAACAATAAAAATAAAAATATAAAAAAACTAATTTAATATCTTTTTAAATAAAAAAACAGCCGAGCAAAAAAAAAAAAACAAAATCAACACATGATTTTTGGTAGAGAAATTAACTTCTGGTTATGGCCTCCCGTGCATTTTTGGTGGTGGTTTGCCATGAAAATGGGCCGACGGCAGCCTTAAACACGGACCTTGGTCTCTTCTTGCTGGCCCGAATTTTGAGCAATAAAGTAATAAAGCGGGCCCAATAACAATAAAAATAATCTAGAAGAAAGAGGAGCAAACAAAAAGTAAAAGCTGAAAAAGAAATCCATATTATATTTATACCAAAAAGAAAAGAAAAATTCTAACATCAAGCCACCAAAGTGAAGCGAGAAGCAATCACCTCCACTCTCACGCCACACCGGAAAAAGAAAAAGCATCCTCCTCTATGGCGCTAGCATTACCAACTCGGCAAAGACGAGGAGTAGCGTCTGATCTCCCATCGCCGTCCTCCTCGCCATCAAAACCTTACGACAAGGAAGACAAACGAAAGCGATCAGAGGAAGGGCAAGAACAAAAAGCAATAGGATGGTTCTTACCCTTACTCGCTTTAGGAATGTTGCGCTACTTGAGTGCTACATCAAATATCATTCATGATTGTGATGAGGTTTTCAATTATTGGGAGCCTCTTCATTTTCTGCTCTATAATTCTGGTTTCCAAACCTGGGAATACAGGTGATTGAAATATCATTATTTTTATCTCTTTTCTTAATTAAAATTTGATTTTAAAAGTATTGTTGGTTTTGCAGTTCTCAGTTTGCGCTGAGGTCGTATTTATACATTAATTTCCATGAATTAGTCGGATTACCAGCTTCCTGGTTGTTTCCTGATGACAAAGTAAGAATTTATTTTTCCTTTTGGCTACTTCAATTATTCACTGTTTGTGTCGAGGGTTTGTTAAGGAGAGAGTTTCTTTTTCTGTTTATGCGCGGTGCAGGTGAGAGTGTTCTATGCAGTAAGGTTTTTTCTAGGTTTCGTGTCAGTTATTGCTGATGCTACGCTAGTAGTAGCACTTTCAAGGAAGTATGGTAAACGACTTGCTTCCTATGCGCTCGCCATGTTATGTTTAACCAGTGGTTGTTTCTTTGCTAGCACGAGTAAGTGAGCATTTTGTGTTTTTGTTTCTATTATTCTTTTTTTATTTTTTGGATATTGATGTGTTCATTTTGTCAATCTATGCTGTGTTGGATATGATTGGCAGGTTTCTTGCCGAGTTCGTTTTCTATGTATGCCATGAGTCTTTCGTCGGGATTATTTTTACTTGGGAAACCTGCTTTTGCTGTTGCCGTTGCAGCAGTTGGAGTAATTCTTGGCTGGCCGTTCTCAATTTTGGCTTTCATGCCGATTACAATTTACTCTTTGGCAAGAAGATTTAAACAAACATTTTTAGCTGGGGCAGTCACTTCGCTTGTTCTTCTTGTAAGTGCCTTGTTGATTTGATTTGATTTGATTATTGATGTTTGCTATCGTTACAATTTAAAGAATGTTATTCTTCCAGGTGCTCTCGGTGCTTGTTGACTATTACTACTACAAACGGTGGACATCATCTGTTTTTAATCTCATAGTATATAATGTCCTAGGAGGTGGTGAGAGCCACTTATATGGGATTGAAGGCCCTTTATTTTATCTGAGGAATGGATTTAACAATTTCAACTTCTGTTTCATCCTGGGTTTACTCTTCCTTGCATTTCTACCCATTGCAAGGAGAAAGTATGCTCCAGACCTGCTAATTGTGGTTTCACCTCTTTATATATGGCTGGTGCTCATGTCTTTGCAACCACACAAAGAAGAAAGGTTTGTTTTTCATACTATGGCCTCCAAATTCCTTGCAGAGCTCTTTGTGTCAGATTTGTTTGTAATCACCCATGCTATCTTCCTGTACAAAGTATTGATATGGATTTGAATGTTTCTGCTAATCTTTCCATATTTTTGTGTCCTGGCATTCTTTATTCCAGTAATTAACTCTATTTCTCTCTAGTTAGCAATGTTTGTCTACTTACCATTTATAATGTCCATTCTTATCTATTAAGGAAATTCTAGTGGATAGAAAAGAAATCGTGTTTTGATAAATTTCTTATATTTGAGTTTGACTGACTTCAATGACTGTTAAGTTTTCTTGCAAGGCTGACTTTTTTGTATTGCTACATTGGTACAAGACCATTTGCTTTCAATTTATTGAAGATACTCTGTCTCGGTTTCAGAGTTTAGTCTCATGATAAGGTTGAGGTTGTCATCTGCTTAGAGTGTAGTTGTGTACATGTTTTATGGTCTACTTTTGGTTACCATAAACTCTAATGCTGAATGAACCTCAAGTTAGTAGCAATTGCATTCTATTTGTGTTGCCAAATTGCCCTACTACATAGACATCAAAATGATTGGTATCGGGCAACTTTTTTAGAGTTGTAGTTGACTGGATGAATAATTTGAAATGATTTAGCATTCAGATTTAGCATTCTATGTGACTTGCATTTGAATTTTTTTATGAAGAGAGTTTGGGGGGGATGTTTTGTAGTGCTAGAAAAGCAAGAAAGGGGGTTGAAAGTTAAGAATGTGTGTGAAGCATCTAATAGGGTAACTCTAGTTGAATTGAGTGGAAGTTTGTGAATTACACACGATGTTGCTAAATTTTTCAATTCTTGGGATGCAATTTTAAAATAAAGAACAAAAGGGAAAGGTCTTGTCGTGAATAGGAACCATGGACTTTGTTTTTTCCAAAGGTCTATGGCAAAATCAACTAAGCTTTTATCTAGAAATGTCAGAGTGAACCTGATGGTCTTAGTTTGCTCTCCAAGAAGAATCTGAGTTGCCACTATGAGATATGCATTGGAGTGAGCTTGAAAGAGTCAAGGCAAAAACTTTCAAATAAGATGGATGTTATGAGGATCATGTCATCCAGTCTGAAACTCTTCCTCGAATCAGTACTTATTTAACATGGTTTTTGTTCGTCCATATTGCATCAATTGGGGCAGTCATTCATTCATTTGAATGCTACTACAACTATATTTTGTGGATGAGGAAAGTCCAGGAATTTTATAAATGATATCCTCCTTTTGCTTCCTCACATGTAAACTACCCAACTGCACTATTAAATCTTCCCTGACAAAAGTGAATCTGATTTTTTCTTGTCCAATCACAAATTCATATGTGATGCTGATAGAGGGTTTAGATCATGACACTATATGCAAACTTTATATCAGAAACCTGTGCAATGTGAAATACTTTGTCAAGGTTTGGATTGCCATCCCGCATCTTTCTAATCTTTCGTTTGCATGCTGTTGGAAAATGTGCCATCATTTTTAAGTTATTTTCTTTGTATAAAACAATGTTCTTTTGGTTGGGTCATATATATTTTATGGATAAAGAGATGCTTGATTATGTGTAGAGTGCAGATCTAAGTAGAGAAGAAATGGTCAAATGTTATGATGATTGATACATTTCCAACCACCACTGCAGGTTCCTTTATCCAATATACCCTCTTGTCTGTGTTGCTGCTTCAGCTGTCATTGAGAGCTTTCCTGATCTTTTCCGAGACAAATATAATCCCCATGACAATTCCTGGCCAGTTGTGGTAGGCTTCTCATCTATTCTTCTATATTTCCATGCCTATTTTATTAGCTTTAAACTTACGGTACTTTTTCATGCAGATAGCTAAATTTGTCAGGCCTTTGGTTCTCGGCCTAATATTATCTGCATCCCATGCTCGTACATTTTCGTTGATTAATGGTTATGGTGCTCCTTTGGAGGCTTACAAGATTTTGGAGCACTATGATGATGTAGAAACAGGTATGATCTATTTTGGAGTAATACACTGCTGGAACATTCCCACTTATCTTGTTAGTCTTGTATTTTTTGGGTGGTTACTGCTCTGCAACATTTAGTGTTGGAAAAAAGTTATCTGGTGATTTAGACCTTCTAACTCTTATATATATATATATATATATATATATATATATATATATATATCAATTGTCAAATTTTTGGTTAACTTTTCTGCTGTGGCTTATTTTGGTGTTGGAGAAAGTGAATTGTGAATATTCAGCAAGTCATTTGTAATCGAGAATACTTATAAATGTAGTAAAATGCATGACAGTAGCTTCAGGATGGCACAAGAACCAGTTCTACTTGTAAAGATTTGCTGAACTTGTTGCCTTACCTCTTGGGTCACCTGTGTGTATATATAATAATGATAATAGAGAAACTACAGCATTAGTTAGATCAGGCTAATACACTTTCTGCAATTATATAATCAGTAAGAGATGATCCTCTGGCAATCTGGCTGGTAGATAGTATTATTTGAGAGTTCTCTGCCTAGGGCAGGATTACCATTAAGTTGATGCAGATGATCCATTCAGTTGCAACTTGCTTTTCTTTTAAGGAACCACTGTAGGACCTAATTGCCATGTGCTCCCCAAGTTTTGTTTAGAGAATTAATTATCACAGTTCTCAATGTATTTAAGGCAATATAAATCTCATTTACATTTTTTCGGAAGTAAACGCATCCTAGTTTTGGTTCCTGTATATCGCAGGTTCTACTCTTTGTGTCGGAAGTGAATGGCATCGCTTTCCTTCATCATTTTTTGTTCCTGAATACATCAGTGAAGTTCGGTGGATTGATGATGGATTCCGAGGTCTTCTTCCATTACCGTTCAATTCTACCCTCGGTGGGACTGCAGCAGCACCTCCTTATTTTAACAACAAGAACAAGGCATCAGATGAGCAATTTGTAATTGATCCCACACCTCGTTTTGCTTTCTTTTCATCATCATTACCTTTCCGTTATAAAGTTAACAACACAAGTTTTGCATACAGATCAGAGATATTGGAGCTTGTACTTTCCTAGTTGAGCTGCAGCTTAATCGACCTTACCCTACTCGTGGAAGTGACTTGTCAACCTGGGAGGTATATATCAGAGCCCTCACCCCGTTCCCCTCATCTCTGTTTTCCAGTTTTGACATTTTTATGTTCCTTAGAGAGTGTGTACTAAAACTGTATGCGTTGCAGCCAATTGCAGCATTGCCCTATCTAGACAGGGAGTTCTCACCTTCCATGTACCGGTCCTTTTTCATCCCGTATCTGTGGCAAGAGAAGAATGTTTTTGGAATGTACAAGTTGTTCAAAAGAGTATCAAAATGACATTAATGTGAGCTTGAGCTCAAATTCCTGTCCCCTGAGCTCCGAATTTTGCAGCCAAGTAGCTGTTCATAGCTTGACTTGACCTCCGGATCTGAAAAGAAAAGAAAAACTTGCAATTGAAAACTGGAGATGAAAATGTAGTCGCTGAACTCAGCAGAATTTTTTCTTTTCTAATTCCATGCAAAGTTTAACCTGATTGGTCCGTGATCTGTTGATTATATTCCTTAGATTAATTGTACCAAGATGCTGTTTTGGTTATGTGCAGTTGAGAAATGTTCATAGCTTTCTACCGTTCAGGAAAATACGTTATTCTCCTCCTACACAAAGCGTGAGCATGACGAGTTTCTCTTTTTGTAAACCGGAGCATGATAGATGCCGTTGAGGAAAACTGGGATGGATTATGTTTACGCTGCGTTCTCTCTTCAGGAAAATGTTTTCTTTCTTCCATAATTGCATTCCATTGTAAACTGAAGCCAAATGAGAAAAAAAAATTGAAACAAAATGTCCAGCCATTCATTCACGGTGGAGAATCTTGATGCTTGACATACAGAAGGGCAAACAACTACTTTGATGCGTGAAATTTTGCGATATCCTTGATGCACTGTTGTGAGTCTCCAGTGGAGTTGTGGAATGGAAATGAGCTACACCATCATGGTGTCTGAGCTGAGTCTAGTTAGCAATGAACAGATTTACTTTGACGCATCACATTCATTAACTCTTGACAGATGATGATTTGCTGATTTCGGCGGTGCTTGATGTTTACCGTGTGGGTGGGGGGCATTGCTTTCTGGTTTAAGCCTTGTTTATGTTTTTGATTTTTTTTTATTTTAAATTAATATTTATTTTATGTTTTTATACTATTTTAGTTCGTTGATATTAAAAATAATTTTAAAAATAATTTTAAATTATTTTAAAATAAAAAATATTTTTAAAAAATATTAACTAATACACTTTCAAGCATTTGTTTCCTTAGTAGACATGGAGGCGCAGATTGGAAAGGTGAATGAATGGTATCACTAATGCTTTCAGAGTTGCTATTTTCTTCTCACGCAATCTATATATGTTTCTACATTGGTGGGCCGGAATAATTTTCTTTTTAACTTGAAAAAAAAAGTTTAGGAGAATATTATATTTATGCTACAGTGAAAGCAGGACATCTTTCAAGCTAATGTGTGTACCCAGATAGATTTTTGCGTCGGAATAAACCTAACAAAACAAATTGTTATGCCACATTTACACAAATTTATGAAGACTCGATCACGTCTGTTTCGGGATCAAAGTTTAAAATAAAAGTTAACCTAATTCATAAATATCATTCAAAGAATGAACGACCGGATTGAAATTTAAGATTTAAGTAGCCGTGGTGTTGTGCTCTGCGGTCCGGATCAAAAGTTAATTCTAGAATTAAAGAAAATGGGAGTATTGTTATTTTTTCAGACGATAGAAAACTTGAAATGCAAATTGAAAACTTAATTTGTATATTTAATAAAATTAATTGATCATCATATCATGTGTTAATCAATATTTAAAAGAGTATTAATAATAAATAAAAATTAAATCAAGATGCTAAGAGATAGATACAAATAAAAAAGTATGATCTTGCATCATGTCATGCTATTTAACATATGAGTTTGTGATGAGATGTGTTGTGAAATGATGAGTCCATAATGGTTGGATAATAACTTGAGTTTGTTTGATGAATATATTAAAGTGTTACAGGTATTTTTTTGATAATTTAGAATCTTCCAGTATAGAGGAGATTTTGTTAAAATTTCAGTAGGTTTTCATTAAACTATAAAAAAAATTACTTAAAAAATAGTAATTATTTATAAGAAATAAAACTTAAATTGCATAGAAATATTAAAGTGTTACAACCTAGATAAACCTAGATAAACCTGAGTTAACCTTTCAGACTAGCCATCAACGTAATAGGTTATATATATATATATTGTAAAAGAAGTTTTTGATCAATTACAGAAAAAACTCACACAAAGAAAAGTGATTGCATTAGATGTTAGGAAAAAACATATTATATGAGGTAGCTTATTTAGGCCACATGTCTCTTTCCTTTACCTCTTTCTATTTTTCTTTCTGGTGGGACTTTCATTGGGCTCAAGTGTGATAAGACTCGAGGCTAAATTAAAGAGTTATAAAAAGAAAAAGAAAAATAATCAAAGATCGTTATAAAAAACAGTTTGGTGCTTGCAACTCACGCATCACCATGGGAGGAAGGCCACCACATTCACAGAGGCGTGTATGACTTCCTCGTAGCTCCAATGGTGACCTTCCCTGGTATCGGTAAAATCATCTCAATTGACGTTTACTTTACGGTGGCACGTGACGGTATCTTAATCCCATTGATCCATTCTTTGTTTCTTTTCTCTCTTTCTCTGGGTCTGCACGCCTCATTTCTTGTCTTCTTTCCTTGAAAGATGAAGAGAGGGTTGCATTTTTTCCCTAAAATCAAATTTTGTCGTCGCGGGAGTGGGTTATCTCGTCGATGTATGCTGTGAGCTTCACAAATGCTTAGATGCCGGCGTGGCACTCACGCCTTCCTTTCCACTCAACCATCATATCCGACCCCACAAGCTGACTCCGAGCTTGCATGTCCTCCCCGGCACACGAAAATCCACGTCACCTACAAAATCAACGAAAGATGCTCACTTAGGTCTCTTCTAATTGCAGTTAGTGCAACTCAATTAGGTCCTCTTCTAATTAATCATTGCAATGTTTGCCTCATGGAAGGCTTATGATATTAATTTTTTATTTTCTTAAGAAATTATCCAAATATTTATTTCTTAATTATGATATTAGCATAAAAATCAGGTTTATTAATATTTTTTTATAAATTATGCAAAACACAAGACGGTGGCACTTAATATTATGAGTGTGGCAATAAGAAGGACCTCTAGAATGATAAAAAAGCTAATTGGGCACCAATTGAAATTATAAATAAATAGAAGGCCTAAATGAAAGTGTATATAATATTCAGGGGGCTGTATACACCTTTTCCTCACTAATGGAAAAAAAAAAAAAAACACCAAGGAAAGAAAGACAAAGCAGGCTCTCTTTTTTCCACCCTCCTTTTTCTTTCTCTCCGTCCGGCTCATTTTGATAGCTAGCTGCTTTTCCTAGAGAGAGAAAGAGAGGAACGGACTGTGTTTGATTTTCTAGAGATAGATCAGAAATAGCCATGGATTCATCAAAGGATCGCGAGAACTTCGTCTACGTCGCTAAGCTCGCCGAGCAAGCTGAACGCTACGACGGTCAGTCTATCTCTCTAGATGTATTTATATGCGTGTTTGTTCTTTCTCTCTCACTCTAGATCTGTGCTTTCACGTTATGTTTTTGCTCATTATAGAACTCAATCGTATGACCGATCGTAGATTTATGGATTGATTAACAGGTTTAACTTACATTTCAATACTTATTACTTTTTATTTACAAAAATTATTGAAATATATTTGTCTTCTTTTTTGGGAGATTATAAGTTAATCACGTTTAATTAAGGTTACGGATTTTAATTATTTTGATTGATTTCTTCTTTCATTTGCAACTACTTTGACGGTGATTTTTTCTTCTTCTTAATTTCACTATTATTATGTCTTTTAATGTAGGTTTTTGTGCTTAAATTTAGGATCTTTCAAAAAAAAAAAAATAGAGGAAATTTAGTAATTGCTGATTCAGTAATTATCAACTAATTAATTTGTTTATTTGTGATTACATAGGTGAAAAGTAAAATAAAAACGGAATTATTTCTGTTCATCGAAATTAATTTCTAGTGGAAATTCAAAAAAATAAAAGAAACAAATTTATGATCTTGATACTTTTGTTGAAAGTTGTTAGAAAACTGATAGTTTATTGTGTGATGGCATGTAGAAATGGTGGATGCCATGAAGAAAGTGGCGAAACTTGATGTTGAATTAACAGTGGAGGAGAGAAACTTACTCTCTGTGGGATACAAGAATGTGATTGGTGCGAGGAGGGCATCATGGAGAATCTTGTCATCAATTGAGCAGAAGGAGGAGTCAAAAGGGAATGAAACAAATGTGAAGAGGATCAAAGAGTATAGGAAGAAGGTGGAGGCAGAGTTAACTGGCGTTTGCAATGATATCATGACTGTGATTGATGAGCATCTCATTCCATCATCTATACCTGGGGAATCCTCTGTGTTCTACCATAAGATGTAAGGGTGGATTTGTTTGGGATTTTATTAATTTGTTTATGTAGATGGTGTGGTTTAAATTGTCATGTGAAATTTATGAAGGTATTTGGGTTTGGTGCAGGAAAGGTGATTATTACCGGTATCTAGCAGAGTTCAAGAGTGGTAATGAGAGGAAAGAGGCAGCTGATCAGTCACTTAAGGCATATGAGGTATGTATGCCTATTTTTTATTCTGTTTTCCTTTGATGCCATGATTAAATTCTAGGGTTTGAGAGCTTTGACTTGATTTTAAGCACTCATCTGCTCTAAACTGAGTCACAGATGGTTCTTTTGTCTCCCAGACATTTGCAATGTTGCTGTTTGGATTATCTTCAAACGTGAATTTTCATCATGTGCAACCTATTTTTGAAAACCCCAGGCTTTACATCCTTTCTTTGACATATATTTTCTTGTGTCTCTTTAGTTATTTCTTAGAAGGAGAATGGTATTGAAACTTGCATTTAGGTTGCTGTAACGTCTTTGTTTACTGTTAAATTGATCAGGGATTGCTTTCACTTGCATAAAACGTTGTACAGCTGTGTTTTGATGTTTTTAAATTGGCAGAGCCCTGTTTGATATCTATAAAGGCTCTTTACCTGTACAGATATTCTCCATGTGTTTTTCCCATGGGAGCATTCTTTAGTTATGGCCATTTGATTTTCTGCCAATTTTCTATGGTGCTTCTTTTTCATTAAATCTGCCACCTTTACCCTTGTTTTCCTTTAATCTCCCCTCTTCCTTATCAGTTTATTCATTTACATAAGGTTGACTATATCATTAGTTCTGCATGTTTGTTGGTTTTTGCAGACTGCTACATCAACTGCAGCAAGAGATCTATCTCCCACCCATCCCATTCGACTGGGTTTGGCTCTTAATTTCTCTGTGTTCTACTATGAGATTATGAACTCACCAGAACGGTATGCAGAATGTGATTGCTTATATGTGGGAAAAGCTCTAGACTATAATTTTATTTGTGTATTGGAAAAGCTTATACATATAAATTCTTATTGCATTTTTGGGGTCTCTTAGGGCCTGCCATCTTGCGAAGCAATCATTTGATGAAGCTATTTCAGAGCTGGATACCCTGAGTGAAGAGTCTTACAAGGATAGCACTTTGATTATGCAACTGTTGAGGGACAACCTCACTCTGTGGACTTCTGATATTCCTGAGGATGGAGGTATCTGTTGATTTAATGCATGAAAGTTTGAAAGGGTTAAATTTTCATTTTATTTTATGAAGAATAATGTTGATCTGTTCTCTCCATTAAGTATAATACTGGACTCAGTCTAAAATGTATTGAAATCCCATTTTCGCTAGACTCTTTCTCCATAACAATAAACAAATAAATGGAAAAATTGATATACTTGACATTGTCTCATTATGAGGTTTGTGAATTCTTTAGATGCTGCATCCATTGCAAGGACTATTCATGATTTCTTGTTTTTACTTGGAGCATTTGGGTTTAGTAGTATCTTACTGAATCAAATGAGCAGAGCAAAATTGAAAAGTGATGGCCCATGGACCAATTAAAATCTATATGTATTTGATTGTTTGAGTTCACAGGTACAAAATGCTTCAGATTCTCTGTAAGAAATCACAGTGGTTTTTAGTAGGCATCTTCTTTAACCTGAACCTTTTGCAAGCATGAGTTGTCCGTTGTGCACATATGATTACAGATGTTTGTATACTGTAGGCTTTTAGTGGACAGTTGACTTAGCTGAATTCTTATTTTGACAGAAGACCAGAAGATGGAAACCTCTGCAAGAGCTGGTGGGGGTGAAGATGCTGAGGTTGGCCATTTAGCTATTGTGAATTGTCTATTCTCTGAACCATTTATTTGGATTTGCAGATCTATGAACATTCATTGAATTCTTTTGTTGTGCAGTGATGATGCGACCGGAACTCTGATGAGTAAATGGGAGTAGGATGATTTTCCCACATTGTTGTGTCATTGCTATACTTTAAGAGAGGTTTTTAAGATTTTCTCATTTGTTGTACCTTACTATTGTCACTTGGTGTTAGTCTCTTTGTCCGTCAACTATGAAATAGCAGGAATATTTGTTGGGTTGTAATATGGATGGCCTACGATTATTGCTGGTTTTTCATATTTCCTTGCAGGCCAATTATATTTCAATTGGTTGTTTTGGGTAAAGAATTCATCTTTTATTCAGTGATTACCATCTCTTCAGGATATCATGTTGGAGATCTCGGTGGATTTCTAGAAATAAACTTATGAATAGAGTTTTCTTACAAAACTGAAGGTGCGAAACTGAATAGAGTTTTCATGCTTGCAATGCATTTTAGAGACGGTGAGGTCTATCTCAGCTTAGTGTTCTGGTCGCCAAGGTACTTTCTTAAGTGTACATGGATAATTCTGCTGGATAATATCATCTGTGTAGTGAAAGCTTCTTGGTGGATGATGAAAGTGTTTCAGCTTTACTGGTGCTGCATTAGAGCTGCTTTGTCTTTTGGATGAATCAGAAGTCCTTGCTACATGTACGATTTTCATTTAAATTTCGAATCGATACTGACGATGAAAAGAAAAGAAAAAGCATATAAATGGGTCATGGGTAGCAAAATTATCCAGCAATGAATTTTGCGTTCTCTTGATTTTGATCATGATTCTTCATTACCTTGTACACAATCCAAAAAATAAAATATATTAGCTATATTAACCTCTCTTGGTCGCGGCCTTCTAGATAGTATCCATCTCGCCAGCTTCAATTTTCATGTGGTTCTCGTGCTCATCCTTCTCTGATTTCTTACCCTGGTGGAATTTAGCGATGTTTTGGAGGGAGTTAGTGCTTTGAGTTAGCTCTCGGATGATCTTTCTAGGTGATGAGTATTAAAATTCAAGATCTTTAGAAATAAGATTGTTGTTTTACATAATCGATTAGTTTTTTACTTCAAGCAATTTAATTCATTCTCTTTAATCAAGATGTCTGATGGTTTGATATGGAAAGCTCAGGTGGTGACTGGTAGCTAGTACCTACAAAAGATTTTCTTTAATGTATGTAGAGATTCTTCGATGCTTGAGTTAATAATTTTATAAAGAAAGTACAATGATATCTCAGAGATATAGATTCTAAATATATGTATGCTGAAAATTTTAGATATAAAGAGATCGTGAACCTTAGGCTTGGAGGATTCATAGTGCATTTATAGTCCACGAGTCTTGTTCTTTTATGAAAAAGAGGGGTTGGAGTGTAATTTCACCCTTGTGATATTTTGACTTGTATTCTCTTCAAAATAATATATATTGGATTAGTATAAAATAATGAGGGACCCACATGAGGCATTAGAAAAAATTCTAAAGGGAGTGTTGGGCTCGGGCAAGATGCTCGAGCCAATTAGAAGTGAAAAATGGATTCAGGTGCGTTGTCTGGACTCAAACATGTTGGGCTTGAACATGGTAGCTTAAGTCCATAAGGGTGCTATGGTGCACGACCAACACTAACTGGGAAATATGCCCAACAAGGACAGGCGTGTCACTCTTATCACTAGTTAGGTGACACGCCTTATCACTAGTTAGGTAAGTCGTATATCACTAGCTGGATGTGTCATGCCTCGCATGCTGGGTGTACACTCAACAACGGGCATGCATCTAGATGGTGTGATTGGGCTTTCATGCCCAAGCATATGCTCATTGGTAAAAGTTAGGCTTGGGTGTGGTAGCTCGATTCTATAAGAGAATGTTTTTGGAACATTTTTAGGTTTTTTTGTTTATCCTATTAAATTTGGATCCATATGCCCAACATGCTGGGTGTATGTTCAGTAGTAGGCATGTGCCCTAATGATGGACTCGGGCTTCCATGCTTGAGCTCGAACTTATGCCCAACATGGTAGCTCGAGCCCATACACCTTAGTAGAAGTTAGGCTCAAGCGTGATACCTTGAGCTCATGAGGATGTTTCTAGACCTTTTTGAGGTTCTTATTGGCTTTTTGGGGGATTATTTAGGCCCATTAAATTTAGATCCATTAATAGCCCTTCAAGTCTTTGTGGTATTAATCTGCAAAGACTTATAAAAATACCTAGTTACCATGACGCGTTCATCGTACTTTCTTCATATGAGAAAAGGGGTGGAAACCTAGAGTAATATACCAAAGAGCCCGTGTGTAGAGGCGTGCATCGTGTTATAAGAAATTTCAAAATATGTAGAGGGGAACCATAAAGGAATCCATACTTAGAAATATTCCTAGGAGAGTGAGGTGAGATATAAAAGGACTTCACACTTAGAAAGTTTTTATAAAAGGTTAGGGGAAACTTATAAAGAAGATACTCATACTTAGAAAAATATCTAAGTGGCTGGTGAAAATCCATGGAGAGTGAGTCTATGTTTAGAAAATATTTTAAAAGGCCAAGGGGAGCCCGAGGAGGGTGACCCATGTCAATTCTCATATTTAAAATTTCTTTTTAAGGGCAGAGAGGAGCGAGCCCATGTCAACGCCCATACTCAGAAGAATTTCTAAGGTGCGGAGGGGATGAATCCATGGAAGATGGTTCTATTGCACCAGAGAAACCAATTCCATCTTTTGAAGAATGGTCATACTGGATTATGGAAGATATGTGACCTTCCTATGGTGATATTAGATATGAAAACCATCAATTAAAAAAAAGTCTCACCGAAGAGTGGGAGGTCTGTAGCCTCTTTGATGATGGTGTGAAGGCTTGCAAGCCCCCAACTAAAGAGTGATCAATGATGTGTGAGAGGTATTTAACCTCATTAGGATGACATTAGACATGAAAGCTTTTCACTAGAGAGTAGTGCCAATTCGAGATTGCATTGGAGAGGTGGGAGATCTAAGATCAAGTCTTGGGAAATTAGTGAAAAACATTTTGGCATTACTTGGAGAAAGTGTCAGTCCGAGACTGCATTAGAGAATGAGGGATCCGAGATCAACTCTTGATGAATTGGTGAGAGGCCTTTAGGCATCACTTGAAGAATATGCTAATCTAAAAAAAACACTGGAGAATATAACATCTATGATCAACCCCTAAATATTTTATGAGAGGTCCTTTGGCATCACTTAGAGAATGTATCAGTCCGAGACTACACTGGAGAATAGGAGATCCAAGTTCAACCCTTAACGAATTAGTGAAAGGCCTTTTGACATCACTTGAAAAATGATGTTATTGCAATAAAAAGATCTCATACCAACCCCTTGAAGATTGTGGGGCTATTACCCTAAAAAAACCAAGTCAATTCCCTTCAAAGAGAGTGATGATATTGCATTAAGAAGAAAGAGTCAATCCATTCCTTGAAAAGTGTTTGAAAGCCCTACTAGAGGATTGTAGTTAAAAAATGTATGTCAGAGATACATTATTTTTATTTAAAAAATAAACTTACATTTCTATTATACGTCCTGAGATGATCTAAGTGATGTATGTAGGTTTCTTAAGAGGAACATGTCTTGGAGGTGGCACTAAAATATTTGGTTTAACTACCTTGACAACTTTAAAAGAGTGATTTTATTTTGATTCAAGAGAGTTATAAATCCTTAGGATACACCAAATGCCCATAGATGGATCCCTCATGGTTCTTCTTTAAGCTTTTATTTATATTAGGAGAATGATTTTACTTGAAAGGTCTCTCATGTTGGTTTTCCTTGTAAAAATAAGGAGACCCATATCATAGCAAATCAGCCTCTTCCACATGTATGTTATTTTTTATGACTTGCTTCACCTTGAGCAAGTTTCTGTCTGGAAAGGCATAAAGTTTTCTCTAGAGGGCATGTTCCCTTACCCCTCTTATTAAAGTCTCTAAGGCTATTGACTTAGGCAATTCTTCCACCTTGAGTATCTTTTCATTGAACCTCTTCAGATATGCTTGTGTAGACTCGTCCTTTTGTTGGGTAACACCAAATAATATCATAGAGCTTTCTTGGTGGGTATGCTGGTGTTGAAGCATGCCACTAGCTTGGTGTAGAGTCATTGAACCCTTCGATGAAGTTTATCTCCAAATTAATGTACCAAACACACACAGACCCCGGGAGGTTGTGAGGAGAATTTTGCATATTTAGTCATTGTACTGGATGACCAACTTTAAACTACCATGCACATTATGTATATGCTCCCTCAGGTCAGCTAAAGCATCATAATTGTCCAGACTCATTTTTATAAAAATATAGTCCATTGGGAGTCAAATGTTCAATACTCGTTTGGACAAGAAAGAACCCCTCCACTGATGGGGGGTTATAGTCATTCTTCTAGGTATGCTCATGTACAAACTATTTCTTAATTCTTTATTTGTTAGGCTCTTGGGAGCCTAAAGAGTTTCGCATGAAACGACAGTTATGGTAACTGGTGTCCATCTCATGGTAGCTAAGGGAAGTATGTTCGAAGTACTGGCTTTGTACATGAGTATCACAATAGCACGAGTGACCTCTTGAGGGATTCTTAAGAATGTCATTTTGTTTAGTCTCTTCTAGGTAGTGTAATTGTTTATGAGCGCTGGGGCGTTATGTGTTGTTGAGGGTGTCAAGACTTGTTGGGGTGACAAGGTTTGATTTTGCCCTTGAGTTGCCAACACGATCTAAATGAGGAGTTTCACTTGACTGATGAGTTATTAAAGGTTTGGCTGGGTAGAAGTGTTCTGGTAACAAACGGATTTGTTTTACTTCTTGACCCAGGTATGTCTTGGTTGTGTGCCATGGAATGACCTAGAAATGTCAAAAATAAGTTTTAGAAATTGATGCCTTTTTTATCAGTTCTATAGATGGCACTAATTAATTAGTCCCAAAATCCAGGACGCTTAGGAATAAGGTTAATGTGTTGGATAATCGATTGATCTCCTAGTTTAAGTAATCTGATCAATTCTCACTAGCCAAGGTGTCTAATGGCTTGATATGGAAAGCCCATGTGATTGGTAGCTAGTGGAAGATGGTGCTTGGTGAGCTAAGGTGATTGGTAGCTGATACTTACAAAAAGTCTCTTTTCATGGATGTGGGGACTTTTCGATACTTAAGTTAATAATTTTATAAAGAGAAAAGTGCAATGATTTTTTAAAGAGATAAGCTCTGAAAATATGGATGTTGAAAGTGTTAAGAATGAAGAGATCGTGAACTTTTGGCTTGAAGGATTCATAATATATTTATAACTCATGCTTTTTATGGAGAGGAATGGCTAAAGTGTAATTTCATCTGTGTGATATTTTGAGTTGTATTCTATTTAAAATAATACATATTAGATTAATATAAAATATTAAGAGACCTGTATGGAGCCCTAAAAAAAATTATCAAATGAATGTTGGGCTTGGTTATGGCAGCCTAAGCCCACAAGGGTGTTCGGGTGCACACCTAGCACTAACTAGGTTTTACATGTCTATTATGCTGAGCGTGCACCTAGACGGTGAGCTCGAGCTTCCATGCTTGAGCCTGGGTGTATGCTTAACATGGGCTCGAGATATAATGCTCGAGCCTATGCATATTAGTTGAAGTTGGGCTCAGGTGTGCTAGTCTAAGATGGAGGTTTTTGGATTTTATTAAGGTGTTTTTAGTTTTTTTTTTTTAAAGGGAGTTTTTGGGCAGTTAAATTTGATTCCATTAGCAGGGTTGGCTTGGCTTCATCTTTCTCTGGAATCTCTTTGAAGCTGAGAGTGATAGATGTCTAAATATCTGGCTGCTAATCGCTTGAAAGTAAAGAAGGTATTATATGGCATGTGAATGTGCATGTCCATACGACCAGGCACTAGCTTATATATTTTCAAAAACATCAACAACTTCTTGATATATGTCAATGACAATCTCTGGTTTTCTATCTCTCTCTCTTTCTCTTGCTTGCCTTTATTCGTCGAATGGATGATGCCAATTTAGTGCCCAAAAAAGTTTCAGCAGCCACAAATAATTCTTCGTTGTACTGCTCTTGTTCACATCCTTCTACGACAAGAGTGACTTGAGAAGAAAAACGACGATAAAGAATGCAGAGATTGACAATGCTTGGAATCAGCACTGCTGAAGCTGCTACCATTGAAAGAACTGTTTTTGTCTTAGGAATGTTTTGGAGAGACAACATCCCCCAGGAATTTCTTAATGTAAGGTTTGTTATGTGATCAAGATTCTGAAGTTAAAACTTCATGAATCCTTCAGTGAGCTTTATAAAGCCAAGCTAAGAAAAGAAAGAAAATTCCCCATAAGACTAATTTACCAATCCTCTGTAGTGGTCATGGCTTGTCCAACAAATGTTTCTAGAAGAACATGCACTGAAATTCTGAAAGGATAATTCCAAGTCTCTGCCTTTCGAAGACTATTCTAGTTGAAGAGTATTTAGCCAGCAAAGCTTGGACTTTTATGCAGCAATACATTTGTTCAACCATTGATCCTATAACCGTGTCCTTATTTCCACCATTTCTTCCATTGTCATCGTCCCAGAAAGCGTCCTTGAATATGTCAAGTTTCACAAGTCGGGAAAACCAAGGAGGTATGCTGTCAACTTCACTTCATGTTTATGAGCATTGCCGCATGCAGTAAGGTATTAAGGCACGCATCCTTCCAGGATAGCTCGAAGGGACCTATCACTTTCTGGAATCTTGTCTTAGGAACTAGCAAAGTCCTAATACAAAGAGGAAAAGTACTCATGGCAAATTTTTAATTCCAGTTACGAGGCTCTTTATAGAAGTCATTGCTTGCTAGCAGGAAGATTTGTTAAAAGAGAAGCAAAAGCAAACCTCTGCTAACCCCAATATACAGCTTTCTTGAAGAACTACATCATCATAATACATTAGTACCACATCTACCATCACAAGAACCTACAAAAATGTTATCCTCTCTAAAGAGCCAAGATACATCGAAAGTTTTCACCACGCTGGCTTCTATTGCCACTTCCGCAATTCTTGTCCGAACCATTTACGAGGTCCGAAGACACTTCTTCACCTCCAACTACAAATCTTCTCCCTATTTCTCTCGTCGAAAGACTATCATTATAGAGGAACACAAAGAGGACGACTTGCTTAACAAAGAATTTCAGGCTGTTGATACATATTTAGTCAATGAAGTCAGCTCCTCTGTAAGCAGACTAAAAGTGAGAAAGGATGAGGATATGAAGAGATTGGTAACCAACTTGGAGATAAATGAAGAGATAGTTGATATTTTTAAGAACGTGGAAGCAAGATGGAGATTGATTTTAAAACATGAAATGTCGGATCAAGGTAGACATGCAAAATTTATGAAATCTTATGAGCTAACTTTCAACAAGAAACATGAACAGATGGTGTTGAATTCATACTTGCCATACATTATGGAGCGAGGCAAGGCTATTAGAGAAGAAAGTAAGGTAATCAAGCTATATCCAGTGGACTTTGAATCTGGAGTCTCAGAATATACCTTCAATTTTGATCACCCAATTACCTTTGAGACCCTTGCAGTTGATTCGGAGCTTAAGAAAGCAGTATTGGATGATTTGAACACCTTCATGAACGCAGAGGAATATTACAGAAATTCTAGCAAAAAATGGAAACGTTGTTACTTGATATACGGTCCTCCTGGCACCGGCAAGTCAAGCTTGACCGCAGCAATGGCTAATCACTTAAAATATGACATCTATGACTTGGATGTATCAGAATTCGACAAAAATCCAGATTATTTAGAGCGCTGGTTGATCCCTGGACTGCCCAGTCGAACTGTAGTCGTAGTTGAGGATATAGACTGCACTATCAAGCCACAAAACCAAGGTGAAAAAAAGGTGAGAATCAATATACTTCAATGCATAGCTATTTGAACACAGATGATTTCGACAACCAATCTGCACATTCATGTTTGAAAATAGCTTTTAGATCAATAAAAATCTGATGTACACTTTATCTTATTATTACACCATCAGGTAAAGGTCTCGGATATACTTAAACAACTTCGGTTGTGCGCTGGAGATGGACAGATTGTTGTTTTCACAACCAATCACATAGACATGCTCGACCCAGAATTGTTGACTCCTGATCTGATGAACATGCACATTCACATGCCATATTGCACCATTTCTGCTTTCAACCAAATAGCTTTCAACCATTTCAATATTTCCCATCACATACTCTTCGAGGAGATTGAAGGTCTTATAAAGAAGGTTGGAGTTACTCTTGCAGAAATTTCAGGAGAGCTTCTGAAGAGTAGCGATGCTGAAGTTTCCCTCCAAGGCCTAATCAAATTTCTTCACAACAAGATTGCTAAATATGACAAGTTCAAAGCTTAGAATCAGTTATGGGCATTGAAGCACAAAAGTAGAGGAGTTGTTTTTAATTAACTTGCTCTTCTCATACATGTAATCAACTAACATATGATGTTATATCAACCTTTAGGTTGGAAGATCACTCAAAACTTCCCTAAACTTTTTGAGCCATATTAGATTACATTGATTATCCAATTCGTGAGTATCTTCGATAGTCTATATAGATGCTAGCTGTTGACATCAAGTTGGGATAGTTGGCCGTAAACAACCCAGTGATAGTCTATTAAGCACTAATTTTGAAGGCGGGTTCATCATCCATGGTTAATGCTTAAGCCCAGAATCCAAAGGGTAATGGATCTTCTTCTTTTTTTCCTTTCTTTGATGTGCCTTGATATTTGTTTGATTTTCTCTCTGGCATTCAATTTACGTTTTAATCTTGCATCCATTTCAAGCTAATTAAGTGATTTGAATCACCAAAACAGTAAAGCTGTCTCTCCATGGTTTCGCAACATAGAGTGTCAAGATAACATTATCAAATATTTAGGCAGAGACACAAGCACTGCATTTTTTATCTTCCCAATATCCGGTGACAAAACACCAATATGGAGGCACACTAGACCGGATTTCAGACGATATCCTGTCATGCGTCATGGTTTAGGGACTTTCTACCATAGACCTCTCTCTCCCAGATTTCCTTTGATTTGCGGCCAAATGAACTCATAAACTTGGACCCTTGAAATTTGAACTCTTCTTTGCCAAAAAAAGAAAGAGAAAATTTTGAACTCTTCCAGATTTCAACTAAACTATGCTGGTTTACTCTTCAATGGCGTTGTTATGCAGCCTTGACTAACTGAATAGATTAGAATATCTTTCTCTGAAAGCGCCAAAGAACCACCTGGTTAAAAAGCATGTTGACTTCCAAAATTAAAGCTAGAAAAGTCGTCTCTACTCATGAATAGAATATCCCTGAAATCAAGACTAGGAAATATCAAAACCTATAGAAACATCCATAGCAATGAAAGACCAATCTCAATGGAAAAGTCTTGGAAATATAATTTTCTTTGCCTAGAATTGTAAAAATCTCTGACGGAATTGATTGAGATGCAAAAGCGACTTTGCTAAATAAGCACCCTTTCTTTTGAGGCCGATATAAGCACATGCCTTGAGATTTGATAATTTGATAGCTGACAACCTTGAAAATGGTGTCCCTTCAAGACAGGCAAACTATCATTGCATTTGCCACTCTTGCTGCTTCCGTAATGCTTGTTCGTAGAATTGCCAGTGCCTTCGTCCCTTTTGGTGTCCGAAGATACTTCTCCAACCTCCATAGCTTCTCTTCCCATTTCTCCACTCAACTACTCACTGTTGTTGTAGAAAAAGATCAAAGGCCAGAGTTTAACCAATTGTTTCAGGCAGCTGATTTCTACTGGGGCAATCTGGTTACCTCATCAATAATCAGGGGTAGAGAGGCTGAGGAAGAAACTGCCGTCGACAAAGATCTTGAGATTCTTGATGTTTTTCGAAATGTGAAAATAAGGTGGAAATTGGTTTTCACAAAGGTTGAGCATATTGAGAAAATAAACACAACCATGCAATCAGGTAGAAGAACCTATGAGCTAACTTTTCACAAGGAACACAAAGATACTGTGCTGAATCTGTACTTGGCATACGTTTTGGAGCAAGAAAAGGCCATTAAAGAAGAAAGAAGGGTTCAACGATTTCAAAAGTTCCGCAACAGACGGTGGGAATTGGACGACACATTTGAGCACACAACGAACTTCAAGACCCTTGTAATGGAACCACAGCTGAAGAAAATACTATTGGATGATTTGAACACCTTCATGAGTGCTCAGGAAAAGTACAGAAGAATTGGGAAAGCTTGGAATCGTCGGTACTTGTTATGTGGCCCTCCTGGCACAGGCAAGTCAGGCTTGATTGCAGCCATGGCTAATCACTTAAATTATGACATCTACAAGCTGGATCGAACAGATTTTAATATTCACTACATCATGCATCACGAAGTCCCCAGTAAATCAATTTTGGTGTTCAAGGATATTGATTGCGATGTCGAGCTACTAGATCAAGAACATGAGAACGGACCAGAGAATTATGATGAACATAAGGTTAGAACTTCTACCAGAAAAGTGTTCATTTAGAGCTTGACTGATATGCACAAGTAAACATAATGCACTTAAGACAGTGAAATTTGATAGCTAGTTCAGTGGATGATTGACGAACCCCACTATGAAATCTAAAGAATCATAACCTCGCATTGCATGCTTTCCTTGGGCTTGATGTAGAAACTTTTGTGAGGCCTGCTGACTTCAATCTATGTAACATGTATTATCACTTCCTTTTATAGTTCTAAAATTGATATAGTGGATTTTTTGTGCTCTTATGATTTCTGCAGAGGATGATGTCTCTGTTCCTCGAAGCCACTGATGGACTATGGTTATCTTGCAGCAACGAACTTATTCTCGTTTATATGGCCAATAACAAAGCAATGCTTGATCCAGCTTTACTTGGTCGCACGGACATGCACATTAACATGTCATATTGTACCATCTCTACATTCAAGCAACTAGCCTTCCAGTATCTTGCAGTTCAACATCACAAATTCTTTGAAGAAATTGAAGGACTCATAGAGGATGTTGAAGTCGCCCCTGAAGAAGTCTTACGACAATTAATGAAGAGTAGTGACATAGAAGCTTCTTTCCAAGGCCTTGTTAGATTCCTTCATGACAAGAAATTTAATCTTGAAAAACCTGAAACCAGCATGAAAACTGAATCTATAGAATAGAAAAAGGAGAGGAAAAGATCATCGGCTAGCAGATTGGAAAGGGCGATAGAAGTTGGAGACATCTCAAGGTTAAGAACATGAATGAAGTGGATTACAAAGCACAGACATGCTCATGAGTTTGTTCAGTTGATGGGATGGTTCGAATTTGTCTCTAGGAGTTAGGGAAGAATGCTACAATGTAATCTTGGCAAATTGGACAACTATTTGAGATTTCTGAAAGGAAATAATAGTTCCTTCTGTATTCACATACCACAATACTAAATAAAATTAATTTCTAACTAATTACGGGATAGAGATGGAAATTCTCCTGTCAATGCATAAATTAAAAAAAAAAAAATAACAACCCTTTTACCTATTCTAGTGGGAAAAAAACACGCAAAACTTGAAAAATTTTGTGAAAAAACCGTAGAGTCCGGATCTATTTTCTGTTGTAAACCTTGGAATAGTCAAACCTGAATAACAACCACACAAAAACAAGTAGCTTCACCTCTCCTTTTCGCTATAAAAGGAATGTTAATCCATGCATAATTCATCGAAACCCGAAGAGTAATCATAGAACAAAATGGCAAAGTGTTTCACCGTTGCTGCCTTCGTTGCTACAGCTCTCTGCTTCTCCTCCGTTCTCATCTCCGCCTATGCTGCAGATTACTTAGATGTCGAAGGCAAGGTTTACTGTGACACTTGCCGGGTTGAGTTTCAGACCAAGATCAGTGACGCCATTCCAGGTAAACGATGTGGTTAATAGTTTGATTATCGTATATTATGGCATCGAATGCTCAGCTTTTATGCACCAATGTTACTATATCAAGAAGGCCATCAGTATACATATATATTGGTCTTGTTAACAAGCACTAACAAGTAATGTGCAATTTCGTTTTTAAATTCTGATTCAAATTTTAGCTCTTCTTCTTATATATTTATGTGTGTGTGTGTGTGCATGGTGCAGGTGCCAAGGTGAAACTGGTATGCAACAACCGTGAGAATGGCACATTGACATATACCGTGGAGGGCACAACTGACAGCAGTGGCACATACCGCCTACCTGTGGTGGGAGATCACGAGGAAGATATCTGTGAGGTTAGGCTGGTGGAGAGCCCCAGAGCCGATTGCAATGAACCATTCAAGAGCGTTGATTCTGCTAGGATCCTCCTCACCAAGAACGTTGGAGTGGTAGATAATCTCCGATATGCCAATGCTCTTGGGTACATGAAGAAGGTGGCTCAACCAGAATGTGCAAAAGTACTCGAAGAAATGGGTTTCCTTCCTGTTGAGGCGTAAAATTGATTGATTAAATCTTCATCATTATATTTCTTTTTTTGCCTCACCTGAATAATAAAACTTGGCATGTAATGCCATTTTTTTTCTATTGTGTAGCTATCGAACAATTGTAACCCAGTGTTTCAATGGATCTATAGCAATTATTTGATACAATGGAAATTTTCTTTATTTTTTTTTACTATCTCATCTAGAATTCAAACACCTCTGGCTCAAAAAGGGTACGCACATGATCATACACAAGAACGAAACAATTTGCGAGCTAAAGAAAAAACCAAATTGGATATGTTCATACACTGAAGAAATTTAGTGGACGTCCCTCAAGATCATTCTCATTTTTCATTCAAAATTGAAACCAGAACTAGTAACAATACCATGTACAATAATTGAGCGTTTTAAACTATGTAAGTTCATAAAATTTTGTCATGTTTTGAATTCGTTGAACTCTTTTTTTCCCCAGAATTCACTCCAATAATGCAGGCAAGATAAACTGGTAAAATACATGGGTTCGTTGAAAATGCATGCAGTCACAAGCTCATAACAATATTGTAGGCAACTGCCAGGAACACCTCACCCTCCTCTCCATTGTTAAGAGTCTCAGACAGACAGGAACACCTCACCCTCCTCACGTTAAGCCAGGGTTGGGTAGAGTTTGTTTAGATCTGTACGCTTTTTTGCTTTCTTGTGTACAGATAGCTAGATGGAAGTTTAGATTCGAATAATGAGGATTAGTTTTAATATGAGAAATTAAATTGGGACAGCAATATCTTCGATTTTAGCCAGATCTAGACACAAAATTGATACTTCATGAGTCATTTCGATACTACAAATTCTTTAACAAAGATATTAGAGTTTAATTAGTTATTGGTTAAAAGAAACGAAGAGAGCAGAAATTATGAAAATATGTTTTTGCTGAAGAGACAGAAATAAAAATATAGATATAAAAATAAATTTATATTTTTTTGATAATTTAAGATTGAATTTTTATATTTTTTAATATATAAATACATATCTCTAAATACAATTTTTTTTTATTCATAAAATATCCATATAAAAAATTTTTAATTTCAAAATTATCCAACTAAAATATGTTAAAATAAAAATAATTACTATTATAACTTTAAAATTCATATCAAGAATCGATATGCGATAAGGCTAGGATCATGAATTGACCTAGGTTAACCTCAATAATGTCTTAAATAAAATGACGTCGTTTATACAAAAAAAAAAAATCAATGTGTTTTTTACCCAAGTTTTACCTAATTGAGTCACGATTGATATGGGTTTCTCTTAAACCCAGACTAATCTAAACCTTGGATCGATCAGATCCCGGGTCGACCCACCAAGCCAATCTACATTTTATAACTAGAGTTATTATATCATTATTAATTTCAGCACTCAATATAAATTATAGTAAAAAAATAGTAATACATATTAAAAAAAAAAAATATATTTTCATATTTTATTTTATCTTATCTATTATTATCCAAATATAATGCAAAGACAATTATCATTTTTTTTTGTCTTATATTTGTTATCTTTATTATATTTATCTCTTTTATGTCAAAATATAAAAAAAAAATTACACAAAAATCATGTACTTGATACACGATACATATGTGATTAAATATTATAGCATCTTTTATGTGTCAAAAGGATGAAACACACGACTGTCTAATTTTTAATGCTAATACATTTTCGAGTCTTATGTTGTGTTTAGTTTCATAGAATTATTTCGCATATCTCGATTTTCCTTAACTAATAATCTACTCTAAAGGAAAGGAAAGAAAATATATTTATGGAACAAGAATTTT
Source organism: Populus nigra (assembly GCF_951802175.1). NCBI lineage: Eukaryota > Viridiplantae > Streptophyta > Magnoliopsida > Malpighiales > Salicaceae > Populus > Populus nigra. The sequence continues at coordinate 12,792,317 of NC_084860.1, forward strand.
TTCGATATAAAAAGAAAGATATTTTTTATATATATTTAAAATAAAAAAAATGTTCATAATAAATTAGGTGAATCAAACAAAGTCTTTATCTTTTTTTTTTTTTTTTTTTATAATAGAGAACATATATAGTTGTTAAATCTTATATAAAGCATAACTTACCAATAAAATGTTGGTCTAACGGTTAAGATACTGCTATATCCATGTAAGAATGAGAACACAAGTTTGATTTTCAGAAAGCGAATTTATTGAGAGGGACAGCTACAAATCCCGAACGGGACTAGTTTCACCATTTAAAAAGGTGTGAAGATACCCGGGTAAGAACCAAAAAAATATAAAACATAACTTGATTGAGTACTTGGATGTGAATTATATTGAGTTAATACATGGATATAGTTTTTTATATATATTTTTAAGTAAATGATATAAAACATGTTTTTTTTTACCTCGTTGGATTATTACAATGTTAGTCAAATTGGTTGGATATTGATAAAATCAATGACTTGTTCCGATTCAATTATAAAATCTACCTTAACTAGGGCTTGGTTTTCTAGGTTATATGTATATATATATATATATATATGTATATATATATATATATATGTATGTATGTTGAGTATGGTGAAATTGGAAAAACATGGTAGAGGGCTCGGTAAAAAACGTTTTACAGTTTTTGTTTCAATTTAGTTGAGAAATGTAGAAAACATGATATTTTCAATTAATAAACATTTTTTTCTATAATTATCTATTTCCTAAAAGAATTTCTCAAAAACTGGATAATTCTCAACAAATAAACGCAGGAATAGTTTTCAACTTTGAAGCATAGGCTTGTGGGCCCACCAAACAGAAAAGAGCGAGTAGCATTGAAGTAGCGCATAACACACCACCCCACCTCCCAAATTCTAAAACTGAAAATTCCTCCCAGTACGGTGCGCACAATGGAGACAAGAAGAGCACTGTCTAACTTCTATAATGGACCCACGCGCTTTCGCACATTAATTAACCGACACAACAAACAGAAAGGGATCAACTGGAGCAAGTTTAACTACCTTCATTAGCAATGTGTTTCTTCCTCCTTCAAACTCCAAGTCAACTGAGAAACTGGAATCAGAAACATAGCGTCATGATTCATGACTTGTTTTGTTCCTTTTAGGTTGCCTAATATTCTGTCATTCGATATTTAGATTGTGTTTGGAAGCGTGGTTTAAACCGCGTTTTAAAAAAAAATTATTTTTTATTTAAAATAAATTATTTTTTATGTTTTTAAATATTTTTGATGTGCTGTATTGATATTCATAAATTTATCCTTAAGTTTTGTTTTGATTAGTTTTGTATATTTCTTGATTCTTGATTCTTGATTCTTTATCATTATAAAATCATTACGTTATTTTGATTGATTGTTTGATAAGTTACCTTTAAGAACTTAAATAGGCGAATAATGAGGTAAAGGGCATAGTAAGATTATTAGAGTGAAAAGCCCGATCGAATTGTGTAAAACACGAGTGGTTGATATTAAATCGAGTGTCAACACGTGAGGAAATGTGTGAGAATTTTTTTTTTACTACTAACATTTATTGCAGGTATTCACAATGTCATCAAAAAGTGTGACACAATCGAAATGGAAGAATCTTGTAGAAAGATAAAATAGGTTAGAGGTAATGATGGAGGCTTTAATAGAAAAGATGGATAAATTGAGTACTAAGATGATTAGTAGACATGATGCTTCTAGTCGTAAAGGAAATGAGGTTAAAAGATCTACTAGATAAGGACTTTCTTTTCCAAATAAAAGTGCAGCTGAAAACTCCAATGATGAATGATTAGGAGGAGGATGTAGTTAATCATTGAAGGAAGTCCCGTACACATAAAAATCTCTTATATGAGACACGACCAAAGACAAACTTTGATAGTAGTTTTCATCCAAGAAAGGGGTTTTGATAATCACGATGGTTTAGATTGTAATTTGAGTAATTTCCAGTATTTCAGGAAAAGAATGATCCAAATGCTTTTTTTGGATTGGGAAAAGAATATAGAATTTGTATTTGATTGCCATTGATATTTAGAGGAAAAAAGTTAAAACTTATTGTAGTTGAATTCACTGATTATGTTATTATTTGGTGGGATCAACTTATTACAGGTAAGAGGTGTAATGGAGAACGACTCATTGACACATGGGAGGAGATAAAAGTAATCATGAGGAAAGGTTTGTCCCTAATCATTACTATAGGAAAAGGTATATAATATATTGCAATCTTTATCTCTGGGTTCTAAAAGTATTGATGAGTGTTTTAAAGAGATGAAAATAATTATATATAGAGTTAATGTTTTTTAATAAAGAAAAGCCAAAATGACTAGATTTTTAAATAGTTTAAATAAAGATATTGCTAATGTGGTTGGATTGCAGCATTATTTAGAAATGGAAGATGTGTTGTACATGGCTATAAAGGTAAGAAAAAAGTTCAAAAGAAAAGGTGGTGTAAGACCAAGTTGTTATTTGGGATCCTCTCAGGGTTAGAAGTCGAACTTCAAAAGAGAGGGTAATGCATAAATAAAGTCAATAGTAGCACCTAAAGTTGTCAAATCCTCATATGTTAAAAAACAAGTTGTAGTGGAGGAAAAAAGAAAAATAATGTTTAGTAGAAGCATAAACAAGAGATTAAGTGTTTTAGGTGTTAAGAACATAGGCATTACACATCAGAGTTTACAAATAAAAGGATTATGATTTTGAGAAATGTGGAGAAGTAGAGTCAGTTGGTGATGAATCTGAATGTGAAAGTACACCAAGACTTGAAGATGGTGGTGATCTTAAATATGTGTGAATTCATTATTATAATGAGATCTTTGAACATTCAAGTTAGTGAAAAAGATGTTGAATAACAAAGGAAGAATATATCTTTCATACTAGATGTCACATCAAAAATAAAGTATATAGTATGATTATTGATAATGGTAGTTATACTAATATTGCTAGTATAACTTTAGTTAGAAGTTGAACTTGACTACTACTATGCATGTTACACTATATAAACTTTAATGGTTAAATGAGTGTGGAGAAGTTAAAGAGATGCAGGGACGAGATTTTGTGTGATGTTGTTCATATGCATATTGCATACTTATTGTTGGGGAGACCTTGTTAATTTGATAGGAAAGCCAAGTATTATGATTTTAAAAATAGGTATACATTGGAAACGGATGGGAAAACATACATGTTTGCACCATTATCACCTAAACAATTGTATGAAGATCAATTAAAGTTGAAGAAAATAGAACAAGCCTTGTTATAAAATAATGGCGAGGATATGAGACTGAGTGAAAATAAAATGAGTCATGTGTGAAACACCAAAGGGTAAAGTTTTGGTCATTAAAGATAAATTTGAAGGCTTTGATTAGGAAAAAAAAGGATGGTCGAGTATGGAGAGAAAATGAGTAGAGAGAAGAAATAAAAGGTGAGAAAAGAATAATATGTAGGAAAAGTGGTGAAACACCTTAGTTTTTATGCAAAACAAAGTGATCTTACACATGTTTATTTCTCTTATATAAGAAGGTATAATTTAACACTAACAAGCTTGATCTATGTGTTCCTAGTGTTTGTATTTCTTTATAGCAGGAACTTAAAAATGTATTTTCCAATGAAATTTTAAATGGATTGCCACGTATAAGAGGAATAGAACATCAAATTGACCTAGTATAAGGTTTAGTTATTCTTAATAGACCAGCCTATATAAGTAATCACGAGGAAACAAATGAGTTTCAAAGGCAAGTGAAGGAGTTAATGTTGAAGGGGCACATTTAAGAGAGCATAAGTCCATGTGTTGTTCCTATATTTTTAGTACCTAAAAAAAATGGTACTTGGAGAATGTGTGTTGATTGTAGAGCAATCAATAACATTATAGTAAAGTATAGACATCTTATCCCTAGATTAAATGATATGTTTGATGAATTTCATGACTCTTGTTTATTTTCCAAAATTGATCTTAAAGAAGTTTATTATTATAAACCAACAACCAATCTTTGTTTCATTTAGCTTCCATGCTGAAAATGTATGTTCATCTCCTTTCTAATCTCTATTCATACGGCTAACTATAAATTACTTCTTACCATACATTTGTGGTCGATTCATTAAATTTTATGATCAAGTCCCTATTTTCTCATAGCTAACTTGAAGTTAATAATTTAGAGCCCCACTCATGTGGTTAACTCCCATTCATAAAATGCATCCAATATGTCCTTCAAATGACTTTGACTTTAACCCCACACATGTGGTTGACAATCATGCACACAAATCTTGTGTACTTGTTTTCCCAATTTAAGTTTCTCATGCTAAGCCTCACTCATGTGGTTAGATTTTTATAAACAACTCAAACATCATATAAATAAACAACTTATCATTTCAAGCCCCACTTATGTGGTCAGCTTTATGCACAGAACACTTTCATAAGTGGTTATCAATCCATAACAACATATATGTATAATTCATTATCTTAATACTGAAAATGAAAACTTATATAAATTGTTATAAATTAAAGAGGATAAGATGACAAACACCTACTTGTTCCTCTCACCGGTTTTATCTCAATTGTTTGGGTTTCTGTAACCAATACATCTCCTGTATCACACAAAGTCTCGCATCAAATTCATTCCTTAAATATTAAAAATGTACTTCTTAATATTCTTTTAACAATTTGGATACATATTATTCATGAATACATATACCATTGCATAATCACACATTAAGTTTTAGGCTTCCACTATTTAACGCTTTAATATAAGCAATATTGCACACACATTTTAAATTTTCTTTTCCACATATTAATCACCCATCTTTTCTAAGATAATTAAGCTTTGGGGCTACCTAAAATGAACTCCGTTTACCTCCTTGTAGTAGGCAGCCCTGTGTTAGATACTTTTTGGCTATCAAAGAGTTCCTAAACTCTTCCCGAATTAGGGCTTCTACTTCAGGCCTTATTTTTAATATTTTAAGGTGCCAAAATAGCCCCTATTTGACCATTTTTAGGACTACAATAATAGCCCTTGAACTCTATAGTTGAGGCACTAAAACTAGCCTTTTTCTTAAACTTTTAGGGTTGTCATAACAACCATCTCTTTCCTTTACCTTTATATGTAAAATCAACCCCTAACACGTCAAACTTAAGTTATTATAACAACCCTTATCAGGCCAGATATGTAGGCATTACATCAACCTCTTAACATCTTTTACCAATCAAACTCTCAATTACCCATGCATATCATTTAAATCCAATCACCCTAAATAACTTAAACTCCCTTCAAACCTTAAATCATTCAAGAACTTCAAGAAACTTCATCAACACAAGTCAAAAATTTTAAGGTGATGAACAAGAATTTCATCAACACAATTCAAGAATTTTTAAAAACACTTCATCAATATACATCATTCAAAAATTCCACCATTTGGCTGAATTCTTTAATACTTTGAAATCATGAGTTTTTCTTTCAAGATCAAATATTACATATTCAAGTAATATAATCATCACACAAATTGATAAATTTATAAACACACACCCAAATACTATAAATCATCTCTCCCCCAAACCCAAAAAAAAAAAACTCATAGTGTTTGAAACCCACATCTTCATCCCTAAGGGTTTATTTTCAAATATTTCACAAAATTACACTTAATTTTATTCTCTAATCATAAAATTTCATTGTTTCTTAAAGGCAATATGGTTTTTTTCCCAATATTACTTAAAACCCTAAAAATAAAGAATTCAAGAAACTCATATTTTCATTTAGTTTTCATGTATAAACTTACTTTATCTTATCCGTGATGTTTATACCACTGTAATCATGTATAAATTCAAGAAAAAATTACACATATAAATTTCCCCTAATTGTTCGAACCTAATTAGGGTCTCTACCTTTCGATTTTTCTTCAATTTATTGTTTATATCATCTACTTAATTTTTATTACAAACTTTACTAAGCCAATGATTTTTCTCAATCTACATGAACCCTAATCTTTACATAATAAATTAGGGTTTTTCCCTTTCTCTTTCAAATTAAAAAAAATAAGAGAATAAGGATGTCAAGACACCTTACCAATGAGTCTTGAATACAAAAGATCACTTTCTCGAATGACTTCTTGATTGATTTACTTTATTCTCTAATTCTCCTTGCGTTTCTTTAATTCCCTTGAATTCTTTTTATTTTCTTGAGTTATTGCTTAAGTAATGTTTTTACAACTAATATCTCTTTGTGTTCTCTCAAATTTCTATTTTGATGTGTTCTTTTTTAAAATTAAAAAGTCACAAAAGAATTCTCCATTCCCCTTTTCCTTTTTTATTTAAAGTGACAATTCTTCTCTTTTTCCAAGAAAGGTCGTAACTTTTTTTTTATTATTATTCTTTATTATTATTTTATCTTTTACTTTTTAAAAATTCATCTTACTCCTCATTTTAATTTGCATCTCTCACATTGAGCCCAAATCTCCTTTTCTTTAACAATTTTGGTCTTTTATTTATTTATTTTAGACCCTCCAAAGAAATTACTTTTATATCACATTATTCTTTTTATAATAAAAGCTTAAGGCTTTACAGATACACTTATAAGAAAAAACATGTGAAAATGATGTGGCTTAACTAAAATAAAAGGAGAAATATTGGTATAAGGAGTCAATCTTTTTTCATATCACTAATGTGTCATCTTATGAGATATTGTAGGAACATATCATAATGCTTGATGTGAGTGGGAAATAATTTTTTATAAGTTGATTTAATGATGTTGTTCATCAAAACACACAATCATCTTTATCTCTCTCTCTCTCTCCTCTTTTTTTGTTTCTTGTTTTAAGGAACTCATTTTATAACTTTCCAAGTAAATCTCTTTATTTTTACTTACATCTTCTAATAAATATAAATGAATTTTTTAAGAAAAAATATATGTTCATCCTCTCCATCTTGTATTAAACCTTTCTGCAAAAATAGTAAAAATATTCTATTTTGATATGAAATTTCTTGAGAAGATTATTAAAAAGAATGTGTTGTTACAATCATCTATGCACAATATTTACAACACATGTTTTTTTTTCAATTTTTTTCAAAAATAGTAAAAATGTTATTGTTTTAGGGTCATTATAAAATAAAAGCTAAGAAGAAATTTAAAACACTATTTCCAAGTTCTTCTAATGAGGAAGAATAAGAGACTTCATCCCCTGAAGAGACTCTAGTACACCCTTTTATATTCAATGAACAAAATAAAAGGGCAAAATGGTGGTTGGTTCCTCTAAATCTTCAGCATAATCTGGAAAACCTAACCATTTCATTTTTCTTAGTGTTGAGATGGTTTATAGAAACACCTTCTCTAAGAAAAATATATTAAGTGAAAGAGAAGTTTCAATAAATGATCTTTTTTACCTCATATTTGCGTTCATAGAATACATCTTTAAGAAAAGATAATAAGGTAAGTTGTCTTTTACTATCATTAGAAAGTTATATGAGCTACATGAAATCACAAATCCTAACTTTCTCTATAATAAAAAAAAATGAATCTTTTCCAAAAACCAGATGAGTAATTTGTTTGTTAACCCTACATAATCAAAATAGTCTGCTAAAGCACATATATTATTTATGAACATTATGTTACCTCATTACCGACTGTTAGCAAAAATTATGCTAATAAACTCATAGCTTATTGCAAGACATACTACAGTTGTGAAAGGTCAATTCATGTATGTTATTGCTACTGATTTTCCTATTAACATGATGAGTTATATAAAAAAGCTACAACTGAGAAAGAAGTAAGTTTGCCTTTTAGAGGGTTGATAATGAGGATAACAATCATGGCCAAAGTACCCTTACATGACAAAGAGCCAATAATCAAGATGTATGAAAAGATTTCAGCTGTAATTATTGTAAAATTTAAAGTTGTGATCAATAAAAAAAGGTCACATTCTGAAAAGTTTAACTCTTTTCAGCCCAAAACTCCTCAAACCAGTCTCCTGCTCTCTTATAATATAATAATTAAAAGTACTATCAAACAAGTTTGATATTTTTATTGGTTAGTGAGAATAAAGGATTGATGCAGTTGATAAGCTACTAACATATATGGAAACAGAAGTTATGTAGGTTAATGACAGACTTGTTCAACTCAGCTTGGACATCAAACAAGTACATTAGTTTGTTATTAGTGATGATGAGGAGTAGTATTGGTGCTAAACCAAGGGGAAGAAAATGATACATACAAGAAAGAGCAAGGAAGCAAGCCAACCAGATGTAAATTTTTTTTCTAAAATTTTACTGATTTTTAATCAGTAATGAATATTGAGTATTGAATATTTTGGTCTGTAATAACTAGGATATTTTTTTTGTAGCATAAAAACCTTTATGTTGAATACTTGATACACTTTGAACTTGATGTATGTAGTTGTATAATAATATCTGATGCGAAATAGTTACATTGTGAACATATTATAAATTGTTATGATGGAACATGCTACATAAAATATTCTTTGAATATGTTATGAATTATTTGTATGAAACATGTGAGGAAATGTTAGGATGTTGTTGTATAAATATTATTAACTATTCTTATACTAGATAACATTGTTTCAATTGTACTTACGGTTATTTTTTAATTAAGTATCTATATATAATTGAACTATCTTAACTAATTACATGTTAATTCATCCTTGTTATGTTTCGTCACATATCAGCTAAAAGGAGAGATTGTAAATGTCAAAATGATTGGCTTTGATTTCTGAAAGATTATTTTGCATTATTAAAGATTAATTTGTTTAGATTGTTAGCTTATCCAAAATTAAATAAAGAATTAGTCAAGTTTATCTTTTAGGATATGATGTGATTAATTTTTTGATTATCTCATTGTTTTTTGGATAAATTATATAAGTTCATATAAAAGATAAATACAAGTTATCCGAAGAAAACTTTCAAAGAAGTGTTTTTTTTTAAACATGAATAACAGTCTATTAAAAACATAACAAACTAGAAAGCTTGAAAATAATGTTTATTAAAGGTTCTTATTTTTAGTATATAAGGAAGGACTATCTTAAACATAAGTAAGCGAGAGCAGCATTGGGTAGAGCAGCACTTATAGCGAAGTAAGAGTGCATATCCAACTAAGGAGTTACATAGAGTTTCACAACATATACTTTTGACACACGAATAGAGTGTGAAGAAAATCCTCAAGGATAATTATTGGTTGAAAAGTTGAAGAGCTTGCAAACTCCTAAGGATTTCTTGTGTTAACTGTTAACAACTGGATGTTCCAGTTAGGATGATAATAGTTTGAAGATCGTCAGGTGTTCTAGTAAGCTACTGTAGTAGAATACAAAATAGAGTGTTTGTCTTGACAACTAAGGTAGTATAGTTACAAAGGATTTGTAGTAAAAAAATACTCTTCTTGTAATCTTTTAAACTAGTGAAAGTTGTATATCCTGAGTTTGGCTTCCTAGAGAGTTTTTTTTTTTAAATTTGAAGAGTTCTTCAAAAGGTTTTTTCTTCATAGCCAAATAACTTATTCATTTAAATTTTTCATACTTATATTTATATGGTTACTGATTAGCATTTGAAAGCAAATTGCTTCTAAACATACAGAGAACATAAATGGGATTGTCAAATATTATAAATAGATATCATATAGAATTTTTTAATATTTAAATTTATAATTAGATATGTCATTACTTGGTATACAAGACTCTCAAACTTAAAAGGTGTTAGAAAATGAGTCTTCAATTAGTTATTTTTAAATAAATTAAAATAAATACTTGATTTATATGTCAAAAAGACATAAAAGCTTATGGAAAGAAATATATGCATTTTCTTCTTTAGAGACTTCCTTTATATAGTACTTTACATGATTGATTTACAATGATTTAAGAGTTGATTTATAAGGCATTAATCTACCTAAATAATGGTTGATTTGCATAAATTAAAGAGTTGATTTATAGGACATTAATATGTCTAAATAAGAGTTGATTTGTAAGGATGATTTTTAGAAATTAACAACCTTAAATTTCTACACTCAACGTCCCCTTTTAAATTAATATTGGTAAGTCAATCAACAACAATTTAATATTGTTTTATAATCATAGCTTTGGTGAAGACATTAATAACCTAAAAATTAGTAGAAATATATAGATAAAAGATCACTCAGCGATCAAACATTTCTTAAATTTAGTGATAATCAAACTTTATATGTTTGATACATTCATGAAAAAAAGATTTGCTTCAATATGAATAGCATTAGCATTATTAGCATTGAAAGACTAAGATGATTCTAAGGGAAACAAAATTGTATAAGAAGACCGCGTACCATACAATTTCAAAACAGATGGCAAACATGGCGTGATATTAAACTTTGGTGCAAGATTTAGAAATATAATCCTATTTCTTATATTTTTAAGAAACCAAAGCATCATAAAGGAACATACACCAACTTATAATAGACCAGTGAGTATCAAATTAGACTTTTAATGAGTCAAATTAATTTTATTAGGGATTTAATTGGTAAAACATTAAGTTTGAAAGCCTAATTTTATATTTAATTGAGAAAATTATAATTTTAAAGGACCAAATTTATTTTTTCCAAACTCAATTGGGTGAAATTAAGGACAAAATTGCAAGAAAATAAAAGTTTGGGGTCAATTAAGGGCTAAAAAAATTTGAAACCAATGATCTTTTTGCAAAAGACGTGTGACAAGGACCCAATTCAATTGAAAACCTGGGTGAAATTGAAGAAATTAGAAGTTTAGAGGTCAATTAAAGATAAAATTAAAAATATCCAAAACCAAGAACTAAGATGAAAAAAGAGCTAAACTCAGGGGATCATTTTAAAACTTGGTAGGGGTGAAATTGAATTGATTCTTAAAATCAAAATTCAATTGAGAACTTAATTGAATAAATTAAATGATTAAAGGTTGAAATTAAAAAAGAGTTAATAACCTAATTTAAGTAAAAACCTCCAAAATAGCACTACTTTATTAAATGAAATGGTATGTGTTTGGTGTTGTTTTGTTTTGACCAAATTGATGTGTTTTGGTCAATAAAGTAAAAAATAATAATAATAGTGTCAGACAACATGTCATCTTCTATTATTCATCATCTCCTGCTTTTATTAGAAAAAGCTATCCATTAAGCTATTTTCAAAGCCATTTAATGCTCCATCTCTCCTCTAAATGAGATAAAAGACATGTCATCCTCACCTCCTAACTTTGTACTACATCTCCAGCCTTGTCACCATCAGTTTGCAGCCGCTGCAATAAACAAATAAAACTCCTGACTCGACCAATTTTAACAGCTTGGTTTTGTAGTACCAGGTTGTTAGTTTATGGTCAACGGTTAGGATCATTCCTAAGTAAATCAATGGCCATAAATCATGCCTAAGAAACACCTTGTGTTCTTATTTCATATCTTATAAATAATGGTGAATTTCATGCGGAAAAAAAGAAAGAAATAGAAGCCAAAAAAGACCTTTGCACTAGCTTTTTTTTAAGAAAAAAAAGAAGGGAAAACCAGCCATCAAACCAACCCAGTACCAAACTAGAGGACAACCAAAGCTAAACACCCTCTTTCCTTGTATGTTGTTCAACCGAAAACAAAATGATCTTTCACAACCATACATCACCGTAAGTTTCCTATTATTTCAGTCATTCCCACCATTTCATTTTATTCTTTCCCTAGTAATCTTACCAGCAAACTTCTTTAGCATCCAGCACCACCGTGAGTAACCTAATGAACCTCCACAAAGAACCAACCCCTTTCATTTTTCATCTAAACTATCAAACAACACCCCCTTTTACAACTTCCAAGATTGTTTTTCCTCCTCTAATGCAGCAACCCAAGCAGCCCCATTGTAGACCACCAATAACTCCCGCATTAACCACCACACTATGAAGGTAGCACCACCAGCTAGCAACACCTCATGCAAGCATATAATCCTTTGATTTCCTACCTTTTAATTGATGTTATTGAATAGTATGTAGAACATGAAATAATTCATGTTTTGCAAATGATATAACAAGGATATTGGGCTAGTGACCAAGTTGTATGGGCAGGACTTAAGTCCAACTCATATGGTTGGGTTGGGTCCAACCTGCATAATAAAAAGAAAGAAAAGAAAAGTTTGTTGGGTTGTCTTTGACCCAAGGAATCAAGGTGGGTTGGGCCTGAGTCTAACCCATACACGTGGGCTTTATATCTTTGAACCCGTTTGTTTTTGCGTTTCAAAAGTTTTTTTGAAAAAATTAAATTTTATTTTATTTTTTTCTTTGCTTCAAATTATTGTTTTTTGTGTTTTCAAATCTTTTTAATGTACTGGTATTAAAAATAAATTTTAAAAAATAAAAATAATATTATTTCAATGTATTTTAAAATAAAAAAACACTTTAAAAAATAATCACTGTCACAATATCAAACAGACTATCAAATGGCAAGAGAGAAAAATCACTTCTTTGGAATGAGTTTTTTAGAGTGATTTGTAAGGTAGAAGATGAATCAATAGATATACTAACTATTATTAAACTAATATTATGGCTATTGAATGACTCTAAATAATTGAAGGCTTGGGAGTATATAGGCTAAAATATTATTTGTTGTCAGATGATGAGCAATGACTCATAAAGCACTGATAGTTCTAACATTCTCAAGAACTCACAATCTGTATTGTTATAGAGCTCAGCAATGTAGGTAAAGTATGATGAGGTTAATAAAAATTGAAGAAAATTAACTAACTAAAATAGAGTTTAAATTTTTCTTCATTGCAAAAAAAAAAAATAACTAACCAAGGTAGATTACAATTTATTAGAAATTTATAAGATAAATAGTATTTTTAAAAATTTACATTAAAAAATGATAAATAAATCATTTATCACAAATTTGATAATAATAAATATTAAAGTAAAATCAACTTTCATGTATTTTTTTTAGTCATAGTCTATCAACTAAATAGAATATAAAAATACAATTTCATTTTCATCTTCTATTATATCTCATTATTTTTATTTTTACTAATTATCGAACACTATTAAAAAAAAGTTTTGTTATTGTATATGTATAAGTCTTGTATTTAAAAAACTCACTACGAGTTGATGAGTAAAGTTTTTATTTTTTTATCAATTTTTTAAGAAGTGTTTGAAAATACAGTGCAAATTATATTTTTTAAAATTTTAAAAATTTTTATATTTTTATATTATTTTGATATATTAATATTAAAAATAATTTTTAAAAAATAAAAAAAAATTATTTTAATATATTTTTAAATAAAAAATATTTTAAATTACTATCATTATCACAATCTCGACCGCAAGAAAAAAATTACTTGTAAAACACATTTTCAAAAGAAAAATGTGGAAAGGCTTGTTATAAAATGCCCCCTCTCCCAAGAAGCAAGCCATCTACCAAACAACGCCTAAAATAGTTTCAACGTATCGTGTTCCGTGAGAGAATAAGCAAAAAAGGGCAAGGGAAGCTCTTCTCTCGCTCTAAAAAACCCTTAGGAAAAGTAGCGTGGTTTGCAATCGACCTCGAGAACAAAATGGCCAGCAGTAATCTCCCTCGTAGAATCATCAAGGTTCGTCCTCGATCTCACTTCTCAATCTTCCCGATCCATCGCTTTCTCTCTGTTCCACAACGGAATCTGATTTCCCTAATTTCCAATTACTTAATTATTACTCTATTTTTCAGAGATTTTCCTTTTCTTTTCGTTATTTTGACTTCTGATAACTTTGGTGATTTTATTTATAATTGTGATCTAACAGGAAACTCAACGTCTCCTCAGTGAACCAGGTGGGAAGATGACTCTTTTTCTTTTTAATATTATTGCTATGTAATGGTGTTTTTATGTTGATTTTTTTTCTTCAAATAGTAATTTTTGGAAAAAGAAATGTGAAAATTATTTATGGGATTTAGTTTGTTAATTTTGTGATTTATTGATACCGCCTGCAGCTCCAGGAATTAGTGCTTCCCCATCGGAGGATAATATGCGATATTTTAATGTCATGATTCTTGGCCCAACACAATCTCCGTATGAAGGTATTTTAGCTTAATTTTTTTTTTTTAGTTATTTGTACTCTTTAAATAAATTAGCATTCGAAACTTCGATTTTATCTTGAGCATCATGCTTTAAATTCTTTTTCCCTTTAGTGTGTTAGCTTCTTATTTCATTTGGGAGAGTAAATTGGTTGTGTTGGTTGAGATTGATAGCAGTATCACTAGAGCACCTGAACTCTCGTGTCTTTCTTTGGGGATTTTGTGCTTTAAGTCTCCTCCCGCTTTAATTTGATAATCCAATAGCTTTTTATGCAGAACTGAATGATGCTGGTCATCTTAATGCTAGAGTGGTTGTAGGGTCCAACCCCAACACGTAGTGTTATGAATGCTTGAACTCTTTGCTCTTTAAGGGATTGTCAATAATTTCTGTGCACTAAATGGGAATTTTGTAATCATATTGTTCCTTTATTATTGCGTTTTCTTTTGTAATTACTATTTGCAGCATAAATAAACTAAACAAGATCTGGTGATAATGAAAGCTTATAGTTGATTTGAGGCTAATTTTGTATTACATATTGCAAGTTGATGTAAATGTGGCAGATGTTCTGTGAAAAAATTAAATAAGTTTTTAGGATCACGTCATTGATTACTATTTAGTTCAATCTATTGCTAGCAAAATTTGAGGTTGGGCCATTTGCTTATCTGCTAGCAAAATTAAATAATCATATATCTTGCTGTAGTATACAGCAGCTACAGTTATTTACAAGTAGCCTGTTTGGGAGTGTGGTTGCGGTTGCGGTTGCTTTTCAAAGTGCTTTTCGTGCCGAAATGCATCAAAATGATGTTTTTTTTAAAAAAAAAAAAAATCTTTTTTGAGATCAGCATATCAAAACGATCCAAAACACAAAAAAAAAATTGAATTTTTGGGAAATGCGGTTTGCACAGCGTTCCCAAACGGAGTCTATAACTTGCATTTTTTCTATTCTGTGTAAACTGTGCGGCATGTTGTTGGATAACAATGTAAACAAGGTCAAGGGAACTGGAAATCTTCAATTACATCATGTGGCGTGTGGAAATCCACGGTATGGGGGATAGACTTTAATGCGCTGTGATATGGCTAGTGTGAAATAATGTTTGAACAGTCATCTTGTTTTTTAGGAGTATTACATTAACCATTACTTCATGAGCATTGGTGTGCTACCGAGGCCATATATGTGAAGATTCTTGTAAGAGTGGAGACAGGTGTTTGCTGTTATCAACTGCTTATTGGGACATGAATAGGCAATTCTGCTGATTTGGTTCAACAACTTAGTTTTTATGCAATGGATAATTTTAGCTGTCTCATTACTTGGTGTGCTTGGATGCCATCTACTGTTTGGGGTATTACTTTCGTTCAGCATTTTAAGCATCAGTATCTAAAGCATTGTCTGAGTTATTAAAACAGAAAAGTTCTTGTCATGTTCGAAGAAAGCACGGTTGCATTTCCTTTTAAGGCAATCAATTACTTTTCTCCGGTGCTTAGAACTTCCAGGAATAGTTAAGCTACCGTTTATGATACTGCAGAATGGTAGGTTGGATTAGAGGTGCCCCATGTATGTTTTTGAGAATTTTACTTTAACGTGAAGTAACTGTTTGTTCAGCTTCTTATAGGGTTGAGTTTGAGATAAATTATTGTGTAGGGGATGACTGCAGTTGGACATTTGTTTAATTTTGCTATTTGCTTAGGACACTAAACTGTTAATAGCGTTCTGGAAAGAAAATTTTATTTTCCTTGATATTATGTTAATCTCTTTTCTTTCCAGCTTTTTGTGTTTGTCTGTTTTGATGGGTGCCTTGGTTTTGTTCTTTGTTTAGGAGGGGTTTTCAAGCTGGAATTATTTCTGCCTGAAGAATATCCAATGGCTGCGCCTAAGGTACCACAAGTTGGTGTTTTCCGTTGTGGTGCTTTTTCAAAATCTCACTTTTATGTTACATTGGATGATGAATTACAAATAATTGAGAATTTTTCACTAAGGTTCAAAATGCTTGGTTCTTGGTCTTGTGGATGTTTTTTTGAATCACAATTGTTTTTCGTAATATTGAATTTGCTTATATTAGTATATGGTTTAATGTATTTCTTAGAATTTGGTTCTTAATTAATCACAATACCTCATCCTCTTTTATTTATTTTCTTTTAACTGGTTCTCTAAGTTTATGGTAAGGGTTATAGCCTGTACACCTAATGATCCCAAGTGCATGTCAACAAAGTAGATTCTTTTTTTTTATTATTAACGTGGATGTCCGGGTCAGCTTGCGCGCACCTCGACTAATCCCACAGGCCCTGAAGTTTACGACCATGTAAGCCTCCAGACAGACCCTGAAGTTAACAAAGTAGATTCTTAAAATTACAGATCAGGGTGGTTAGACTTGGAAGACAACATTCTGGGTTGAATAAGCATAGTGTTGGGGGAACTTATTGAGTGGCCCATGCCATTTCTTTATCCACTTAGGTTGATGATAACATGTGGATTTGTAATAAACATGTTATAAGAGATTTGCTTGAGCTTGTTACTACGAGTGTTTTGGCCCTTATGAAACCCAAAAATGGAAATGAGCTGGAAACAACCATGGTCATCCAATTAATTAATTGAGAGAATTCAGACCTGAGTGACGTCCTATGTAGACAATAAATTTTTGAAACAAGCCAAGTATCTTTTTACCTGCAGCTGTAAATGTTTATCTAGCATCTTAACCTAGTTGATGTAATCGAATTGGTTAGTGGTGCAGTTTTGAATTCACCTTGAATCATGCAATCTTAGCCTTCTAATATTGCCTGCATATCCTAACATGGTCTAATTTACAAAATTGGTCATGTGGTGCTGCTTTTGGTTCATGCAAGCTGGGATGCTCTATGTATGCGATCTTTCCCTGATTCACATTCTTGAGATTGTATTTTATGCCAGGAGTTCTCCTCTGTTACTTGTTTATCATAGTTTGCTCCAGCATTGTCTTTGCTATTTTTCTCATAATTACTCTGTTACAGGTTCGATTTCTGACCAAAATATACCATCCTAACATCGATAAGGTAGGCTCTCTTACCCTTTTCCTCCCTCTTTTTTAGGCTTAACATTTGATGTTTCTTTCCTCCAACTCTGTAAGCTTTTTATGTAGCTTGGAAGGATATGCCTTGACATTCTGAAAGACAAATGGAGTCCTGCTCTTCAGATACGAACTGTGCTTTTGAGGTACTATGAGCTGCAGTTTTATATTATCAAACTTGTTATTGAGATCAATCCCATGTTGAAGCTTGTGGGGGCAAGCATATATGTTTCAATTGATTGAGGAACTGATCCCTAGCATTTAGGGACTGATGAACTGAACATGAAAGGATTTTAACCTACTACTATTTCTTTTTTCCCCCCTTGCCATTTTCCACTGAAGATTTAACTGTTACTGGGAGGAGAAAATTTAGAAGAGATATTTTATATGTTAGATTTAATTTTCTAATGTTGGGTTTGATAGCATCCAAGCACTTCTTAGTGCTCCAAACCCTGATGATCCACTTTCTGAGAACATCGCAAAGCATTGGAAAACGAATGAAGCAGAAGCTGTTGAGACGGGTACTATATATATCAATTATTAAGTTTACACCAGTTTCCATGGAATTTACTTTTCTCTCAAGCTTTACAATAAACAATACTGACAGCTGTGTTGGTTTAGTCCTGATATTTTTGAACTCTGCAGCTAAGGAGTGGACCCGTTTATATGCAAGTGGTGCATGATTGCATGGTGGAAACTTGCCTTCAAATGACAGGGGATGTATGCTTTTGACTTGATTTGAAAGGAAATTTGGAAGAAACGATGTTTGAACAAGCTGTAGTCTAATATTTTTCAAAGCTTCCAGATACTTTTTGTTAAATTGTTTTGCTGTCGGAAGCATCGTCTTTGTGATTGTATGATCAGATAAGATACGTTATTCATCTCAGTGTCACTCTGCAGCTATCAATTGGAAATTTCATGAATTTTACCTTGAGAATCTGAACCCTGGTAGTTACGATAAATAAAAAACCAATGTGCATGAGCATAGAGTGTCTTGGATATCATTAATAGTCTGTGCATTCATCTTTTATTTCTTATCAACGTCATCATGCTTTTATCTTGGTTTTTTAAGTTTCAATTTGGTTTATTTTATCTATCGTGATCCCATTTTTATCTTCCAAGTAAAACCAAATGCATCTGAAATCGCAGTGCAATGTGTTCATTTGGTTTGTGGTTGTGTTTTAGCCTTATACTAGCTTGACGTTGATATTCTTCTATCTTTTATATAAATGGTTAGAGTTATATATTAAGACCAGCCATGTTTTAGTTTCTTCATAGATGGCAGCAAACATTGTCAGTAATTTCAGAACGGGAGAACGAGTCCCTTGTTTCTATAGCTTTCGTGAGCTTGAGTTGAGGCGCTTCGCAGGATGGCTTCCCTGCTCTCACCTAGCGCAGTCGGGCATAATAGCTTCCTCATTTTTAAGTAGCGCACCGATTTCTGAGTAAAAAACATACCCTTCTACGTTGATCTTTATATTGCCATCAGGTGGAGGCCATTCGCCATTGCCCACTGGAACAACAGAGGATGTTAGTCTCGTTCTACCACCAACCTCAATAAACTCCCAATATCAAATTGTTTACCGGCCTTACCTTGTATCGTTCTGCTCTTCTAAACGCCGTGATTTCCAACGATTTAAGAAAATCAAGTCGCTCTCTTCCCTCTCCTTGCATGTAAGAGGTTGCAAATCCCTAAACCCTAGATTTGGAAAGCCAGGAGATGGAAATGAGAGGAATATGCAAGGGTGGCGAAAGAGTCTAGAAATTCATTGCTTTTATTTCCAAATTCAAAGACTGGGATTTCCTAGTTGACAAGATGAAGACGCGCGGCTTCGGGTGGGAAGTTGGTGGCCGGAAACGCCAACATTTGGCTTGGTCAATTTGTAACGGTCTAGAAAATACTTGGCTAGCTAAACTGGATTGTGGTTTGAATTTCAAATCAGTTATGATCAGTGCTATTTAAACCGAACCAGGCAGATAAATTAGATGTGGAAGGTTTAAGATATTAGTTTAGTTCTTGGGAGGCCCGACCACCTGGTCACCAAGTTATTTTTCTTTTTCAGTTATATCCTTTCATCCTTATAATTAAAGTATTTTTTTTCATTCAATTAAGTCCTCAATTCAGTCCAAATTTTCTTGAATTACAACTATTCCACAGAAAAATTACAACCCAAAATAACAATAATCAAATTTACACAAATTCAACTAAAAGATTGTTACAAGTTCGGTACCAAAACTGCCATTCATGGCTAATGAAACTCGAATGTTGCAGCTCTTGTAAACTGTGGCAAATATGAAACATCAACAAAAGGAGTGACAGTATCAACAAGAAGCACAGCAGAAGGTGTTGGAGGAGTTGATAGAATTGCCCTAGATTTCATCTAAGGTGGACCATATAGCCATAAGTACAAGGGAATAGACCAATTGAGTTCACTCTTAATATCCCTATTACATTGGTTGATGGACACGATCAGTAGGAGTTTGAGCCTCATACAGAACAATAGTTGTAGTTCAGACCAATAAAACTAGGTTTTTCCCAATTAAATGAGGAAGATCTATGGAGTGAATCCATAAGGCCAATGGTTGTTTCAACTACCATAAATACAAACCACCAGAACTGTTTGTTTATGGCTAGTTTTCACATAGAAGGCACGGCCTTCGCTTGGTTTCAAGAGATGGAGAAGCCGAGGATAATTACTAGTAGGGAAACATTTGTTAAGGCTTTCCATACTAGGTTTGGGACCTTATCTTATGATAACCCCATGGAGATCTTAATTAATTTGAAGCAGACTTCAACAATAGAAAATTATGAAATGCATATTGAAGTTATATCAAACAAAGTTAAGGATTGTTAGATGAACATAGATTAGGTTGTTTTTTATGAGACCTCAAGGAGGAAATTCAATTAAGGATTTGAATGTTAAACCCTTAAAATCTATGGTAGCCTATGATTTAGCTAGGATGCAAGAAGAGCACCTCTTGGTATTGCGTCAAAGTTGAAGGCCTAATACAAGTGAAGATCTAAGACGAGTAGTTTAATAGGACCAAGTTAAATTAACTTTGAAAAAAGTCAACCAGTCCAAATATTATCCCAAGCCTGGTTGAGAGAGAAGAAGGATAAAAGACTTTGATTTAAGTGTAATGAAAAATAAAGTTTAAATAACAAGTGTAGTGGTCTAAAATAATTTATGATTGAAGAGACAAAAAAATCATGAGGAATAAGATTCTACAATTATAAGGGATCTAATTAGTTTGAAAAATTTAAATGCTAATAAGGTAGAAATTTCCATATACACTATGTTAGGGAGTTCAAATCCTAGAACTATAAGGGTTAAGGCAACCATTAACAACCAAATAATCATAGTTGGAAGTACATATAGCTTCATTGGGGTTGAAATTGCTATTATCACTAATTTTTTTAGTAAAGGTTGTTATTCAAGGCTAAACTTTAAGGTGTAAAGAATCTAGTTCCAGTCATGGGCTCTACTAGTTTGGCTTGGTAGGTGTGACCTGATTCTTAAAATTCAATGACTCAAAGAATTGGATCCTATTATATGGGACTTTGCTTAATTAACTATAGATATCCAATTTAATGGGCTTTAAATTCAACTTAAAAGCTTGGGAGTCAAAGAGTTTATAGTGATAATGGGTCTAGCTTTCTATAGGAGTTGAAAAGAAAAGTTAGTGGTTTATTATTACAAATATAGGGAATGGAAGCTGAGACTATAATCTTACGAAGATACTTGGGCAAATTCAAGATTTATTAAAGGAGTATAAGAAGGTTTTTAGGGAACCTATAAGTTTACCCTAAAAAAAACCATGATCACACAATAAACTTACAAGAACAAACACTTCTCATTAATGTTTAACCCTATAAGTACCCTTATTATCAAAAATTTAAGATATAAAAGATAGTTAACGAACTGCTGGAGTTGGGCACCATCAGGCTTAGCCAAAATCAACTAGTTCTTCTGGTAAGAAAGTCAAATGGTTCCTAGAAAATATATGTTGATTGTAGAGATCTTAACAAATAGATTATTAAAAATGGATTCCTTATACTTATAGTAGAGGAGCTGCTGGATGAGATTTGTGGTTCACAATATTTTTCTAAGCTGGATTTAAGGTTTGGTTACCACTAGATTAGGATGAAGTCAGAAGACATTCCTAAGACTATTTTTCAGAACATATAAAGAGTATTATAAGTTTCTAGTGATGCCTTTTGAGCTGAATAATGCACTCTCAACATTTCAGGGCTTAATGAATGAGGTACTTAAACCCTATCTAAGAAAGTTTATAATAGTTTTTCTTTAAGATATCTTGGTCTATAGTTCTAATTTTGAAAAGCATTTAAAACATCTAAAGATAATCTTATAAACCTTAGGCGAACAAAGCTCTATGCTAAGAAATCTAAATGCAAGTTTTCCTGTAAGGAAATTGTATATTTAAGGCATATAATTTTTGGAGATAAGGTTAAAGTTAATCCTAGTAAGGTATAAGCAATGGGTAGATGGACCAGGTCTTGTAATCTTAAATCTTTAAGAGGATTTTTAAGACTAACAGGATATTACAGAAGATTTATTAAGAGGTATACAACTATAATTGACCCCTTAACTAGATTAGTTAAGAAGGGAAGGTTCGTTTAATATAAGTTAGCAAAAGATGTCTTTGAGGGATTAAAGAAAGTAGTTACTATTCTACCAGTATTAGATCTACCTAATTTTTCTAAGCCTTTTTTATTATGGAATATGATGCATCTAGGGTTGGAATAGAAGCATTTTTTATACATGATTGTAGACCTATCTCTTACCTTAGTGGGGTTCTTAAGGTTAGGGAGGTTAACTTATCTATTTATGATAAGGAATTGCTTACTACGCTATGTTTTTTTAAGGACAATTACATGGGCTTGACCTTCCTACCCTAGGCGCGCCTAGCTCATCCTTTCAAACCTAGGCATATAAGTCTAGCTTTTTAAGCCTAGGAGCACCTGGCTCATTCTTTCTACCTTAAGCACATCTAATTTTTTTTAAGTTGTTTTATTTTTTGATATTCTAAAATAGAATTCTCTTTGAATAAAATAATCATAATGATATTTTAAAAATTATACAATGATATCATACTTTTCAAATAAAGTAACAACATTTTTATAGTAGTGTTAACAATTTCTTTATAAATAATTATATATATATATAAAAACCTAATGTGCATAATTTGTTTTAAGTTTGTGATGAATATTTACTGAGAATAAAATATATTTTCCATTTTTTATTTTAAATTTTTATACATTTTTTTAAAATTAATTATTCATGTAGTTGTTTTACATTCAATCACATAAAAAATATCAAGATATAAGTTTTTTTACTTTTTAATTAAAATTTGCTTTTCAAATCATAATAAGTTCTTATTTAAAATTCATGCTATGAATAAAAAAAGGTATTTGTAAGAAAAGAAAGAAATACATAAACAAGGAAAGGAAATTTTAACTAAAAAAGAAATTGATAAAAATTCATAAGAAAAACTAGTTCACCGACATAATGATGTGTAGACAATTTCTTGAAGTAAAACAAAGATCTTTTACATATCAAATACGTGTTATTTTAATTTTATGATAAAATTAATTTAATATTCATGTATATCGAGATGAACTTTCTATGTAAATAACATAAAAAAATTATAAATATACAATAAATTTTCATTTTTTATTAAAAAATATCAAAATTTAAAAGAGTATCATTTTTGTCCATCAACTCTTTCAACATATTTATAAATTAAAATAGCAAGTTAATAAAACTAGTTTAATTAACTAAATTAATAAGAGTGGGCTCCATGTCCATTATGTTAGTGAAATTAATGGCCTTTTTTTAGGATCAATAAAAATGAATAGGCTTTAAGCCCTTCATGATCTATATGTTAACACGAGCAAAGAAATTATTAATTATTATTTGGTAATCTCGGTCGGTGCATTATTTCTTTTCTCATATTATTATATTATAGAAATAACTAAAACAAATGAGTGAATCACTTTTCTTTCCGACACAGCCTACTCCGGATTCGGATTCGCTTGTTCATATAAACATGACATTTTTCTTCTTTTTCTTTTACATTAGAGATTGACTCCAAATCATATCCACAATGGAGTGCAGATAGGTAGATGACTGGTAGAAACAACTAAAAGAGATTTTTTTTTTTTTTGATTTACGTGAGGTGTCCGGGCCAGCTTGCGCGCACCACGACTATTCCCCACGGCCCACTGGACATCCTGCAAGCCCAGGGACAGGTTAGGCACCACGGGGGTGACAGACGTGCACATAGAGGGTCGAACCCGGGACGGGGGCGGAACAAGTCACACGATTGACCACAGCAGCTAGGCTCTCAAGTGCACTAAAAGAGATTTTTAACCATTTAGGTGGTGCCCAGTGGTAAGAGCTTGGGATCAGGAGGTTTGCTCCCTCTATGGTCTCATGTTCGAGCCCTGTGGTTGCTCATATGATGACCAGTGGAGGCTTACATGGTCGTTAACTTCAGGACCCGTGGGATTAGTCGAGGTACTTGCAAACTGGCACGAACACCCACGTTAAACTAAAAAAAAAAACTAAAAGAGATTTTCATTTCACTGTAGAATATAAAGGGTGAGTAAAAGAACAGAAAAACCGGTAAAAAAAACCCGATTAAAATTTTAAAAAAACCGACCGGTTCGGTTTTGATTTTATAAGCCTGAAACCGAAAAAACTGAACCGAACCCAAACCAGAAAAACCGAGCCAAGCCGAAATAACCGAGCCAAACCAATTTGAACCGGTTTTTGTCTAAAAAACATAACCGAAACCGGTCGGTTTGAACTATTTTTGATTTGATTTGGTTTTTTTAAAAAAAAAAATTTGAATCATGCTCGTTAATTCAAATGTTTAAATCTTCAGATCATCATCTGTTTTTTAAATAAATTAAGAATTATGTTAAAATTGGAGTTTGTATTTGTTTTTGAAAAGTAATACTCGTGTCATTTTTCGTATGGGTCAATAGGGATCGGACAACGATGCGTGTAGTCTAATAATCTCTACACACACACACACACAGAGTAAGGCTAGATTTTCTGACTTATCGGACCCCAAACAAATTTACTTTTTTCTTTTTCATGTAAACCGTACCAAGTGAATTAATGAGCAGTGACTGTACCACTCGCCCGTGCACAGTACTGCTGTATGTGTGCGTGTGCCAGCAACAGCACCAGCAAAAAAGCATGCTCTATTATTGCCTCCTCCCCTTTTTTGCACCCTCCCTCCTTTCCTTTTTGTCTTCTCACTCTCTTTTTTTTCTTTTTTTTTTTGACCTTTTACTTTAACCCCTAACGCTTTGCATTTTATTTTACCCTCTCTGGCCCCACCTCATTCTCAGGTTAATGTCGGTGCTCATGGTTAAATCATTTTTTACTTTAATAAATTTTAAAAAAGTATATTATTTGATTAAAATTATTGTGCGATAAGTTTTTCATATAAAATAAAAAAGTATATTATTTGATTAAAAAAACATGTTATTTGATTAAAAAAACATGTTATTTTAATTTTTATAAACCTGAAATTTAAGAAACAGGAAGGCGGTGCAAACTGCGTTCTTAAAAAATTTAATTTTTTTTATTAAAATTTAATATAATTTATATGTTTTGGATCATTTTGATGTATTAATATCAAAAATAATTTTTTTTAAAAAAATCATTTACATACATTTCAACACAAAAAATTATTTAAAAAATAATCATTCACACACTGCTAAATATACTCTCTAGGAAACACGGCCCACATATGAGCTGGTCTCCAGGTAGACTGATGATTAGAAAAGAATTGATACTCTCTCAAGACAACCTAAATCATCTTTACAAGATCATACAAGTGGGCCTCTCTGTTTCTTTTTTTTTTCACATCGGATTCCAGGGGTGAAAAAATGAAAATCATGCAGCCAGTCGATGTCTGGGAAAAAAAAACTGACAAGCTGTGCATTTGGATCTTGCTAGCGTATACAAATAATATAAAAGATTATTTAGGCGGCTGCTGCTGCTGCTGCTGCTGCTGCTGCTGCTGCTGCTAAGTGAGGGGGGAGGGGAGCTACTAATTTTACTATTTGTCCTCTACGCAATCAAGAGTGAGTTTTGTTCCACTGAATACCCTCAACGCCCAACTAAAGTACAACAACACCACACAGGACGACAGCTTCATTATTAATTAGTACAGCAACGCATGCACGTAGCTAAAACCAAGGACTATTTCACGCCCCGAACTACCCTCGCGGCTCCGATAAACGACAGCATTCATTTCCGTTCTCTTTTAGAGATTAAGAAAAGAGAGGACACGTACACGTGGCCACCAGCTGACCAAGGTCCACCAAGGACAGTGGCGTCACCTCCATGACTGCAGACGTAAGTTAGCACCGACCCCATCAGCGCTTTTTGGACTTTCTTGGGGGAGAGGAGAGTGGCAATGCTCACATGTGAATGGCTAAGAACCCTTCGCATTATATCCTATGTGCCACCACATTTGGGCAACATCGAAAGTCCTGTGATGATGCTGTCTAATATTAAAGTTAACAATGTCACTAAACCAAGACGCACGCACATAATGGGTTTTTTTTTTCCCCCTCTTGCAGAGGCCAAGAGCCTCTCTATGCGGGAGAGGAGCTACGAGTTTTACAAGAAAACCCAACCCCTTCATTTATAATAACCACAAGCCAAGTCAATCAGTGTGTAATCGTTCTGTCCAACCTTCTTCTAGATGAACATCAGATGCAAGTGCAGAGCATGGGAGAGTTAAATATACGAAGTGGAGGGAAACAATGGGGGAAAAAATTATTGATTGATAAAATGGGTGGCATAAGTAACAACAGTATTAATAAATAACATATTCATCCTTCTTTCACTAACCCAGTAAGTACCCACCAGGCATCCAATCTCACTCATGGCTTCCGATATCTCTGTATTATATCACATAAAATGTACAAGACCCTCCTCTACCAGCCTGCCATCTCTCTCTCTCTCTAAATCAATTGTACACATATCTCTCTCTCTGTTTTCTTTTCATCTGAAAGGGAATGGGGGATTCAAGAACAGGCTGGTCTACAACAGAAGAAAAACAAAAGGTGACAAAAAGATGAGGAAAAAGAATAACAATAAGGAGACGGGAGGGAGAACATGGAACCGCAGAGCAATGAGGAATGAATAAATAAATTAAAACTGCAAAAGGCGAACTAAGCTATCCCTCTGGGTTCTTTCTGGCATTGGCTGCTAATAGGATTATTATGTAGCTCTGATTTATGTCGTAGGTATCTGGTAGTCCTTATATTGTGGGAGGAAGAGATTGGAAGGGCAGTGAAGAGTTTCCCATAATGTAAGAATTGGGAGTTGTAGTAGTAGTACAAGTACAATCACGAGTTCTAAAAGCTGTAATGCCTCACCGAATGTTCCAGCACATCATGACTTGGGCAGACAATCTCCTTCACTCGGTTGCCATTTTTGTATATCTTGAATGTTGGAACAATCCTCACATCCTCGGCATTTGCAATTGCTGGATGTTCCTCCACGTCCACCTTTAAGAAAAGAAGAAGCGGATGCATGTAAACTTAAAGAAAACAACTTGTTGATTTCATTTCTGACTAAGTTAAGGTCAGGAAGAATCCCAAAACTTAATAAGACTGGGATAGTCATTTACCTTGAGAAAGTTTATGGATGGATACCGACCACATAATGTATCCACAAATGGAGATATCTGCTTGCAGTGCACATTAGAGGATGATTTGAAATGAACCACTGAAACACCTATAGTACACAAATTCAATATCCATTAGAATTTTGGAACTCAAAACATGGAAGAAAAGGAAGCATGCAAAGAGAATATGAATGTTCAGAACATGAAAGGGAAGACTTGCCAGGTAATGATATTGCAGCTCTGAACTGTTCAAACCCCAACACTTCCTCTACTTCACCGCCAAACTTCATATTATACACTTCTTCTCCACGAGATTTCTTCAATGCAACTTGAGCATGAAATAGAGATTCAGCTACTCCATTGTCATCTGGAAGTTCCCTTCTCAAAACTTCATAATCTCTCACGGCATCAGCCCACCTTTCTAACTGCAATTTACAAGAGCACATCAATTTCAAGTGAAAAAATATGAGCCAGTGGGTCAGTACAAAGAAGAGCAAATTATACACAGAAGCAAAGTCTTTTGAGGAGACTTTACCTTGCTGTTTGAGGCAGCTCTTCTTAGAAGGGCTTTTGTGTAGTTAGGTTGGATTCGTAAAGCTTGATTGCAGTCATCAACGGATCTCTCCCATGATCCAAGCTTAAACCAACATGCTGCCCTGTTGCAATAGAGAACAGAATTTGCAGGATCAAGCCTAAGGCCTTCCCCATATGCTGAACAGGCTTCAGTGAACCTTTCCGATTTGAAGAGTTCATTGCCGCGGGTACGAGCTCTAGCTACTAGTCGCACATTTTTAAACAGCACTGCTACTTCAACATTCCGTGAATCAATCTGTCCAGCTTTCTCAGCAGCTGCAGCTGCATTCTCAAACCTGCAAGGCATCCATCATCCAGTGTTAAGCTCTCCAAAACTGTTTATTATATCTTGTAGTGGTTTGAAATTCTGAACTCACCTTCCTAGAGCCATCTCGATCTGTGCTTGGACCAAGAACGGGTAAGCTTCAGAAAGCATCCCAAAAAATCTAGTCTGCGAGCAGTTGGCATATGGTTCTAATTTTGGAACTTTCAATAAGCATGATTCAGCATCTTCTAATTGGTGGAGCTTCAAAAGTGCTTCAGCTCTACACATAAAGAGCTGTAAATTCAATTTGAACCAGTTCAGACATTCGTTAATTTACTCTGGTCGTCAATTTTGCCAGTTTTACACAGTAAAAAGTACAGATAGCCATTTTATACCTGGGGGCAATAGTCTGCTCCAGCAGCAATTGAAGCTTCTGCTTCCCTTAATGTACCATTCCAATCATTAACCTTCCGTGCATCAGAACATTTGCTAAGATGTTTCTCTACTAATTGCAACTTCTGCATTTCGACAGGATCTGGATGCTGTCCAGGGAAGCATAGGTGCTTCCAGGCACTCTCAACCAGTCCTAACCTGCAATGAAATCAAGTTCAATGCTTCCTGTCCCCACAACAAATATCAAACTATTTGCAGCATACTGTTGGGGAAAAAAATAGAAAATTAAAGCTCCAGGAAAATTATAGACCACAATAAAAAATGTGAATCTGACAGCTTAAACAAAACAAACCAATAAAAGACCAAAATGGATGGATCAAAGTTATAACAAATGGTTCTAGAATGACAGAGTTTGAACGTTCAAGACTACTTAATCAGGACAGCGCGGGTATATCAGAGCTCAATAGTATGGTGTAAGTTGTTCAGAAGCAACTCAGTATGCAGCAAGCCAAAAGCCAAATCAACCACAGCTATGTTTCTAGGTCATCAATACAAAGAAACAAATTATCTCAACACTCTTAGAAAAATAACACAACGTAAAGAACCGAATCAAACCAGATTAGAACCAGCAAATGCAGTAGGATCAATAGCAAGTGAGGACAAAATTAAAGCATCCTAAATCCAAAGAGCAAAAAACAACATAAAAATAGTGTCAACAGCCATAAAAAACAAAACAAGCAAATATGAACAAATGAATCAGCTTTGGTATTCGATCAACAAACTATTCGCACCAAGTGGATTAACACATTATAAAATAGAAAAACCTACTGCAATCCACAACTTATTAAATCCTCAAAACATTTAGAAGCTGTAATGTAATTATTCACCAAGCATTAGAAAAAAATAATTTTCTCTGCACATCCATCTACCTATCAAATCCTAATAATATACATCAAAACATCAACAACAATGCAGATCATAAGATCACAAAACATCACATTCACCTACTAAATGCTCACAAATTCAGCAATCATAAAGTAAATAAAACAGATAAATTAAAACTTGGTCAACACAACTTAGAACCCAATAAATCTAGACTCATCATCGTCTTTATCATTCATCATATTCCATAAAATCAATTGAATGGTCAAAATCAACAAGAAAAAACAAAACTTCTTTAACTTCATTAAGAAATATAACAGCCAATAAACAAGCATCCCAACAATGCAGATCAAATCACCGCTAAAACTCAAAAAATTCCCCCAAAAATCAAGAACCCCACCACAGACACACCCCACAGGAAAAGATAGAATCAAAGCCCCATCATCAAACTCACCTAATTAACAAAACCCCCAACCTCTGATGTGCTCTCCAATAATTAGGATCCAACCTAACAGCCTCCTCGCACTCTTTCACCGCCTCCACAACTCTCCCTAATCCCATCAACGCTGCCGCCCTGTTACTCCTATAAGCAGCATTCCCAGGTGCCAAAGCAATAGCCTTGTCATACAATCCTAACGCCTCCCCAAAACACCCTTTTTTATACATCTCATTTCCAGTCCTCTTCACCTCCTCTGGATCCACACTCCCTGCACGCACACTCCAAGCATTCCTACTTGCCGAATTAACAACATCCAAGTTAGCACATTTTGCGCTCCCTCCGCCCCGCATTATGCTCCCGTGACCATAATTTGCGGTCCCGGATCCTAAAACATCCGCTTTGGCACTCCGATTCGCCATTCCCATGCCTGTCTTCAAGATCCTGCCCGACGGACAAATGTTACCGGTAGGTAACACATTGCCTGTTGCAGGAGAGTTTACAGCACTCTGGCTGGTAATTTGACCCGAATAAGTTAAAGAGTCGGATCTAGAATGACCCGGTTGACCCTTTTTGGCACCAGCAGTGGGGCTGCTCTCACTCGAGTTTGATAACTCGCCTGAGTGGTTGCTATTGTTGGGTTTGTGAAGTGGGTTTTGAGCACCGGATGCGGATCCGGAGGAACTGGAGCTGGAGGAGGTGGTGGTGGTGGTGGTGGCGGCGGCGTTGGCGGTGGCTGTAGTGATGAGTCCACCACGAGTTCGGAGAGGTGAAACTGGTGAACCCAGATCGAGTTCACGGAAATCAGGCTTGTTGGCTTCGAATGAAGAGAGTGAGTCACGGAGTTGATCAGTTAGTGAATTGAGGTCTAAGTTTCCTCCTCCAATGGAGGGTTTCGGTGAATGCGACATCATTTTTTTTAATTAATGATAACAGTATTAAATAGAAAACAAAAAAAAAGGGATATCTTCAATATGTTGGTGTCTCTCTTTCTGGGTATGTGATGTTGTGTTTTAGTCAGACGATGTTAGAAATGTGAGCGAATGGAGATTGAACAAGGAAATGAAAGGAACCCAAACTCAAAAATGCTGTCTTTGAAGAAGACATGAGAGAAAAAAAGAAAAGAAATAGATGGGGGGATCTCGTGATATATAAAAGGAAGAAGCAAGGAATGAATGCGAGAGTTTAGAGAGAGAGAGAGAGAGAGAGGTGTGTGTGTGTGTCTGCAGCCTGTTTGGTTTTGCAGGGAGAGAAAGAAAGAAAGAGAGGAGAAGAGATCTTTTATTTTCTTTTTTATTATATTTTTGGGCTACAAGACTTCACGAGACAGGTTTTCTCTCTCATCACTTGTCGTTGCTGCTGGCTTCTCTCTCTAACCTCCTCCTCCCCTCCTCCTCCTCTGAGTTCTAACTTAGAATCCCTCACTCTCTCTCTCTCTCTCTCTCTCTCTCTCTCCCCCCCTTAATTCTTGAATTGATTTTTGTTTCTCGTCGTCTCTCTTGCCTTGCTTACACTAAAACCTTCTTAACTCATGAGATTTGTACACTCTGGAAATGGCTGTTTTTTATGATTTTTATTAAATAATATATTAAAATAATATTTTTAATTTTAATATTAATATTTCAAAATCATCTAAAATTATAAAAAATTATTTATTTATTTATTTTTAAAAACACAGTGTCTCTTCCAGAACAGTAATTGACTCATACTATGTTGTATTTTTTTCCAAAAGATATCATTATTAAAAACTATTTAGAGTATATTTGATAGTGTGGTAAAGGTTGTTTTTTAAATAACTTTTCATGTCGAAATATATGTTAATAATATTTTTTTATTTTTTAAAAAATATTTTTGACATCAGCACAACAATCCAAAATATATAAATTATATTAAATTTTAACAAAAAAATTAAATTTTTTGAGAACTTGGTTTACACCGCGTTCCCAAACAATTTCATAAAATCAACTAAAACATAGAAATAATAATTTTTTACCCGTGTATCTTGCAACATCATAAATTATATCTTTTTCATAAAACAATTACAACTATCAACAAAATTAAAATACAAATCCATAAAAAGATAATAAACTAATATAGAAATCGAGATTATTTCAAATCCATAAAAAATAATAAACTATTATTTCTAACTTGAGTATTTTCTTCGAGGGTGGTTTGCTGGTAGCGAAGTGCGCAGGTTATGCGTCTTGTGCACTCGGGCTCATGGTAGACTCAACTCCTACTTTGATGCAATAAATACCGTGTGTTTGTGCACTCCGACAACAGCAATGAATCACTCCTCTATCCCCGAACAAGCCTTCTCTCTTCCACGTGTCAGTCATCAGATGGATCTTGATCCTGCCTCGGAAAGTCCCACTAGAACCGACACGGTATAACATTGCTTCAAACTCGAACCAACAGAATTTTAAGACCGTTTGATTCGAAGCATTCCCATCATACACCTGACACTAACCGATTCATCACGGGACCCACATCTTGAATCTGTCCCACACACAAACTAGACTTTCTAATTTCTCACCTCTATTTATCATAGATTCCTGTGCTTTCTAATTCTGTTAGTAGGTGTTCTCTCTTTCTTGCGCAGGACAAAAGCCACTACATGATTTAAATACCCCTGTCTGAAATTACTAAAACACCCTCTCTTAACACGCGCCTTTTTACCTCCATACATACAAATAATTTTGCAGTCGTCTTTTGCATTAAAAACTGGAAAATGCTTAAAACTTTTATCTTTCTTGGTATTTCTAACAAGAAAATACAGCTCGTAGTTTGGAATTGTATTATAAATAGTGTTTTATAAAAGAATATTTTTTTATTTAAAATTTTTATGATTTATATTATTTTAATATGTTGATATTAAAAATAATTTTTAAAAATAAAAAATATTATTTTAATATATTTTCGAGCAAAAACACTTTAAAAAACAATAATTGTTATACTATCAAACATTCTTGTTGTTGGATGAGCTATGCTAATTATATCTATTAAATCAATATTTTGTATAATTTATTATAATTTTTTTAAAATTTATATTATAATTTCTTCTATAAAATAAGAAAGTAAAGCACCTCGTAAATACAAGAATATCATCTACTTAAAAAGTCTTGTTTAGTATAGTTGTTTTGCATGATGTGATATGTGATTTGAGGTTAAAAGTTAAAACAAACATTACTAAAAGTAATTATTGTGTTTTTAAGAAATTATATTTGAAAAAAATTCTTACCTATTTTCTCTATCTCTTCTCCAACAAAAGATTCCATCCTAAAGAATTTTTTCAATGTCGTCCATGAAATATCATAGACAACAACTAGTAATTTTGCTTCTTTTATTTTGCTTGTTTGCCTATTTTTCCCTGCTTCATTTCTATATTAGTTTTAGATTGGATTCTTTGTGTGTTTGTGGATAAATATAGATGGCTTAGGAACCTATCTGTTTGAAAACGCGGGTCAATCTGTATTTTTAAAAATTTTAAATTTTTTTTATTAAAAATTAATTTTTTATATTTCAGATCATTTTAATGTTCTGATTTCAAAAATAATTTTTTTAAAAAAAAATTATCTTAATGCATCTCGATACGAAAAGAATTTTGAAAAACAATCGCAACTATACTCCCAAACATGCAGTGATTGTTTTTTAAAATATTTTTTTATTTGAAAATATATTCAAATAATTTTTTTTAAAAAAAAAGTATTTTTAACATATATCAAAATAATCTAAAAAAATTAAAAAATTAATTTTAAGAAAAACATTCAACCTCTTATAAAAACAGTTTCCAATCATAAAAAACTAGTTAAATGTTATTATGTGTTTTTTATTTGTGTCTCCCAGTCGTCGGAGGCTTGTTTCTCTCATCACGGGTTTGGTTTTTTTTTTTTAATTAAGGATTTGATAATTGTTTCCGGTTGGTTAGAAGATTTTGGTATTGATCGGTGACGTGGATATTTCACTAACGAGGATTGGCGGTGCAAGTATATGAACGGTGGCTTCAACGCATCTACAAGTATATGAGCACGCGTTGTTACAGGTTGAAATATCATATAATTAATAATTTCCTTTTAAATAAAATAGACCACTCCTCTTTCCATTAAGAACACAAGATAATTTCATTTCTTTCTTTTTAAAATAAATCAGGTTTTTATCCCAACACTGATTATGTATGTTGTATTAAGTATAAGATAAGATGTTTTTTTTTAATATTTTTATATGAAAATTTATTAAAATATATTTTAACATATCAAAATTATTAAAAATATTTTAAAAAATAATTTGATATATTTTCAAAATAAAAATATTTAAAAAAAACAAATACATCTGATTCTACCGTCAAAACCAGATACAAGATTGAAAAGAATGTTTGGAATAATAGTTATGATTTTTTTAAAAATATTTTTTTGTTTAAAAATATATTAAAATAATTTTTTATTTTTTTAAAAATTATTTTTAATATTAGTATATTAGAATGATATGAAAAAATGAAAAAAAATTAATAAAAAAAATTTAAATTTATTTTATAAGGCAAAAATAAAAAATTGGCCTCATCTGAATATATGTTATTTGACTGAATTACCCCTGGCAGGATTTTAAGTACGGAAATGTCTGGAATAACTTAAAAGCACCAGATGGGGCACTTCGATGAGCTCGAGGAAGGGCTTTTTTTTTTTTTTGGAGTGGTTATGATTTTTAAAAAATTTAATTTTTTTTAGTTTTTTTTAAATAATATTAAAAATAGATTTTAAAAAGTGAAATAATACCGAAGAGGGAAAAGGTCACTGTAGGTAAAGAGAGAGTGATATGTGCGGTGTCCTGGTAAATTAGGGGGCGCAATGCTAGACAGAAGTAGCTGGCCACGTGCATTAGGGAGCTGAGTGCCAGCTGGCCCCATACGGCGGAGCCCACAGTGGCATCCAGCTAAGCAAATAACGGAGGATGGTGATGAGGTTAGGATCATACCGTGAATATTCCCAAAATAGAAAGGTCAGGTCGTTGTTTGGGATTTGACGGGGTTAACGGGAAAGGAAAGAATAGTGACAGGAAAGGACACCATCCCCGGCGGTGGCAGGAGAGGGAATGATGAGCAGGCGACCCATTTCATGCCAGGTAAACAAGTCGATGGTGGGTACATGCATGCCTTTTTGTAACAGAAGATTGGAGGGAAAGATGCAATGCTTTGTGGTGCGTACAAAATTAACGTTAACAGAAACCACTATAGATTATTATAATAACTTCCGTTTTCTTTTTTTTTTCTTTTTTTGCTTGGCAACTGTTTTTCTTTTTCTTTTCATGATTAAATTTTTAAGAATTTAGCTTTTTTATTTATTTTTTATTTAGTTATTGTTGTGTCGAGAAAATATATTGTATTGGGTTGATATTTTATTTTATATAAAATCAATTTTATTATTTAAATCAAATTGAAAATAAAAGAATAAAAATTAAAAATGAATGAAAAATGCAGCTCCTTTTTTGTCTCGGTATTGTTCGTCCACATGCCTTGAGGTTATTTTTAAATTTTATTTTAATCTTTTTAGTTTAACAATATATGATTTGATTCAAAATTTTATTTTATTTTATTAATGAGTTTCAATAGATGATGAGAGTTTCATTTATATGTTTTTTACCCTTAATCTTTATGAAAAATATAGACCGATTTAAGGGTGTTTTGATTGAGAAATTAGTTTATTGATGTTCTATGGGTGGTTTTTAGGTTTTTAAGATTAAAACATGTTGAAAATGATTTTTCAACCACCCTGATTGAAATCTGGAAATACTAATGAAATGTTCTCTTTTAAAAAGAATAAAAAAATAAGGGGCGGGATATGCAAATGACACAATTAGCACATTTTTGGAAAGAAATGCCTTGATATTTTTCTTAAATTCTATTTTTATCTATTTAATTTGAAAATTATATGTTTTGGTTCAAGATTTTTCTTGGACATAAGAGAGAAAAGAGATGAAGTAATAAGAAAACACGAAAAGAAAGAAAAAGTCACTGGTTATCTACATTATATAAAAAGTATATATTTTAATGTCAATAAATTTTATTTAATAAAAAAATTGTTATTATGTTGTTTTTTCTTCTTATTTTGTTGAAAAAGCTAAATCGTAGATGAGAAAGATCTCATTAATTAACCTATGTTCCTCATCTTTAACATATATATATATATATATATATATATATATATATATAAGATTTATGGGTGCATATAATAATGCTCTATTTATTGTCTAAAGTTTTAAATTTGTTTTTTATTTGATTTGCAGGAGATCGGGGACCAATAACTAGCTGGGGTGGGAATCAATGCAAGTACTGTTGATTTTAGTTTTCTATTTTGTTTATATATGTTGAATTTTAGGGCATAAAGAATACAAAAATTAGGTCAAGTTGAGACTATAGTGTCAGTTGAGATGTTTTTATGTACTTAGCCGCTTGTTGAATTATTTAGAATCTTTCTTTACGTATAGAATTAAAGCAAAAATTACGAGTCTCTGCTATCCTGACAAGTTGACTGTTAAGTTATTAGTAATTAAATAAAATAATAAATCTATTAAAGTGACGTGGCAGAGAATTCAAAATGGAGATTCTCCCAGCTATGCCATTAATTATGTCAAATAAGGTTAAAGAAATTCAAGATAAATAAATAAACAAAATAACTTTCAATTAAAATTTTGTTAGGTGTATTTTTTTATAATTATTTTCATTTTAATCAAATAAAAATTCATATGATATGCTTTCACTAGGAGTTTATATTGTATATTCTTCAAGGGAAATATTTATGATATCATATCAATTCCTTGAGTTGTTTAAAAATTTATTTTAATATAAAAATAAATCATATTTCATTTACATTCTCATTATTTTAACATGTAATATTTTTTTTTAAAGAAAAAACACAATTAATAATTTCAAATAAACATGTGTCAAGTACATAGAATATCTTACATGCACTTGTTCTTGAAATATTCTCTTACATATTCTATTTTTTATTTATAATGATGTTATTTTTTCATTCTATTTCAACTGATAAATAAATATACAAATAGTCAATTGTGTGTATATTTGTGTTTGATATGTGCAAATATAAAACAAATTTAGTAAAACTAGCTATAAGCACATGTATTATTTTAGTGTTTGGAAACGTGGTTGTATTTATACAACCGTGTTTTTAAAAAAATTTAATTTATTTTACTAAAAATTAATTTTTTAAAAAAATAAAAAAAAATCTTTTTAATATATTTTGGTATAAAAAATACTTTAAAAAACAATTACAATCTTACTAAAAAAAACCATATGTTATG
Organism: Populus nigra; assembly: GCF_951802175.1. Lineage (NCBI taxonomy): Eukaryota > Viridiplantae > Streptophyta > Magnoliopsida > Malpighiales > Salicaceae > Populus > Populus nigra. Next base: position 12,828,915 of record NC_084860.1, read on the forward strand.
GGTAAGATTCCAAGCCAATCTATAACTAAGTTGTTGACATTAACAAATTTAGCAAAACTAGCTATAAGCACATGTATTATTTTAGTGTTTGGAAACGTGGTTGTATTTGTACAACCATGTTTTTTAAAAATTTTAATTTATTTTACTAAAAATTAATTTTTTAAAAAAATAAAAAAATCGTTTTAATATATTTTGGTATAAAAAATATTTTAAAAAACAATTACAATCTTATTAAAAAAAACCATATGTTATGGGTAAGATTCCAAGCCAATTTATAACTAAGTTGTTGACATTGTGGACACGTTTTTTGGTATAGTAATTTTTTTTAATTGAGGATCGAAAAAAATGATGTTGTCATTTTATAAAATATATTAAAAAAATATATGAATTGATAAATTATAAAACAATTTATTAAAATTGACTAAAAATTAAATAAATTTGATCTTCATTATAAGAAGTAATATATATAATGATTAAAAAAAAGTTAATTAAAAAAGGTCAATTTATTCATTAATTAAAAAAAAAAGAGGTTTTCTGTGTAAGATTAAAAAAAGTTAGTTGGGCCTTGGCAGCTCTATTAGCTATGATCCAATTTGGGCCCCATCAATCACTTCATTAGAAAACCGGTAAAGAGCTATTCTCAAGGATAAAAACTCATCTGCGGATTAGAAATGTGGTTTAATTTGTATTTTAAAAAATTTTAAATTTTTAAATTTTAAATTAATATTTTTTTTAGTGTTTATATATTTTTTAATTTTTTGATATAAAAAATAAAAAAATATATTATATTAATATATTTTAAAATAAAAATACTTTAAAAACCAACTATAATTACAATTCAAATACTCTTAAAATTAAAATGATAGCCATTGAGTAGTTAAGATGATAGCTAAGGTTCGAATGAATGCATTTAGTTATTGTTTTTTTATGTAAATATATTAAAATATATTTTTTATTTTTTAAAATTTATTTTTAATATTAATATATTAAACCGATTTATTATAAAAAATTAATTTAAAAAAAAACTTTAAAAATCTTCAAAAAAAAAACGCTTTTCAACACAAAAACAAGCGTATCCTCGAAACTTTATTCAAAAAAGAAAACATAGTTAGGTGGTTGACAGTTGACAGAGCCAGCAGCTGGCCTTTTAGTTTTTGAGTATGATCATTAATTGTCAAAACTTGGCCGACAAGTAAAAGGTTACGTTTTTGACATCCCAAACCAGACATCACCATCAAAACAACACACAAGCATCTGGGGTTTGGAGGGGTGGTCTTGTCTCTCACTAAAGTCGAGCAACCTTGCAATAGAGAAAATATTTCTGCCATTTTATTTATTTTCTTAATCTTAACAATCCCATCCATCTCCTTTCTTCTTCTTTTTCAAGCAAGAAGCGTCACAAATGCAGCTTCATGTTTTTATAAGCAGTGTTATAACTATACGTAATGACATAATCTTGTTGATGGCATGGTTTCCCAGCAAATTAATTAACTTAAGCGCAGAATCATGCGTTCTAGGGAAGGTTCAATGCACTGTGCCCAAAGATGGATCCTCAGAGGGCATGCATGCATCATCTTTATATGATTATATCAGTCTCTTGATTTCCTCAACTTGTTCTTGCGTTGGTTCTTAAGCTAAACTTGGAAGGCAGTAAAGATCATTTCTTTTCCCTTTATTTTCATTTAGCACATACATGTACCATGGCCCTAATACATGCACTTTGCTAATTGCTACAGGCAATGGGCCATGGTGTTTGACTTTGTGGCCACTTGAATGAAAACTGTCAGCTAGCGTCCGTTATTTACAGATGCTCTTAAATCTTGAAACAGTAGCTAGCTATTACTGTGTTTTAGACTAACTATTGTTAGCTACAAAGAGAGAGACGACAGAGGACTCGGAATAATTAGGGTTCTGTTGTCTTGTGATCGATGATTCAAGGTGTATGATCATGATCGTTTTGTTTTGGCCTGGTTTAGTTGAAGGGTCAAAGTATAATTAGCCGGCCAATATCTTTCTAATAACTTGTTGTTTAGAGGTATAATTATAATCGAGGAAGACCTCAGACTTTGGATAATCGGATCTGTCTGACTCTTTGTCACTCCATGATTGCCAGATGAGTCGAGCTACAAGTTTTTTCTTCCCTTTGTTGCTCAAGAAGTTATTCCCGCAGTACTGCATACCATTATTGTTACCTTTAATTTTCATCCTCAGAAAATCCTGCATGTTCCACGGTGCATGCATATGCCTTGCTATCAGATAAGGTTTATTATGTCAAGTTGGCAGAGGGCCATGCCTCTCTTGATGCGTCACGCTGACAAATGGGCCATGGCTCATAGAATTACAGGCCCAGATCAGTTTAATTGTCCCCAACAGTACTGCTACCTAGCTAGCTACTCCCACAAAATTTATAATTTCTCGTAATTCCATTTACACATGTGGGCAGACTCCTCACACACACACACACACACACACACACACACACACACACACACACACACACACATATATATATATATATATATATATATATATATATATTGTTCTAAATTTAAATATTAAAAAAAAATGTTTGTACGATGATTAAGTAATTCAATTGAGGTTAATTTAGGTTAATTTGATTAACATGTGATTGAAATATAAGATCAGGATTGAATAAATGAAATTGAAAAAAATTATAAAGATCAAAGTCCAATTATTTAATGTTAAATGATAAAATTAAAAAATAAATAAATTTTAAAAAGTAAAGTAAAAAAACCTGAATCAACTCGGGTTAACTTGACTAACTTTACAAAAAGGCAAATACACAAAATCATGAAGTAAAATCTCCAATAATAAAAAGATTTTAAAACAAAATAAATAGCAATAAAAACAATGAGGACAAAAAATGATATAAAAACTAAATAAAAAAATAATTAGGGATTAAATTTTAAAATAAAATAAATTAGGAAAAGGATTAAAAAAAATGCAATTAAAAGAAGAAGAACCAAAATTGGATTAAAAAAATCAATAAAATAAAACATTGAGAGAAAAAAACTAAAAAATAATAAATCAAGAAAAGAATAAGAAAATAGAAATCAAAAGAATGAGAATCAAAATTAAATAAAAAATTAAAATAATTAGGGATGAAATAAAAAAATCAGAAAAAGATAAAACACAAAAAAAAATAATCAAAAGAATGAGGATCAAATTAAATAAAAAAAATAAATGAAATAAAATTCCTAGGGAAGAAATTGAAAAACAATTTAAACCTCAAAAAACATTAAAAGCAAAATAAATTGAAATAAAAAGAATGCAAGCCAAAATTGAAAGAAATAAAAATTGGAGGACACAATCAATTTTTGAAAGGATTATTGTGAATTTCTAGACCAAGAGAGAGAAAAAAAAGAGATGAAAAGAAAAGAAAAGGTCAATGGAATATAATTGCACCTTTATTGTGTGCATGTGCCCCCCACCAAGATGAAAATGCGCCACTCCAAACACTATCGTGGATGATGATTTTTGGTAGTTGAACGATCCTACACTTGCTAATATGTCAATAATATTTTTTAACATTATATTTAGTTTTTTTAAATTACCAAATAGTCTTTGAATGAACTTTAAAATTACAAAATAACCCCCGATGACAAAACTAAAATGTCATTAAAACTAGCCTTAGAATTTTTTGATTTTAAGAGCAACTCGATCACTTCATTGTTAAAAAAAAGAAGTAAAGATGTACAAATTTTTTGCTTTCAAGGGTGTAGGCATAATCTAATTGTGCAAAAAATATTGAAAAAATAATTAAAAAAAACCCTAGAAGAAAGGTGTGTGTATATATATATTATTATTTTTTTTACTTTTAAGGAAAATAAAATAATTTCACTATATATAAAAAAATGCGTGTATACAAATTTGTCCAGAATCAATTTTGTAATCTTGAATGAATCTCCTGAAAAATGATTGTAGCGTCGAGTCGAATGCAAACGTAGTTATTTTTTTTATAAAGTCAAAAACAAAATTAAACTGTTCCAATTTTGTTTTAAACTCAATATACTTGGGGGTTAATCATGTGTTAAACTCAAAACAACATGGATCTGACAAATTATTAAACTCAATACACTGGGGTTCAACCATTGTTAAGTTCAAGACAACATGGATCTGGCAAGTTATGAGTCCCAATACACTTGGGTTCAACTATGGTTGAACTCAAGATAACATGAGTTTAGCAATTTACTAAATCTAATATAGTTAGATTCAGCTACGAGATGAGCTCAACTCTATTGAGCATAACCAATGAAAAAGTTTAGCTATATTGTTTTCAGCTAAGGAGAAGAGTTCAACCCTTATAGATTCAACTATATTTTGTATCATACTCTCCCTACATCTCTAAGTGTCTCAAAATCTCATAATGACTTACAATATTTATATCTTATTAATACACATGTAAAAGATATTTATCCATTATTAAATGTTATCAGGACAAAATAACACTCAAGCTCCTCATCTTCATAAAAAAAAAGACTCATGAGCTATAAATATCTTATATATCTTTTAAGATCTAGATTCATAATTTTTTTATTCTAAATATTTTTAACATATATATTTTTAAAGTTTATCTTTCTAAGGTATTATTGCACCTTTTTTTATAAAAAGATATTTATTTAAACATCCAGAGTTTCAAATTCTACAAAAAATTTTTTTTACAAGTACTAGGTTTCAACCATTTTGGTCTACCAAACATCAAATACCAGTTACCAGCCATTTTAGCTAGAAAGAATTGATCAAATTGTAAGAATTAAAAAATTAACTAATTATTCAATACATAAATCTTATTTCTAACCTATTTGAATTTTTTTTATATTCTCAATAATAATATTAAAAAAACCGAATTTACATGAGATATCAGATCCTGACGTGCCCACGAATTAATAACAAAACAAAGCCCAATATATACCATATAAATAAATATTGGCTAAATATAGTTTTTTTTTTCAATTTCCAATAGAATGTCTCGAACTTTGGATCCTCAGTTTGTGTAAGAGTACGGACTACAATATTAAATTGAAGTATTATTTTTGCAGACCCTATAATCATGGCTTTCAGTACTAGCAAGTTCATCACATGAGAGAGAGAGAGAGAGAGAGCCTATGTGTTGGGATATGCATAAAGAAAGGTCGGAGAGAATTCCAGCTACGCGGTAATAATAGTTTTTAAAGTATTTTTATTTAGAAAAATATTAAAATAATAATTTTTATTTTTTAAATTTTAATTTTAATATCAACTTATAAAAAAATTATTTTTTTTTAAAATCAAATTAAAAAAAGAGAGGTTGAAATTCATTCAGAAACACTGTATTCCTCGTTAGCCAACCTTGTCTCGCATGCTGTAAATTTTGTCCTCAGCCGAGCATATTGAGGTCATGCTACTTAGGCAATAGAGTAAAAACATTAACATGATTTCTTTATTGATGTTTCCTTGCTTCTCTTGTTCTTACTGTATACAGTATTAAACCCAGAAAAGTTGAACCTTGTTATGCCAAATTTCTTGAGTTAATAAAAAAGAAAAGCAGTACTGATGAGCCTGCAACAAGAGATTAGAGATAGAATTGGATGTATCCATTTTTTTCTTCTTGATCATTGTTGTTATCAAGTGCCCGTAGATGGATAGCAGTGAATTAACATGACTTGAATTATAGTACTTGGAATCTGGCAATTTCCAGGATGAAGCAATTAATACGCCATGTGACCTAAAGAAGAGAGGATGGCATTTCTTGGAATGTCTGGTTAGTGAGGAACCTCAAATGGCAGGCAAAAGAGTACGGATTTTAAGGTGATTTTCAGCCACCAATAATCATGGCCTGCAGTTCCATTTGATCTCTGGAGGGTCAGTTGGCTGGTAGATATATTGTTTGCTTTGCTATGTTTCACAAGGAAGGCAAGACCCCGTCCCTTTAAGCTTTCATGTCCCACAAGGTGCCCATGGGCATGCCGATTTATCATTATTCAGCTAGCTATCATACACTGGTACTCCCATTTCTCTTCTGGGTCATGATCCTATTATAATAAGAGGAGGTTCATCATGATGTGTCTAAGAAATAAAAAGTAGCTGCTGTTATTGATATTTGATAGTTTACCCTCTTTGTTGGTCCATAAAATTGTCAACTGAGATCACAGAGGTGACATGAAATCTCTGATACCCTATCGGAGGGCACATTGGATTCCTCCTTGGAGGAAGAGGGAGAAAGACTTGATCATGGCAATACAAAGGGACGAGGAGCCTGTTGTTTTGTCCTCGAGCCCGTTTGGCTCAGTAATTGTCTTTTTATTGATGGGATTTTCTTACATTCTTTGAAGATTTACTTTATTCAAGTAGTTGTCTCTAAACAACAGAGAGATCCCTTCCAATGAAGAAACATCCGGTTAAATCTCATATGTAAACTTGGCCTTAGTGCAGAAAAATCACTGATAAGTGCAGTGAGATGCAAGAAATCAGAATCCAAGGAAGCATTCAATATTCTGTCATCCCTCTCTCTTCCTCCCTCCCTCCCTCGTACAATGAAGTAATAAAGGGAATTGGGGACTGCTGAGGCACATGATGCCCACTTGGCCAGGAAAGAAAACACAATTATATTTCTTGTCCTTTTTCTTGTGTGTGTATGCTTGCAGAATTATTGTATTTTGTATTTAATGTGAAGTGCAGCTAGTAATTTCTTTGTCATTTCTTATTTGATCATTCGAGGATGATTAACATGACAAGAATTCAGTGAGGAAATTCCTCTGGTTACTTTAAGCAGAGACATCGAACCAAATGTCTTGTCATTCTTTTCTTTGATTTGAATCCTACATGCAATGTTCAAAATTAAGAATATATAACCAGCACCACGATTTATTCATATCTTATGAGATAAAAAAAAAGTAGCAGATGAAATTAAATTACTCAAGATACATGATGTTACCCAAATAAAGTAAATTTTGGCCAGTAAAACCGAAATTCTATCAATGTCAACCGTAAAGGAAACAAGGTAGGTGTTATAATGTTTGCCTTGCACAGTAGTTTACTGCAAGACTTGCATCCTTGAGCTTTTGCTATTGGCATTGGCAGGGCCTAAAGCTAGCTCAAAATCACTTAGATAATATTTATTGCAGTAACGAGTTATTTGATATTGTGATAACGATGGTTTTAAAAAACCAGATCTCAAAAGGTCAGGACCGCTACTTGATGGGGTGAATAAATTCTCCCCATGTCTAAATTGAGAGAACCTGGGCATGATTGTAGTTTTATGGCCCAATCAAAGGCCACATCATTCATAGGCCTCTGTGTCACGAATTCCCTTCAGTGGCAATCCTCTTCCCTCCCCCCACTGTTCGATGAATCATTTCCATATCACTCTGTTATCATTACCTTAACTGCTCTGTCTGTTAATGCTTCACTTCAACTACACTCTTCCGAAACCTAAATCAGTTTTGATTCTAAGGCTTGTGATTTAATCTGAGAAGTCTTATGTTGGAAGGTGATGTTCACTTTGGATAATAACTTTTAAATCACTTAAGTGGGAGCAGCTGATCCTCCCTACTTCACATCAGAAAGAGATTTGTCATGAGAGAGTACTCTCACTTTCTATCAAATTTATATGTAACTCATATCCCATCAGAAAAGAAGGATGGGACTTAAAGATTCACATAGCTTGAAGGCAACTCAGTAGGTATTGTTTTTTCTCCTTGTCACTGCCATGATCACTTCTTAATTCTGGGCTCGGTGGAAGCAATTACTTGAGTAGCAGTATATGGTTTTTCTTGTCATTGTTGCCTATTTTATTATAAATTATTGAGCAACATATTGATGAAAATGATAAATGAGCCAGCCATGTGAAGCAAACGCAGCAATAAGAAAAGTTCAGGCAAGATTTGTCTAGCCAAGTGATTCAAAAATAATATAAAATGGAGCTGGCCTTCACTGGTAAACCTCCCTGATATTTCTGTGCAAAAAGTTATCACATTGTATAACAAATCCATATTGTGACATTAATCTAGTAACAAATCTAAGAGCTTCTCAGTGAGATATAGAGGATTATGCCGTATAGAAGATTAAACTCTTATTCGAGATTGTATTTTTGATCGAAAAACACTTTTTAAAAACATTTTGCATCACAGTACCAAAAACATCATGAACGATAGATGGGACCAGGCAGCATAATTCTATAATTAAACCACATCCATTCTTGGCTTATCAAGGCAAGCATCATTCATCGATGCAAAAGTAAATGGGAAGCAATTATGGGCTCCTAACACATGGGCACGCATTTGATGAAACCAAACAAAATGGATGTGATATGGGAAGCAAATAAGCAATCACATGGGGCTTGTAGCTGTGCTCCAGGGCGGAAAGAAGCTAAAAAAAATGGGTGCTTTTGTATAATTGACATCTCATATGTCCACCACCAAGTATTTTCAGTGAAGGTTGTTTTCGTTTTCTAATGATGTTCATGAATATCCCATCGTTTAGTTAGAATCTGAATTAGCCAGACAAAAAAAGAAAAAGAAAAAAGAATTGCAGAAAGCAACGGGGCATCTCGCAGTATCACATGGCAAACACTTCTGTAAACTATTGAGTGAAGAGACTTAAGCACATGGAAATGGATCCTGAGGTTAAGGGCTGGCGCATAGGAGAGGAGATTGAAACACAACACTCTAGAGACAGCAAAGGGAAATAATTCATGTGGTCAGGCGAGAAGCTATTTAGAAAAGCTAAATTAGTAATATACTTTTTGAAATAGTTTAAATATAGCATTTTTCTATATATATGGAAAAAACCATTTAGAAAAATCAATTTTATTTTAATATATTTGATATTGATACAACTATTTATCAATAGTAACTAATTATTACAATTCCAATCAAAACCTGTTTTTTACATAAAAATATATTAAACAAAGAGAAGTAAAAACAAATGAAGAAATTAAAGCAAATTTTAATTTTTCATAATGTATTTGAAATAAAATAAATATCAACCAAAAGATTAGGGATAGAATTAAAAACAAAAAAAAGTTAAGGGGTTTAATTGAAAAATTATAGGGCATAGTGTAAGAATCGAGAGAGTGTGGAAAAAAAAAGAAATATCCATCCAAGCCAAACCGGAGCTCTGTTTTCTACACGCGCCACCTCAATATGGAGGAGAAATCTAGATAAATCTAATGACGATATGAAATGATATTTTTGGTTGTTTGAATCAACCGTACGCGTCGTTCGAAAATAATAGAGTCGTTAAGATACTAATGTGTGATCAGCAAAGATGTATTTTTCCAATGCTAATATAAAGAATAAGACGCAAATACTCCTCCTATCTAGCCAAGGCTTTTTTGTTTATAAGGCTAAATTGGTAACTTTGTTGTGTACTCTATAAGTAAAAATATAAATGTACCCCTATATGACATCAAACAAAGCTTTAACCTTAGGTTATTTACGATAATTTACAGTACAATTTTAAAAGTAAATACCCGTCTTGTCCTCAGTCATTTGAAAATGTCTTTATTGAAAAGACAATCAAGCCCTAGGCAGAATGTTTTTTTTTCATGGGTAAAAAAAGTTGGGGAATTAAGTGTTCCCATCCTATATTGTGTCTTGGAGAACAATAAATTTCCCATCTCTTTTAATTTTATTTATAATAAACTTAAAATGTATAAAAGGTAAACTTCTCCAACATTTGGAACAAAATTAAGAAAGAAAAACAAAGAAAGAAAGAAATGCTTGAAAATTAATTATGCCTTCCGACTAGATAAATGTTGAGACTATCTCATCCCATTGGAAGTGTTTGTTTTTAAACTGCTTTTCACAATAAAAATTATCAAAATCAATACTTGTTTAGATTATTTTTGATGATTTTGATATAAAAAATTAAAAAAATATTTAATATATTTTTAATTAAAAAATAATTTTAAAAAATATTTTGCAATGCATTACCCTCAGACATTACCCTGCACACACTTAAGTGGTTCTCATGGGTCAACAGCTAGCCAACTGCCCACTTCAGGTGCCAGCCTCCCAGCACTTGGGCTGTCCTATCCTACTAAATGGATTGCAGATGTAAAATAGGTGGATGGGGCAGAATTTAAGAAACAATTCTGAAGTCGTTTTCCAGAATAGCATTCAAGGCTATTTATTTTCTAGGTCTCATTTCAAGAAAATGAGCCAACTTGTTGACCTCTAAATGCAGGGCCAAAAAACTAGTTTGAATTCTACAAAAGCTATCTGGTCTGCATCATAATGCATGTATATAAGAATCTGGCGTGCAGATGCTTGCACACACAACCTAGTACTCATGCTCCACCGTGCTTATGACATGGTCATTCACTGATGGCAAAACAATTTATGGGCTTGTATATCCAACAATGGAAGTTTACAGGGTTAATCATTCTCCGTAACTCTCATTTCCTGACAATGTATAAAACTTTGTTCTTTTAATCTACATCACTGGAAAAAATTGCAAATTACAAGAAAGAATAGAAAAAATAACCTTCATTGTGCAGGCAAAATTCATAAATCCCTCTCCAGTCCAACGCCTTTGGAAGAAAAGGATAACCGAGAAGCTAATCATCTGGTTCAATAGTTGGACTCTTTGAGCAGCTCTCCTGTTCATGGAGTTCTAACAATCTGGCTTCTGGATTACAGAGACCTGTATAATAATTAATAATTGTGTCATCAGAACACCATACATGTTCACAGTCTGACGAAAAATATTCAACACGGAGTCTTGTGAGAAATCAAATGATGCAGTTCCAAAAAATGATTTAAAAGTAATGCACAAACGTCTGAAGCAAGGCAACTTTTTATTGCATTAGAAATGAATCAAAATCACCCGTGTATATGCTCATGTCTGTAAACTAACAGCAGAAGTTGAATTTGATATTGTTCATTTTGATTCTATTTTCTATATGGCTGATAAAGATACCAACCTGAACACTTGGGAATGTCCCATACTGCAATTGATGATGGTGTACACTCTGGTGAGCATAACGCTCTGTTATCCTCGTGATTGACATTCATTGCCAGCATCCATGCACCAATTGTAACATCCTCATTGCTGAACATCCGAAAGCTGATAATTCAAGAAAACAGGAAGTGTTACATGGAATGACGCGATGGTCTCCAACCTAAATTGAGATTCTAAGAGTCTAAAAGTTCCTCAGTATACATATTATGATTGTCAACTGAAAATTTCCAAATATAATGTGGCATTTCATGTTCTTATCCATACAACAAGCAAGCAGGGGGGCCACTCATGGTATGTTCTTGCTATTTCAAGTCAGAAGCGAGGCAAGTCCCAATCAAGCTTCAATAGGTCATGGGCATGGTAAAATCAACCAAAAAAGGCTTGTTAGTATAAAATCCAACAAAGCTTTTTCTTGGTTGACTTGGGCATTGGGTTTCATTGTGTCAGTTTGGTTGATCATACAGTTTATTTGAAGTGAAAAACATCTTATCAGCTACTTTACTTATTAAAAAATAAAAAATCAACCTGAAGGTTCTTGGACATGAAACCACTTGACTGCCATGAAGAATTTGTCAAAAAACATGTATGACAACTACAGAGATTAAAAGTAAACATTTTTATGCAGTGAAGAAAACTCACAAATTTAAATTTTGAGCAAGTAATTGTGTGCAATGCATGTGTGCTTGAGTGAGGGCGAGGAGAAACAAGCAAAGTATTCTCTCTATATGCCTGCCACTTCAAGTTTAAACTACAAAATATGCTTTGGGGTTAGGGTGCCCAAGCCCAACTTTGAGATTAAGACTATCGCCTCAAGCTCACACCAACCATTAAAAATTGAGCTCCCCTCCCCTCCATCACAAACTTAAATTAAATAGTTAAACACAAGTTGAGAGTATTTGGTGCTAAATGGATGGTTTTAACTTGACCAGTTGAAAAATGATAGTTTACCAAACAACACAAGCCCATTCTGTTGCTTTGTTGCAATTTGGCAAGAGTCAACCTCAGAGAATTGTACTGCTATCTTGCTTGTGTTACTAATCAGAGAGAAGAAAGGCAATAGCATGGCAGGGAAGTGATGTGAAAGATTTAGCAGGCAATGTTGACTATGTCCAAAACCTCAAGGTATCTAAAGTGCAGTGCATACTTATATTCTCTAATACGCAAAATTTTAAATAAAATGTCAGCTTCCTTTTGGATGCAAACATTCAAGGTCGACAGGTTCTTGACCAAAACCAGGGCAGAGCCAAAGCAAATTTATAATAAATTAATAAGCAACTGAAAATTTTAAAATATTAAAATTGTGGAATAAAACTAATTTGAAAAATAAATTATGTGACAAAAAACTTTATGCATAAGAAAATGTAATACATTTCACAAGACTTTTATACTAAAGTTACAGTCGATGTGTTTTCATATGGAACTAAACCAGTTTCTATCCAGATTATGTAAAGTGTTCTAGTGACTAAAGAGGTCTACACTAAAATTAAATCCACGATATGATAAAATTAAAAAATTTATGGTGAACGATTAAAATTCTTATATAGCGATAAATCATAATTTCTAATTTCTTCTTCTTCAAAAGAAAAAAATAATAATTTCAATTCCAATAGACCAAATTATTTGATTTTTTTATCAACATATAATTAAAAGATGGGAAATCGAGCGTCATCTTGTGTCAAGAAAATGTGAAAACAAAGGAATTTTGGTTTGTAGAGAGAATACATTTTCATTGTTTACACACACACACACACACACACACACAAAATTGGTGATGTTTATACAACTTAAAGAAACTAGAATTGACAAGGACTACAGTTAAGAAGGTATAGCTCGTCAAAACAAACAAGTTCAGAAAGTATATTTTGTGCATGTTTTTTTGCTATATTTCAATGACTCCCGTGGCAGGATTTGCTTACATTCCCCAACATATTGGTTATCAACCTATATCAAACAAAGCCTTCCGCCTATAATATAATGAGGCAGGCAACCACAATTAAACAACATCACTTTAGCAAAAGCCTAAGCCAATTGAAAGCGCATAATATCATCACAAATCATTCGTTTGTTTGATTTCTTGGTTTGATTTTTTTCAGAATGTGCAAGTGCTTTGAAATGTAAGTGGTAAAGGAAGGCATACTTTACATATACTATAACATTATACATAGAAATATTTTCTGGCAGGGGTTGCAAGGGACCCCCTATGCCACCTCCAGCCTCTGCTGTTGTGCCAAAATAAAACAAGATAATTCAGCATGCACCATCCAAACAAAGAGGAAACACAATATTTTTTTTTTAAAGAAAAAGCAAGAGCCTTTTCCCTAAATGGTGAAAAAGCCAACAGCTCTTGAAAGGCATAGGAGAGTTGCACTATCAGCTCCATTCCCTTAAAATTTTAACTTGAATAATCATTATTGTATATCATATTTAGACAAGCTATTAAATGCTGGCCAAACACTTAAGGGTATGTCCTGATGAAGGTAACAAGCAACTCACCTGTTGTTTCTGAGTACAACTAAACTTGCAACAACATCTGCAGAGAGAGCATATATTGGACCATACGCATGATAAAAGTACTCCTTACCAAGCAAATAGGATAATGGTTCATACCTGCAGAAATAGAGATTATAGGATTACTGAAAAAGTCATGGCTACCTGCAAGTTGGGATACAACTTTTCGAGATTATCAAGCGCAACAGTCCTTATGCAATACTTTTTGGATAAACCAACATCTCCAATAGAAGTAGGCATTATGCATGACACCCCCAAAATGCTTCCAAATAGTTTATTTAAAAAGGAAGACTTTGAAGTGGATTAAAATTTGTGTATGCTTATGGTACTAAATTTACAAAATAGGGAATTAAATAAAGCTGGATGATTGGGGATTTCAATTAGACTCCAAAACCCTATAAACATTAAATCTTAATGCTACAGAACATCAAATCATGATGTGAGATTCTAGTTAACTAAGTCAAAAATACAAGAACAAACTTTTCACAACAACAGCACCATGAACAGCAGCATTGCCTTGGATTAGTAAACATTTTCTGCTATGGTATCACTTCAGTAACATAACTTTAGGTCAGCTTTTAAGTATGAAATGCTAAATATAGTAAGAACAAGATTCAAACCACCTAATAAAAAAAAGGTAGTGTGGTTGATGTACAAATTGTAGTGTTTAGATATATCCATTGCAAAATAAAAAAGGAAAATGAACTTACCATTTGAGCTTTGGATCAGTGAAAACTGGTCCCTTTTTCATGCATCCAAGGTAAGTTTGAGAATGAGTACGCTCTTTTGCCAAAAGAGTCGAAAGACGATCTGAAAATATATTAAAATACAAAAATGTGATTTACATCTGTACTACCAAAGTTGATCCCCAGAAAAATGCTACTGAATAACATCGAACATCAAAAGTTTCACATTTTACCCACCTGGCCTCAGATAAATGTCATCATCAGCTTTGACATAAAACTCGGAGTCGAAAAGTGCATAGGCAGCTTTAAAGAATGCTAACCTGCAAAAAACCCAGATGAGTACAGCCATCCAATAATAAACTTGATGGGGGAAAAAACAAAGAAAACTATGCCGTTCATCATCAGCACTAACGTTTTATATGGGAGCTTACTATACTGTTCCTCTATATCTACTAGCAAGAAATCATCATATTCTGCAATCTCCTTTCTGAGCTCTGCCATCTTTGATTTATCATTGGTTCTACCAATAATAAACCTGAAAGCCAAACCAGTAGATTCTTCCAACCTGCAAGCCAATTAATCTATAAATTACCAAAATATGATGGGAAAAAAAGGCCTTCTACAAGTTACTAGTTTTCAGCAATTTTCAAAAACATGGACAACCAGAGTCTAAAAAAAGAAACTATATTGCACAGTTTTTGACAGGAAGTAAATCAAGAGTTCAGCAATAGCAACAGTTTATTGTATAACATAAACCATCCAACTAGACTATGATGTACAGATTGCTGTTCAAGATCACATTCACACCTCTTTTTTATTTTATTCTCCTCGAAAATGGACAAAATGTATCCCCAAATGCACATTCCTTAATGAAAAAACATCAAATCCTCAATTGTTTAGCTTGAAATTTAGAATCTTGAGATCTCTTCTTGTTGGATGCTAAAATTTATAGAAGATGAGTAACATATCAGCATTGTTTCTTTCTTTTAGAGTTCTTTGTTTTCTATCAATGAATTAAAAAAGAAAAAAAATCCTAATTCATGAAACAAGAACTCAAGTTCTCATTTCTAAATCTACAAGCAAAAGAACCTAACAAGATTCAAGCGATAACTAGCTAAAATGTCAAACCTTTTCTTTTTTAAGAAAGAAAGAGAATTGTTCGATACCGTTGAAGTCCCTGTCGATCGGACGGCATCCAAGTGTTCCTCAAAGACCGCCTCCGACCCGATGACTCGAACCCAGTTTGAATCCCAACAAACCCCATAACCTTATGCCTCTCCTTCCTGTCCTCGCCATCCAAAACGACAGCGTTCCCACCGCCATTATCATTTCTATTGTTGCTGGTTTCCCAGACGACACGGACCGATCGCGACGGGGAGTTATTGGAGCAACGGTAGTTGTGGGAGGAGGTAAGAAAGGAAGTGAGGCCGAAGATGAAGCCGGAGATTCCGATGAAAAGGAAAGTGAGAATCAGAGGCGTTGATCTGCGAGAATTAAAGGGTTGTGATATGCGGGAGTGAAAGAATTTAGGAGAAGAAGGCATTCTCTGAGTTTGAGATAATTATTAGTAGAATGTTTGTTTTGGTTATAAAAGAAAGAAAGAAAGGAAGATCATGGCTGGCACAGAGAGAGAACAGAGAGATTTTTAGTTTTTTGAGGTTTCTAAGAATTTAGGACTGGAAAAAAGTGTACGAGACTGAAGTTTAAGTTCAAAAGAAAGAGTAATGAGTTTGGTAAGAAGAGAGCGTGGAAGTGGAGGAGTTTGTTTCCGGTAATGGTAGTTGCATTGTTTGTTTGTACCTTGCTTTATTATTAATTTATTAATTAATTTATTTTTTTATAACCCGGGATGTCCAGGTCAGCTTGCTTGCATCACGACTATTTCTCGAGTCTACTAAACATCTTGCAAGCCTAGTAGACAAGTAAAACACTATGGGGATGACAAACATGTACATAAAGGATTGAACTTGGATGTTGGGCAAGGCCAGCCTCACTTGTTGACCACTGAACTAGACTCTCAAGTGTCTTTATTATTAATTTATTATTCAATGCATCACCTGTACATAACTGTACTGTACCTAAATTGTTTTTACAGATCTACGACGAGCACACTTTCATCATATGTCATAATAATGTTTCGGAAATAAATTAAAATATATATTTATATTTTTTAAATTAATTTTTGATATTAATATATCATAATAATTTAAATTCATACAAAAATAATTTTAAATATCTTTTTTAAATTTTTATAAAAACGTTGTTTGGACCATGTTTCCAAATGGCATCATAGATTGTATTTATAGTTTGATTGTTTCCTTTTCTTTTCTACTTCAAATGTATTTGCTTGTTTAAATTTTATATTTGGTTAATTTTAATTATTATTTTTATTATTTCATTATTATTTTTTTTGCAAAAAAATAACTTATTTTTATTTAATCTAGGCAAAAACATAACTAATTTTTTTAAGAATATATTCCATTATTTTTTAGGGAGAATTCTGTAATAGTTGAATTGAAGTTAACTAAATGTAAAAATTGAAGGATCATATGTAGGAGGTAGAGAAGGAAGAAAGAGAAATGGATTGGTAACCGAACTAGAAAAGAAAAAAGAAAATGAAAGAAAGAAATAATGAGACAGAGAAAACACATTGAAGCTATGATAAAGACATCCTAGTACAATCAGAAATATGTTGATGGAATGAATCAATCGACATAAAGGAAAACCAAATTTGGAGTTAGAGATGACTCATATGCACCGCTTAAAAGTGGTGGCATCCTCATCTGCTAGCGCGTGAGCCACATGCACTAGACATAAAAAAATTATGTGTTGGCGCTTGAGTGACATGCGCTAGAAACAAAAAGCTTTTGTGTGCTGGCGTATATAGAACATGCACCTAACACAAAAAAAAAAAAAGGTTTTGATGTGTTGGCGCATGTATCACATGCACTATACAAATAAAATCTTATATGAGACACATTTGTGTTATTTGCATGTCTCTAGTTGCACACTAGTTCAAGAATTATTTTTTCAACGATACTAGTTTGGGAAAAATATTTCCCTGCTGTGCTATTGTTGGAAAAAAAAAAACTTTATAATGAGAGTGTCGTAGAATATAATGCCTATTAAGAAGAACTAATTTCATCATTTTCTTAATTATTTTTTTTTAATTTCATCCTTCAACGTTTGATTGATTGAGAATTGAGCTTCATAATTTGTTTTTATTTACTTTATATTGGGTTATCTTGGTCTTGTAATCCAAGTTTGACTGGTTCACTAGGGTTTTTCTGTTCTTTTTTTAATTAATATTTTTTAATTTAATTCTTTAACATTGGGTTGATTGAGAATTGAGTTTCAATATATATTTTATTTGCTTTTTATAAGCCATGGTCTTATGACTCAAGTCATGGATTTTACACGTTAACTTGGATTGAACCGGGTCGATCCAATATGTTGTCATCTTAATATATATTTTTAAAAGATGTCGTTTTGAAATTTTTTTCAAGTCAAACTATATCTTTTTTGTTGTTTAGATTGCTTTTGGACTTGCCAAGTTGACCAGGTCACATCGGATTAATCTCTACATGGTTTAAATTTTTTTTCCTTCTTCAAAACACATTAGCAATGCTTGGATATATATTTTTCACTTTTAAAAAACATTTGATCCAACCTGCAGCATAGTATAAGTAAATAATCTAGTGATTCTACTATATAGCATCAACTTCGTGTTGTGACGTAAATTGTCTAAAATAACTATGACTTGAACGTTGTAACAATGTCTATGCCTTTCAAGAATTTATCACTTCATTAAATGTTATCTTGTGAGATATAAAGATATTAGAATTTTCAATTGTATTACTCACTCTATTGAGAGAGTTAGTTGTGAGAACAAAATCACTCTTGTAAACCTTTGAGAGTTACGTAAAAAATCTTAGTATTGGTGAGGTGATTTCACCAAGGAAGAAATCTTGAAGAAAACTTATCTTCAAGTAGAAAAAATCTTAAAGAAAGAATATTTTCAAGTGGTATAAGAAGCTTGGTGTGGTTTCATCAAGTGATTATTGTACTCTTAAACTTAGACAAATGAAGGAATATAATACTCAAGTACAATTTGATACTTGAGGTATGGATGTGTGTTTGCTGAACCATGTTAAAAACAAGTTTGTATATTCTTTTCCATTATCTTTTTTCTTTAAATACTTTAATTATACTATTGGTTATTGCGTTAACTTGAAGTAATTTGTATTATTTGTTAATATTAATGTACACCCAATTCACCCTCTTTTAGGTGTTAAAGTTGCCTTAGTCCTTGAACAACAATTAGTATTAGAGCTTAGTTCTTATATATAAAGTTTACTTAGATTTTGAATAGAATGACAACCACCAATTATAATATCCAAAATAAAGGATCATCCATATCTAGACTACCTTTTTTTTCATGGTAATGATTATGCATATTAGAAAGCTAAACTAATTATTTATCTTCAATCTTTTGATTATTATTCATGGCTATTTGTAGAGAATAGACCTCATATACCTATTAAAGTTGAAAAAGGTATTGAGATTCCTAAAGCTAGAAGCGAATATATGAATAATGATAAAAAGTTTTTTTTTATATAAATGCTAAAGCTATGAACACTCTATATTATGCATTGAGTAGAAGTGGATTCAATATAATTACATCATGCAAAAAAGCTAGAAATATATTGCATGCTTTAGAAGTAACTCATGAAGAAACTAACCAAGTTAAAGAATCTAAAATCGACATGTTAGTTCATCAATATGAATTGTTTAAAATTCTTTTTAGAGAATTCATAACTAGCATGTTTACTAAATGATTACCCTAACTAATAGTTTGGATGTTGGACTTATACTAATGCGGAAATTATGCGTAAAAGTTTTAGATCCCTACCAAAGACCTGGGAAGCAAAGGTAATGGCAATTTGAGAAGCCAAAGATCTCACAAAACTTTCATTAGAGGAGCTTGTTGGTTCTTTGATGACTCGTGAGATTACCATGGAGAAATAAGAATAAGAAAAAAGGCCAAATAATAATTTTGCATTCAAAACCGTTTATCAAATTGAAGATAATGATGAGGATGAAGATCATGAAGACATTGAAGAGGATATTACCTTAATTACAAAGCAATTCTAAAATTTCCTAAGGAAAAAGCAAGGGAATAAAAGATCCTCAAACTTCAAAAAAGATGTAAACAAGGAAGAATCGAGTAAGAAAGTCCTAAGATGCTACAAACATAACATAACAAGACACGTCAAAGTAGATTGTCTATTTTTTTCAAAATAAAAGTTGTCATCACAAGAAAACAATAAAGGTTACTTGAAGTGATGATTTAGACATAAGCTCAAGCGATGAAGAAAAATATGTACCAAACACATGCTTTATTGCAATTGAAAGCGAAAATAAGATACAATCTTTGGATGATGAATCTTGCCCTACGTATGGTGAATTGCATGATGCACTTGAATCTTTATATGATGAATTTAAGAAATTAGGTTCAAAATATAGCACATTGAAAAAAATATGCATGCTTACTTGTTGAAAAAGAAAGCTTGTATTATGATTGATGATAGTGATAAGATGAATAAACTTGAGAGTAAAAACAAATCCTTAAGAGAAAAAGGTAGACAAGCTGAACATAACCTTAACTTAGTTAAATTCATGCAAGACTTTAAAATTATAGAAACTATGCTTTCAAGTTAAAGATGTGTATTTAACAAAAGAGGTTTAGGTTACCAACCTAAAAAAACCAAAAGTATTTTGTTAAAGCTATATAATATTATGACCCTAACTGTAAACCCCCGCTCCCCCAAATAAAATATACAATGATAATAAAGTAGGAATTATGTTAAACAAGTAAATTAAATAGTTACAGTTAGGGGATGATAATGGATTTTGAGAATTTGAAGTAAAATACTTATGTGTCAATTTTAAAATAAAATATAAAAAATGATCGAAAAATATAAATTTTTGGAAATTTGTATTTTTAATAATAGCTTATTAAGGGTGATTTAGTGCACACTTTAAAGCATGTACGAATGGAATAAATTATGGGAGAATAAAATTAACATTAGAAAATAATAAAATGAATTTGGAAATTAAATGAGTTTTGTGTGTTGGATTAGATTGAAGATTTTCTTTTATGTGTGCCTAGAATTAGGCACACAAGAATTATTAATGGATTAATAATATGAAAAAAAAAATCATGTTGAATCCAAGAGAAGTTGCTAAAGTAGGAGCTCATATAGGGGGAGTCGGACCATAACGAGTAGCAAATAAGTGTTTGTCATGCTATTTGAATTTAAAAGCTTTTAATATGTGTCATTATTGATTCGTTGATTTGTTTGATGTGTATTGATTGTTGAAATTTATAAATTACAAAAGAAATAATGTTATGAAATCATGATGTTATCGGCATCCATGAGAGGATGGTTGAAATGTTGGCAACCAAATGAGTTTGCTGGATTTAATTGGTGGTTGTGAGGGGAAGGCCGAAATATTGGCAATCAAATAGGTTTGTTGGATTTAATTGGTATTTATGAGGGATGACCTCAATGTTGGCAACTAAATGAGTTTGCTAGATTTGATTGGCGGCCTTGAAAGGATGACTAGATTATAGATTCAAAAGAAATGGGTTAAAGGTATCAAATTACATTGAAAGAAAATAATGGGAAAATGTTAGTTAGCAAATTTATTGGGTTATTAATAAGTATAAGATGTTTTTATTTAATTAATGGTGTGATTACAGGTTCTTCACAAGCGAGGTTGAAGCGCTAGATATGAATGAAATTATTTTATGGCTTATAAGTATAATAATATAATTAATTATATACTTGGTGTATGTGTGTGTGTGTGTGTAATGTAAATCTCTAAAATAGGATGGTATCTTGGGTTTAATGTTATGCATAATATGTTAATTAATATGAATTAATGGAAAATAAAAATCATATATGGATGTAATGTATGTTTATCTTTATATGTTACATATTCTTTTATTTTATCTTTTGTGATGTAAAATAATTTCCCAATAATAAAAAAAATACCTAAATGTTGTTGAAATATTAAGAAACTAAATTAAGATGATATGTGATTGAGGATGGTTGGATCAAGATTGTGAATGGTAATTAATTAGAAAGATTGGAGTAATATCGATAACTTGATATGTTTAAAAAGAGGGATGACTCTGCTTCAGTAAAGACCTATAAAATATAGAATGAAGTTAAAAAAAAACAATTTGGTTTATCAATAGATTTCAGATTGATAATAATTTTTGTAGTAGTTAGAGTTTGAGAATGTTACATTAACCATAAATGCAATTATTGTGGAGCTATAGATCATTTGATTTATACATATTTTATTAAGAAGGACAAAGTTTATAATGTGGCTTGGGTTCTAAAAGGAACCATCCTTAACAATAAAGGACCTAAAAAGGTATGAGTATTAAGAACCTCATCTTTATTTTTAAGTATAGGAATCAAGAGAGTTTGAGGAATGATTTGGAGAGTATTAGGAATGATTTTGAGAGTATTAGGGAATAATCAAGAAACTCATTGTTGAAGATGACTCTTTATTCTCAGGTATTACCAAAACCAATAGAGAAAATGTTATTTTTAGAGACAACTCAAAAGGAAAGATCATTAGAGTTTGCAATATTGAAGGTAAATCTTCTCCTTCAATTGAAAAAGTCTTTCTTGTTAATAGCTTAAAACATAATTTTCTTAGCATTAGTCAATTATGTGATAAAGACTATAAGATTGTGTTTGATCATGTATGTTGTTTGATTCTTAAAAATAATAAAGTAATCTATGCAGAAAATAGAAAAGGAAATGTCAACAAGATTAAAACTAATGCATTCATGAGAATAAAAAGTTGTCTTATTAAAGATGATTTTCTTTGGCATAAAAGACTAAGTCACATTAGCATGGACATCCTTTCTAAACTAATTAAAAATGAACCAGTCAAAGGTTTTTCACATATAGATTTTAAAAAGAAAACGCTATGTGATGCTTGTTAAATAGGCAAACAAGTGATAACTTTTTTTAAGAGAAAAACTACATTTCAACCGAAAGACCTTTAAAATTACTATGCATAGATCTTTTTGGACCAACTAGAACTAGAAGTATAAGTGAAAATAGATATGTTTTGTAATTATTTATGACTTTACAAGATATACATGAGTTTGGTTTTTAAAATCAAAGATGAAATTATTTATGAACTTGTAAATTTTTCAAAAAAAGTTGAAAATGAAAAAGGTTTTTCCATAATAAATATAAGGAGTGATCATGGTGATGAATAAAAAGGATAACACCATAACTTTTCAATACCTAGAACTCCCCAATAAAATGGGGCTATGGAAAGGAAAAATTGATCTCTTAAAGAAATGACAAGAACTATATTAAATGAATTTAACACGCCTAAATATTTTTTAGGCAAAGTTGTAAACACTTATTGCTATGTTTTAAACCGTGTTAACTTGAGACTAGAGTTGAAAAAGACATCTTATGAGCTTTAGAGGGAAAGGAAACTCAAGATCTCTTATTTCAAAGTTTTTATTCTCAACAACAAAGATAATTTTGATAAATTTAATTCAAAATCGAATGTTAGAATTTTTCTCAGCTATTCCTCCTCTAGCAAAGCATATATAGTTTACAATAATAAAACATTTTGTCTTGAAGAATACATATATATATCTCTTTTGAGGAAACTCATAATGACAAAATTTTTAAGATTCTTAATAACATAAATAAAAGCATTTAATACTGGAGTCTTAATGATAAGAACCTTATGGAGGCAAATAATGAAAAAAATGGATAAAGACCAACTACACTCAAATAAACAATAAGAGATGATAAGTAACTCCTTCGCACCTCTAAATGAGCTAAAGTATGTAAGCTCTCATTCTTCTAAGTTAATTATTGGTAATCATTTTGAAGGAACTAAGACTAGAGCATCTTTTAGAAAATAAATGGTCATTTTTGCATTTGTTTTTCAAATTGAACCTAAATCATTTTTAGAAGTTGAAAAGGATGAAAAAAGGAATTTTAGCTACGCAAGATGAGTTAAACTAATTTGAAAGAAATGATGCTTGGGAACAAGTCCACAGACCTAGCAGTCAATCTGTAAAATGAACAAAATGGGTGTTTAGGAACAAAGTTGATACATGACACAATAGTTAGAAACAAATGTATACTAATTATCAAATGTTATAATCAAGAAAAATGTATTGATTATAAAGAAACCCTTGCACCGATAACTATACTAGAATCAATAAGAATGTTTTTAGCCTATGTTTGTCATGTTAACTTCACACTTTTCCAAATGTATGTTGAGCAACCACAAGCTTTTGAAAATTTTGATTTTCTTGATCATGTTTACAAACTCGAAAAGGCCTTGTATGATTTAAAACAATCACATAGAGCATGGTATGGTAGACTTAAGTCTTATTGAAAATGATTTTAAATCGCCCTTTTTACAAAAAGAAAAGGAAAAAAAATCTTGATTGTACAAATCTATGTTGATGATATCATATTCGGTGCTACTATTAAATCTTTTTGTAAGGATTTTACAAAGTGCATGTAACATGAATTTTGAAATGAGTATGATGGAAGAGTTGGACTTCATCTTTGGATTGCAAATCAAATAAACAAGTGATGACATCTTCATCAATCAAAGCATTTACATCAAGGATTTTTTAAAAAGATTTGGGATGTAACGTGTCAAAGAAACCGACACACCTATAAGATCATCAACAAAACTTGATATAGACAAAAATGGTAAGAATATAGACATCACAAAATTAAACATAACTATGACAATCTATTTGAAACATTATAAAATTATAAAAAAATAATAACTACTATATTGGTGAACTATATGAACCGGTTGACTATTTTAGCTGTTAGTACAAAATTAGAAAGGGATTCCAAACATATATGATATACAAGCTACTCTAAGAGTAAAAATATTTCAAAATCATCAATCATTAATCATACTCTAATTTGTGCTATTAAACCTTCATATTGTATCACATGAGTGTTCAATCTTATTCCCACTACATTTAAACACTTCAAATCCTATAAGGGTTATCTTATGAGATATTCAGATATTAAGACTTTTAATTATATTACTCAATTTATTAAAAGAGTTAGTTATGATAACAAAATCACCCTTAAAAACATGTGAGAGTTAGGTAAGAATCTTAGTATTGGTTGGGTAATTTCACTAAGAAAAAAAATCTTAAAAGGGCATATCTTCAAATGAAAAAAATCTTAAAAAGAAAATATCTCCAAGTGGTGTAAAAGCTTGGAATGGATTCATCAAGTGACTATTGTACCCTTGAACTTGGACTAGTGAAGAAATACAACACTCAAGTATGGTTTGGTACTTGAAATGTGGATGTAGACTTGCCAAATTACGTTAAAAACAAGTTTGCATATTCTCTTCCCTTCTCTCTTTACTTTAAGTACTTTAATTATATTATTGGTTATTATGTTAACTTGAAGTAATTTGTATTATTTCTTAATATTAATGATACATCCAATTCATCCCCTCTTAGGTGTTAAAGTTGTCTTAATCCTTAAACAATAGAAAAGTATGGCATTTGAAGAAAATGGTTAAAACAGGCTCGTAAAAATTTCAAGGATGAGAGGGAAAAAAGAAAAGATAAGGAAAAAAAAGAAAGAAAGAGATCTTAAAGGCATATCGAAGCTCCAATGACAACACCTATGATACCATTAAAAAGATTTTGAAGAGATGAATTCAACGATACCAAGGAAAATCACTGATGATTACTAGAGTGGATCGCATGCGTCGTTTAAAGACAACGGGTGACTCACTTAATTTTATTCAAATTAATTTAGTCATTGATGTATTTATGCTTTGGATATGATAATGCAATGATAAATAGTACTATCACTAGTTTTATAGCCCGCTCTACGTCGCATGTATGATTTAAAGTTAATTTCTAAAACAATAAAAGAATGTGCCAATGTTATGGATGTGTTTTCCAGTATCATGATTTTTTTATTGAGAAACATAAAGATATTGTTTAAAATTAATAAAATAAATTAAAATATATATGAACTGATAAACTAAGAAAGAGTTGTCAATGCTAATTAAATACTAAGATAAAAGGCTAATATTTCTCCTAGAAGCAAAAGACTTATGAATATGCAAATATTTAACCCCAACTTTTCTTTTTTAACTTATATATATTTATTTTATTTTATCTTATAGGTTATTTTTTCTTACCATGAAGTTATGATTCTTATTTTTATAAATATATAATGCAAAAGTAGTTTATTTATATAAAATATAAAAGGAAAAAAATTAAACATAAACTACAATAATCTATTTGAAACGTTATAAAATTACAAAATAATTAAAAAAAATAACTACTATTTTGGTGACCTATACAATTTAAAACATAAGAGAGAGTGCATTAATTAAAATTAAAATAAAAAAATTCATGCAAAGTAAAAAGGATATAAAAAAGAAAAAGGATATTATTTTAAAAAATAAAAAAATTATAAAAAACAAAACAAAAAAGATTAGGCGCTACTAGCCTTGACAAGTCAAACCCACTACCGAGTGAGCAACCAAAGATATATATTTTTTTATTAAATATAAGATTTCAAAAATAAAAAACAAAGATATTACTACTGCTAACACTCGCCAACATGATAAAAAGGCTAGTTTTGCAATTAAGAGATTCCATACGAGCTTTCTAAAAGGTGCAAGCGCATGATAAGTATGCGTTATCAACTTTATTTATTAAAAGATGAATAATTCTGGGTAAGAAAATCTAATTACCCTTTATATTTTTGAAAATAACAACAAAATCTGTTTGGAAAGACTAAAAGGTCCTTATGTCCATTGTTCATTTCTCCTTTTATTGTAAGGGCAAGTTTGAATTTTTACTTCATTTAAAAAGCAAAAGACATAAATATCCTTAGCAAACGACAATTTTATTTTTTTTGAGATTAAAGATAATTAAGTTATTTAACTGTTTTAAAAAGTTATAGATAAGACATATATAACCCTATAATTATTAAATGATTAATAAATTATATAAAAAGAGACAAATACTCCAAATTCAATTTAAAGGCTATTTAAAAAAAAATAAAAAAACAAAACTATATTATTGCTGTAGTTGTTTTGTTATAATATTATAAGTATGTTTGATATTTGAATATTTGATGTTTTTTAAAAATATTTTTTATTTAGAAATATATTAAAATATATTTTTTAAATTTTTAAATTTTTAATATTAATATATCAAAATAACCAATAAAAAAATTATTAATTTAATACTTTTTAAAATAAATATATTTTTAAAATAAACCGAAATAACGCAGGGATGCTTTTACGAAATGAGCCCTGGCCCCGCCAAATAGCAAAGATAAAGTCCATTTTGATCAAACGGATGACGTGTCCACATCACACCCACAAATCTGAATCAGCTGACACAGCCCCAGGGCGAGCTCGAAATTCAAAAGCAGAAGACACGTTTTGTTTTAGCTCCATCAATCAAGTTATTATTAAAAATAAAATTAAAAATTAACAAAGAAAAATGTCAATATTATTACGCCACGTAATCCCTCCTCCTCACTCTGTTCTCTACTCCACTTCAGAAAAATCAAAACTCAACTTCCCTTCTTTCCGTAATCCTCGTTTCTCTTTCTCATCGATCAAAGCCACTGCAGCAACTCCGATGGCTTCCACCACCAAGAAGGTTTTTCAAACGACGTGTTGTTTTTTATGTCAAAAGTGATCGATGTTTATTAACCATGGAATTTCTGTCTCAGGTTTTGGTGCCGATTGCCAATGGAACGGAGCCGATTGAGGCCGTCATAACTATCGACGTCTTAAGGAGAGGAGGTGCCGACGTGACGGTCGCTTCCATTGAGAAACAGATTCGTGTTGACGCGACTTACGATGTTAAACTCATTGCTGATTCTCTTCTTTCTGAGTGCAGCGACGCCGTTTTCGACCTCATCACTCTCCCTGTAAATATATATCTTTAGTTATTGTCTCTATTTTTATGTACGCCCTTTGTGTTTTTTTTTAATTAATTAATTTATTTCATGTAGGGAGGGATACCTGGTGCCACAAATTTTAAAAATTGTCAACTTTTAGAAAAATTAGTGAAGAAACAAGTAGAGGATGGGAAACTTTACGCGGCTGTCTGTGCTTCTCCTGCAGTTGCGTTTGGTTCTTGGGGTTTGCTAAATGGATTGAAAGTGAGTGTAGTGTTTGATCATTGATCCTAATTTGTTAATGAAAATCAAATATATATATATATTTTAATTTTTTGGGATAGGCGACTTGTCATCCGTTTTTTATGGATGAATTGAAATCAAGTGGTGCAATAACTGTTGAATCGAGAGTGCACGAAGAGGGGAATGTGGTGACAAGTCGTGGACCAGGAACTACTATGGAGTTTGCTGTTGCTTTAGTTGAGAAATTGTTTGGGAAAGAGAAAGCTGATGAGGTTTCGGGGCCTTTGGTAATACATTTTCTCTGGACTTGTATTTTTTGTTTGCTTTAATTAATATTCGTGTTTGATGGTTGTAACCGTGATTTAAGTATGTACCAAACTAATCAGGTTGCTTTGTTCTATCCAATACCACTCAATAGAGATTATGTTTCATGTCAAAAAAAAAAAAACCCTGCTTGTTTGCATATTGAATTTTGCACTTGAACTAGTAAAGAGTAGATGTGACTATGAGTTCAAGAATTCTAATTGCAAATATTGATTTGCACTTGCCATTTACTATATATGAATCAATTAGAGTTATTGGCGTCTTAATCTCATACTTTATGGGTTTTGAGGTTAATATTATATAAAGTGATATTCTTGAAGATTAAAAGAATAACTTCAAGTCCTACCGCAAATGATGAACTGTTTTGAGCTTTGACACCCTAAGTTCAGCGAAGTGTGCAGAGAGGAGTTTGGAGCAAAACTGAAGGGTGCACATAAGAGCACTCGGAGATGATGTTGAGAAATCTATAAATGTATGCTACCCTTAAAAATATTGTTGGTCTAATGGAATCTTTAGTTTTTTGCTTTGAGTTATAGGTTGAGAATTTAGGCATGAATGCTATATATATAAAAGATTTTCAAACTAGAGCTCTGATCTTTGTTGAGTGGTTGAATGTGTGATTGAGTATTTGATTTAAGCATTCTTGCCTCAGAAGTTATTAAAAGGGAAGTGGGAAAGAGCAGGATAGTTTAGTGTGTGTTTCTTCACCACAATTCTACTGTGTCTTCCAAAAGTATTAAAATTAAACAGTGATTGCGATAAGATTCCGTGTTATTGTGTCTTTGGGTGTTTGTAGTGAGATGAAAGAAGTTTTTGTATTTATTTAAATCCTTGTCTGAGATAAATTGGTTTGCTTGTGCTTTCTATTCTTCTTTTCTGGTTTTGGTGGTCAGTGTTAGTGTGTTCTCTTTTTCCTTTTGCTGGGGTTTCTTTTGTGCACTTCATCTATTTTGAGTCTTGTCTTTTGTTTTGTGCTCTCTAACGTATTTATCAGCTATCAACGAAAGAAATGTAAGGCCTTGGTTGTCGATGATTATCTGCATGGAGAAATGCTCCTTCAGTTATGAACACATATTTCTTGAATTTTTCTGCATTAAATTCTTCCGTACATGTAATGTGTTTTTACTTGATAATATATTTGCATTGGGCTATTCATTACTGTTATCTTGTATGTAGGTGATGCGTTCCAACCATGGGGATGAATATAGCATAAAAGAGCTAAATCCAATGCAGTGGACCTTTGACAATGTTCCTCAGGTTAGATTTCAGCAACTTTTATTTTCCTTGTTCTTCATCTTTAACTCCCAGTTTCCTCCAACCATTCATCATGGCAATCTTCATTCTTTTTCATGTATAGATCAATATATAATAAGCAAACATGAAATTTATTGGCTTTAGTGATGTCTGGTGCAATTTTTGAGTAGCTACTGTGGCTGAGGGGTTAAATTCTTACAGTCTAATGTTATCTATTGTCAACAAGGACTTGTTAAATAATAACTACCATGTTTTATACTGTGGATGGTGTGTCTCATACAATGAGAGGCATTGTCTAACAACTGTGGTTCAGATTTGTGAAAGAGCAAATCTTATTCATCTCCATAAATGTAAGATGCAAGAAGTGGAAACGTATAATTTATACCACATAAGCCAAGGGACTTTGTATCCACAACTGTTGTAACTATTGCTGAAGTTATTCAGATTCTTAGTAGTGTCTTGGCATATGATATATTGTAAAGCCCAATTCCATTACTATAGAGTCAAGACTTCTTGAAGTAATAATTTGCAATGCTTTATCTTGACTGGTCCGGTGACCTGAGTTCATCCAACTGGTTTTTTCCTGAGGTCAGAACTAGATAAGAAGTAAATTTTGAATAATCATAAATAGCTTGTTTTTTTTTTTTTGAAGTGTGGGTGAGAAAGCGGTTATCATACTTTCTGATGGTCATAATTCATATCCAAATGATGGGAAGCAATTAATTAATGCCTTGGAAGTTAATCTTCAACCCTTTGCCATCCTTCAATGTTATGACATTGCCACTTATGCAAATTGACATCATTTGTTTGTTTGTGGAAAATGTGTTTGATGTTTTATGTATATTTAAATCTTCTTTCCTTGCAGGTTCTTGTACCCATTGCTAATGGCACAGAGGAAATGGAAGCTATTATAATCATTGACATTCTTCGACGAGCTAAAGTAAATGTAGTGGTTGCCTCAGTTGAGGACAGCTTGGAAATTTTGGCCTCTCGTAAAGTTAAACTAGAGGCAGATATGCTCCTTGATGAGGCTGCTAAACTTTCATATGACCTAATTGTCTTGCCAGTAAGTTGTTTTATTTTTCCTGTTTTGGTGATAGGCATCTATTGGCATTACCACTTACCAAAACTTTTGCATAATTGCATTGTGGCAGGGTGGGCTTGGTGGTGCCCAAGCATTTGCGAAGTCTGAAAAGCTGGTGAATATGCTAAAGAAGCAGAGGGAATCAAATAGACCGTATGGAGCTATGTGTGCATCTCCAGCTTTAGTCTTGGAGCCTCATGGCTTACTCAAGGTATCACCATGACCAGCATCAATTTAATTGAGCATCAGCAACATTTCTTGTAAAACATCGAGTTATTTAATATTATCTATCTGGTTTAATCAAGATATCACAAGTTGATTTTAGAGCTGTAAGGTTCTGATTGCTTTTGGTGTTTATGATTATTTATGTGGTAATTATTACGTACCTGGTTACTTGCTTATCATTTGGATCAGGCTACTTGGCCACCTCTATTTGTGCTAGATTTTATCATTTTTTGTTACCATATTCTTGCCTCTAATGTCTCTTTGGAGCTAGTTGGTCCTTTCACCAAAAACAATTTGCCCGCCTCCCCACAGACACGAAAGAAACATTCTTACCCTAATGAATTAAACATGTTTTACTTGTAACACATCTTTAAAGTGTGTAAAATGGAAACAACTTGGTCCAAATATTTACATTGAACCTCCAAAGAGAGATTTACTTGAGAGATATGATAGTAGAAAAATTGCTGGTTCTTCAGCTCATGTAAATCTTGACACTGAATGGTCAGATTCAAATCACATTCCTTGCAAACTTAGCTGCCAAGTGGCTCAGAACTAAATTTGTCATGATGTTGTAGCATATGCCATTTGCCTTCTAATACCATTTAGATAGCTCATTTCTTCACCATTGACACCACTGGAGTGAAAATTCTGGATTTCAAGGTGTTTGAAGTAATGTGGCTTACTATTGCATATTATGAGATGGACAATTTTACTTGAGATCATTATAATTATATCTTTATGTTTCTTGTTTCAGAGATAAAAATCTTAGCCTACTACTTTAATTATCATCTGGAGCTAATTGGTGTCAAATAGCTCAGATGACCTTGCAGGAGCATTTCATATTCATTTCTTTGCATATTTATGACATCCTAAATAGCAATGAGGAATGGTTGTAAACTATTAATTAATGGTGTTGTTTGAGGTATTGAGATGGTATTGAAAGTCTGTAGAAGCTACAAGGGCCAAGTTAATTTCCACTTGTAAGGCCGACATAATCCAGAACCAAATTGATCCTGCATTTCATGTATTGGATCTTATACTAGTTTACACACTTAGCATATGAAACTGTGTCCTGCTTAATAAACTGGGTACATCATGGTGATGCACAAGTCTCCCCCCCTCCTATTTTCGGTCTGAGAAAATGCTGGCAATGCTTTGAGATCACAAATTTGTTTTCCTTCGGTGCAGGGTAAAAAAGCCACAGCTTTTCCTGCAATGTGTAACAAGCTGTCGGATCCAAGTGAGATCGAAAATAGGGTTGTGGTTGATGGCAACCTCATCACCAGCAGAGGTCCTGGCACCACAATGGAGTTTGCCCTGGGAATCGTGGAGAAGCTGTTTGGGCGTGATAAAGCGCTGGAGCTCGCAAAGCCAATGCTTTTCACACATCCATAGTGCTATTATGTTTGTAACAGTCTATTTTCGGCTCCTTGAAACATGTATTTGATATAAGAAAATGGAATAATTGAATTCATATTTGATTATGAATTCAATTGCTGTCATTCCCTGTACAAATGAGCATTTTCTTTTCTTTAGAGGATATAAATAACTGGCTTTAAAACACTGATTTGATTTTATGTTTCTGTAAATCCATCTCCGAGCAATCATACTGGTCGCTTCGGTCTTGCAGGGTTGATTGATTCATTGGCCTCCTGCTGCCCGTCTATTGCATCGAAGGTCTCCGGCTGATGGGTTTGTCTATGGTTTAAATGAGTCTTCTTTCCTCGAAACTAACCGGAAAGATTGGGGAAAGAAGTCATTTTCTTATCCTCCTTTAGTCTTGTTCTGGTCGAAATAGGGACGAGAATTCAATAGTGACGGGAAGCTTCCTCGAACTGCTCCGCGGACTGGGTGCGGTGTTCTATAAAGATGAGAGGGCATTTAGAACTTTCAAATTACTCCTTGCAGGTGCCTACACCTCAAGAAAGGGAAGAAAGAAACTTTCACCCGTTCGGGGTGTCTCAAAATTCCAGCCTATTAATTGTTGCAGTCATTATCATTTGACTGGTCGGAACTGAATTGCCTTGTCGATTAGCGAGTTGTGATTGATCTTTATTTGCGTGAGATATAAGAAAGAAAAACATTTGAGAAATACCAATATTTGAAAAATTATAATATTATTTTAAAAAATTACCTCAATTTATCACACACATATATCTTCACAAGAAATATAACTTAACTAATTAGATTATAAATTTATTTTTCAAAAATTATCAGTTCGGGTTTTACAAATCTTAGAGCTATTAGAAGTTTATATGATTATTAACTTTAAGATCCGTAAAATATTAGTTCAGGTATGTACAAGCTGACCAGACTTTCATATTAATTTTTTTAAAAAATATATAATTAATCCCAATTTATTCTTATATTTTAGATTGTCTTCCAATCTATCATTTTAATACACGCACACATTAATGGAAAAACTCGTTTAAAAATCTGAACCCAACTAATTTATTAAAAAAAGTAAATTCGAAGAAAAAGGATCAGCTTGTGGTCCAACTCTTTCACATGTCGGTATTTTCATCTCTTTGGATGAGAAATTTGACAGAATGATAGATTAGAGAATGATTCTAAATTAACGGATAAATTGGAAGCAATTAGATTTGGAAAAAAAAGATTCAACACTAAAAATAAAATATAAACATATGTCAAGCAATTATCTTCCAAAAAAGAATTTACTGTAAATTGATTACATAGTTGATATCTAGAATATTATGTTTTTAACACTTAGCTATATTTAGGCTTTTTTTGGAATTAAATTCAAAACAATGTTTTGTAAAAATTATTTTTATATATTTTAAAATTATTTTAATATATTATAATTAAAAATAATTTTTTTAAAAAAATATTTCCATTTACCTAGAGCAGAGTCAACATATCACGTCACCAGTTAAGCCTTCAAGAACATAACTCCATATATTTTTCTCCTTACAAATGTTAGTTTATAACAGACGGACGGGTGGGATTCACTAAATATTAAGCAAGGAAGTAAAAACAATGACTGTTTATTTTTTTTTATTTGTTAATGTGAAAAATAATTTTTTAAAAATAAAAAAATATATTTTTAATATAAAATATATTTTAAAAAACAATAATTAACCCATGGTTGGAGACTTTGACTTTATGTTTTGTAACTCAATTCCTAGTTTGGATTTATGGAATTGATCGTGTCTAAAAGTCTGTGTTTCTGTTTTTTCTGTTCTCTTACCTGAACGACCGGATTTCTATAAGACTCTTCCTCTCTCCGTCATCTGCTTCTGCCTGCATTACAACTTGCTTTGATCTATCCATTTCTGCCACTGCCATTAGCCAACACCAACCGACTAAGGTGATCTAGAGCCATTTATTTGCTTATCTTTTTTATTGCCAATAAACTGTTGCATAATGGAGATACAAAGAAAAGTCATCAACTTGTATTTCAACAACGGCTTAAACAACAAAGTCGGAATCTTTATTTTTCCTTTTTAGTTTTGTGTCTTTGCGGCAATCAAAGGAACAAGAAAGAAAGTTTCTTGCTTCTCAGTCCTTTGTTTAATGATGTTGAACTAGTAAGCTAGATGATTAGACAGTAGGGTAGGGCTGACATTATTATTTCCTGCTGGCTTTAGAATCTCTTGGATGAAGAGTCTTGTTATCAAGGGCTTAAATTGTGCAAATCCCATGTACAAGTTTAACTCATAAGTTCTGATCCATGTTTTTAGTTCAATCCCATAATGGAGTCATCTGGTTCAGCTCAATGAACATCACCACCTTCATTTGATCCAAGTTTTGTTCTTTATGTTTTCTCTTTATTTCTCGTTTTGGTTGTTCAAAGACCATTGTCTTAGTGCCCTTGTTTGAATTTGTTGTGCTTATTTACTCATGCTCTTTGAAGATATTTGTGTTCATGGAATCTGACTTGGGTCTGCTTCAAGTGCTTTTTAGGTCTTTTAATTCATACAAATATTTTTCTCAGTATTTTGCTTAAAACGTTTATGGAAGACTGTCAAGTTATTGAGATGCCATGGTCATTTGGATGCTTTAGAAATTGGAATCTGCCAAATAACTCAATCGGTTTTTTGGGTTCAATTATTGGTTTGCCAACAGTTTTATACTTCAATTTAATACCTTCAGAATACTAAAACTGGAAGAGTATTTTATAGTTTTCAGATTCTCAGTAAGGAATATTCTTACTGGTGTCTAAATGTGATCGGGATCTTCTTTGAAAATTTGAATGCCTGTTATGGAAAAAGCATTACAGTATTTCCTGTAATTTACTTTGCTGGTAGTTTGGGCACTCATATTTAAGTCCTTTCGGTACCAGATTCTTTTTTCTATGGCAAAAAGCTTGCATTTCGTATTCATTGTTTACCTTCTAAAAAGTATGAGAAACTGTGAGAATGTGCTATCTGTTTGCGTGCGCATAACGTATTGATTAAGAGGGGAAAAAAGAACATTTGCAATATGATTGTCGTTGCCATCATCATTTGACTGACAAATGACTCCATACCTTTTTCTTTTCAATCTGTCAGGAAATAACTATCAAGTTTTGATTGTGCAAGAATGGGCTTACGTGAATGGGATTTCATAATGATTCATGATTTAATTTTTTGCAGGGCTGGGACTTGATTTTGGTGGAGGCATTTGTCCATCCTAACAATCTGCTGATGACTTGTTTTTCTTTTTTTTGCAAAAGGAAGGGAGTTTCCAGAGCTACACAAACCACAGAAGTTGATGATGGTATGCAACTGAATAGACTAATTGTTGTCTCTGTTAAAGAAAAAATATTCGTTAATTGACACTCTTCCTTTTATTATGATGGTCTGAGAATTTACTGAATCAATTTCTCTCAGGCCTATTTCTATGACCAAAAAGTTTCTGAGGTGAAATAGCAGTCGTCACATAAGCTGCACACAGCACGATTCTCTGACTTGCTTTTCCTTCTTGTTTTTTTCCCTCTCCTTTTCTTCTTCGGCAAAATGGGCACTTTCTCGATCACACACAAAGCTCAGTGCTCATATTAATTTTTTTTATCCTATGTACCATGAAAGAACTTATGATGGATTTATATGGTACAGAGGTTTCATGGGCACAGAACACTTGCTCTTACACTTACAGGGAATTGCGAATGGCCACTGACAATTTTAATCCAGCCAATAAAGTTGGAGAGGGAGGTTTTGGCTCTGTTTACAAGGTGATTTTACATGCTTATGGCTTTGTAAACAACCTCTTAGTGGATTCTGAGGGTTTTAATGCGTTGCTATCAAATTGCTCCTTGATCTGAATTCCAGTGATTTAATGGACAGGGAATGCTCAAAGATGGCACCATGGCTGCCTTAAAGGTACTGTCAGCTGAATCAAGGCAAGGTTTAAAGGAGTTCTTGACAGAAATAAAAGTGATTGCAGATATAGAGCACAACAACCTGGTTAAATTGTATGGTTATTGTGCAGAGGGAAACCATAGGATTTTGGTCTATGGCTATCTTAAGAATAACAGCCTTGCACAAACACTTCTTGGTAAGCCCACCATTCATTCATGATTTTTGTTTGCAAACAGCTCATGTTATAAATTTCCTTCATCTTTTAGGTGGAGGCCACAGCAATATCCAATTCAATTGGCCTACAAGGCGCAAAATATGCATTGGAGTTGCACGAGGGCTTGCATTCCTTCACGAGGAAGTCCAGCCACATATTGTTCATAGGGATATTAAAGCAAGTAATATTCTCCTTGATGATGAACTCGAACCCAAGATTTCAGACTTTGGTCTTGCAAAACTTTTCCCAGCCAACCTGACTCATATTAGCACAAACGTTGCTGGAACTGCGTAAGTTCATAAACTCTGTTATACTTTCTTCTAACAGGTATTGTATTTGATTCATTGTAAAATGACATGCAACTCCTAGCAGTTTGTTTTACTAGTGTTTAGCCTAATTGTTGCTGCTTAGTTGCCTTAACAAATAAGATGGATGGCCTCAACAATGTCATACTAATGCATCTCCTCTCATATATTTCCCATGCTATATATCTCTGAGGTGGGTGTGATCATCTAACAATGGCCCATACCTTCCTTCATAAGTTGGGTGAACAGACTGTTATTACTCTTAATTTTTTATGCGTTATGATTTAATTGAACAATTTAATATGCAGAAATTAAATTGAGACAAGCTACTGTGGAGCCTGCCAAAATATGTAGTATGCTTATCGAAAAGTGATAATATGAGACTTTGACGATATGGATTCGAGCCATGGCTAAATAGAATTTCTTTTTGCATATTTGACCCAATTGTCTGTGGAGCCATAGCTAAACAATTTCACGTTCTTGTTTCACATGTGCAGAGGATATCTGGCGCCAGAATATGCAATTCGAGGTCAGTTGACAAGGAAAGCTGATATTTACAGTTTTGGTGTTCTATTGTTGGAAATCGTTTGTGGGAGGTCCAACACAAATAGGCGATTTCCTCTAGAAGAGCAATATCTGGTTGAAACGGTATGAGCCTTTTGAACTCACTACAATTTTGTCTTCAGTGCTTTTAAAGAAAATTCAGGTCTTATTCTTAATAGAATATTAAAGATAATTCTCTTTAACAAAGAGCAGAGTTTCTTTCCTTGATAGCTAATCATTATTGAGTACATACAAGTTAAATTGCTTCAATCTGACTACTCACAAGCTGGGTTATCGATTCCTGCATCTAACATTTATTTCAGTTATGCTGTATTTTCCTAAAGTGATACATCTTTGTAGGCTGCATTTGCATTGGCTACACTCGGTTTCCTTTCTCTGTTGAGTTCATGTAAATGGACCAACTCTTCATTTTCAAATGGTATGGAGTCTTAGAGTGCGCTCTTATTTTGTGCATATGACCATGATGTTTTCTTCATGGTGTTCCATGTGGGCTTTCTTGACTTGTGATGATATGGAGTGCATTGGTGGTGTTCAGTAATTTCCTTGTAATATAGGACTCCATAGGATTAGAAGACAAAAACAGCTTTCAGTTTTAATTAGGTAGCCAATTCTTTTTCCAATGAGACAAATGTTACTTATGTTGAACTTCGTGTTGGGGGAGTGCTGTTCTGATGTCGTTTCTCATGCATTATTCTGTAGAATAACACTGCAACTGTATCTTTGCAGATCACTTCAAGTTGAAGCGTCAGCCATCAAAACCCTCTAGAATAAATGCTCATTTTTGCTCTATGTTGGATGGATCAATTGCCCATTTCAAACTAGAAACACCATTCCATCTTCAATCTACAATTCTACGTCTTGAACTTTGAGCTCTTTATTATTTTAGGGAGTCAGTATACAAGCATTATTTCTCATATGAAGCATCGGTCTTTCCTTTTCTGCCCTGCTCTAGTTTCATAACCCTTACTTCCCAATTCCTCATGTCAGTTAGAGCTGAATGGATTCTGCAATCGATTCCTAAAGCAGTTATTAGATCCTCTATAGATGTCTGTTTCCTAAAGCAGTTCGTTCTAGGTTTAAAAAAAGAGAGGAGCAGTCAGCTCATATTTAGCGATTCTTTCAGTAATCAATGGCTTTTCAGCTTAAATGGTGCAATAATCTAATTTCATTTCTCAAATCAAGTTTTAATGGGCTTCAAAGTAGTTGTCTTTTGAATTTGGTCACACAGAGATCTTGTTGAGTAAAGATGCAATCTGCAGGTATGGGAATTTTATCAGAAGCAGGAGCTGGTTAATTTGGTGGACACATCGTTGGCTGGGGATTATGATGTCGAAGAGGCTTGCAATTACCTGAAGATAGGTCTTCTTTGCATCCAAGACGTGCCAAAGCAGCGTCCATCCATGTCTACTGTGGTCATGATGTTAATGGGTGAGATAGAAGTGAATGACAAGATATCAAAGCCTGGCTTGCTGTCTGACTTCACGAGTTTTAAAGGTGACAAAATGCCAAAACACAAAGGTGGAAAAGACCAGAATAACAAGTGGGAAATGAAGAATTCATCTTCAACTTCAGGCAAGGTCGAAAATTCATCTTCATCATCAGGAGTTGACACTTCATACGCTACCATGACCTTCAGTTCTATATATGACCGGGGCAATTAACAGCATTCTCCTAGTCTTATTGTTGGGAGCAAATATGAGAGCCAGGTTTGCTTTCAAAAGAGATTTTTTGGTAGCGGTAGCTTTTCTGGGAGTGAGAATCTCCTCGTAAATTCTTTTGTAAAAAAAGATGATTTTCTTTCCTACCTTTTTTTTTCTTAATAAAGAAGAGAAATAGGAAGTGATCTGAAAAGATTTACTAACATTATCACTGTCATATTATCACCATTTTTGTTGCTCTTTTCTTTTTTTGGTTCTTTGGGTCTAGAAAGAATGCAGGCATTAAGCAGAGCTCTTTATCACAGTAGACTTTCAGTCTTCTATTAGTGGACGCTGGTCTGTAGAAGACTTTGGGAAATAGTTTGCAACAGTTAAGAATTAAAAATATGAATCAAGGAGAAGATGATCCCAACTGCTGAGGGCTCTCGGTGATCTTTGGAATTGAGGTCGGGCGCCAAGGGATATTATCTGAAACTGATGAAATCCCACTTGAGACGATCATGAGCCTTTTCTTCCTTCCATGCTTCTCATAAAATGAATGACGTCCCGAGTCACAATAATATCATATGTAATCTGCCTCCCTGGAACAAAGCTGCTCTGAAACTTGGTGACCGAATTCGGCAATAGATTTTTGTGTCTGTCCACCAGGAGCTTTGTTCTTGAAGTTGACATTGCAGAGTCCAAGTGGACGAATCGGTGTAGAAGCTCTGGATTAGGACATTTTTGAATTAAGACTAAGTAAGTTTACTTGATGTCTACCACATTAACTGAACCATCTATAATCTGACGAACATATTTGCAAACTGAGGGACCAACAACATGCCATTGAGATTGGTAGAAGAAAGGCTGGAACCCATCTCTGGACCAGGGGCTTTGAATGGTTTCATATCAAATAAAGATATCTCCCTTTGACCAACACGTTCAAGGATAATAAAAACATAAGCGTAATGAAAAAGATAAATAAGAAAGCTATTAAAATCAAAATTAAATTAGAAAAAACTAGAAGGGCTTAGCATCTCATCGTCGATAATACACTTACAGTTATGGATTGAAATGAAAAAATAACAGTTTTGCCCTTCTAAAAAAAGCCTTTCTCATTGATTAGAAACAGAAAACAGTGTCTTCAAATTCTTTAGCATAATAAAATGACTTATTTATCTTTAGAAGTAAAAAATTAATAAATTGACATCATCGGCCTTTTGTTCTTTTTTTATAAGCATGATAAAATGACTAAATACTTCTAAAAAAATACTAATAGACTTTTTTTTTATTTTCATCTTGTTTTTTTAATTAATTAAGTTGATTTAGGTGTAATTTTGTATTTTAGTATATATAAAATATTATTAAAAAATAATTGGTACATACGGTGTCGTTTGATCTCCAAACTCCACCTTTCACAGTAGTGTTGGTAGTGGCACATCGAGTTCTTCCTAGTGGTATGGCTTCGACGAACTATTTTTCTTCTCTCTGCTCTTTTTTCTCTTTTTGCCTCAGGTTTCATGCCGCCTTTTCAAAGATTAAATGTGTCATGTCAGTTTGTATTTGTATCATTTTTTGTTTTTATTTTTTTGATTGTTATTTATCTTTTTTTTAATGATATTCGTGTTTTATTTTGTTTTTCAATTATGTCCTTTATCATTTGATTTTATTTAAAAAATTTTTTATCTAATTCAGTCCTCATTATTTTTATTGCTATTTTTTTTGTTTTTTTTATCATTTTCTTGATTTATTTTATTTTTTAATTTCATCCTTCATTATTTTATTTTATTTTATTTTTTATACCAGATTTAGTCTTATTTTTTTAATTATTATTTTTTTTTTAATTTCATCATTTAATTTCTTTTATGATGTCAACCCTGTCATTTTAAGCTACCAAAAAGTGATTATCTTCTGTAAAAGCACCAAAACTTATGCTGTGAAAGTAAACGATTTCAAGAAATCTGAGCTGGGCATTTATAAAATTTATGAGGACGACTTCTTTGCTGATAAATTTTTGTTCTTTGATTTTGTAGATGTTGTCTCGTATTCGTATGAGCAAAAGCTATCCTTTCACAGTTACAGTAGTATTGAAATGATCCTCGCATTTGACTACTTGAGCATTCTTTCAGCTTTTCTGTGTCTGTTTTGTCCCCTGCAAGCAAAATCCATGAAGATATGGATCCAGTACTTGAAATTCTTGCACTCGTTTGAATTTTGGCAAACAAAAACTGGGCAAGCTTCTCTTTTTATCAAAGCATATACATGGATAATTTTTTTGTTATTTTTTACTTATGATCACATGTAAATAGACAAGTAATGTAGAGAGATTATATAGGCTGGCTTGATCTTCGAAGAATATCGAGTAAAAACAATAGAAACAGGAACAAAAGGCTGATGAACAATTTCATCTTCTTCTGTAACATCTAAACCACAAAATCACAAAACATAGCACTCTGTACCCAATAATAAAACCCAACATCACAGCTAAATTGCTCCATTTTCGTGAATCTTTCAGGCCTCGCTGTCTGAGGAACCCACTTCCATAAAGTTTGCATTCCCCTTTATCATACTCTATGCACCTCATGTTGCCTTGCTCTCCTCCATATTCATTTATTAAAAAACATTCAAAGGGGTACTTGAATAAACTCAGATAATGCATGAAAATCCAGTAACTAGGAATCTTATTCTTCGATATGAAGTAACCGGAGAAAAGAAAAAAGGATCCCATCAGTCCTGAAATCACTGACGTCCCCATTATGAAGTTAGGCACTAGTGCACTGAAACAAGCTACGAACGAATTCGACATCAAAATCACCATCCACACCACTAGAGAAAAGTACAGAAATCCATCAACTGCCCTCCTCAATCCGACAAGCCAGTAAACAGGGGTAGAGTAGAGAAGAGCAACCATTAAAAGGAAAGGAAGAAAGATGAGGGTGTTTGATAGAACATAAGAAGAAACTCTATAAGCTCCTCTTGAGGTCTCTCTGGTCAGTATTCTTCTTTCTTGCAAAAAGATAGGCAGGCCTTCTGTTGTGGAAGATAGCAAGAAGGTGAGACTGAAGACAAAAAACCCGATTCGAGTCTGCAAAGCAACTTGCCCTGTTTTCTTTCCAACATTCAAGTATATGGTTCCAAGTATTAGTCCAGCGACCAGCGCTTGTATCACTCTTGTAGCAAATAGTTGCTTGGTTCTGAAAATGTTGCTGCAAAACCTTTGTCCTAGTATCAAAACCTCCCCCAATATAGAATTAGGATAGCAGAGAGGCTTTTCTTGATGATTGTTAAAGTTTGGGGTCCTCATGGTATGGCCTCCCTCATTTCTGGTCTCATGAGAGCATTCATTGGTGATTAACACTGAATTTTGCATTTCCAGGCTTTCTATGGCATCGATGGAAAACTCAAGCACGTTGACATGGAGAGGAATTTGATGACCAGAAAACTTCAGTCTTTCTTCAAGAGAATGCAATGAGCCATCATGGACAACATATCCATTGGAAAGCAAAACAAAGCGATCAAACAGCTCGAGTATTCGAAAACCTGGTTGGTGGATGGTTAAAACAATGGTCTTACCTTGATTTACCACCATTGACTTGAGCAGAGTCGATACATGAAGAGCTGATGCTGAATCCAGACCTGAAGTTGGTTCATCAATGAAAACAACGGCAGGGTCATGGACTAAATCAACTCCAATCGAAACTCTACGCCTTTCGCCACCGGAAATGCCCCAATTTGATCCCTCACCTATCCTTGAATCTGCAATATGTTCCAGTCCAAGCTCCTTCAGTAGCCTTCTCACCCTATTAGCAGCCTCTTTTTTCCCTCCTGGAAGCCTTAAAAGTGCACTGTACAGTAGTGTTTCTTTAACTGTTAGCGATGGAAATAGAGAATCATCTTGAGTCACATACCCAGATATTCTCCGAAAATGTTTTTCTTTCATTGGCTGGCTATTTACCAGAACTTGACCAGACACCTTACATGAAGATATCTTTCCAGCAAGGATCTCTAGTAATGTGGTCTTCCCTGCTCCACTAGGACCAGCAATTGCGGTGATCTCTCCGGGCCTAGCTGCACAGCTCACGTCCCTCAGAATGAATTTTGGAACTCCTCTTGGAGTCTCTCCACAACAGATCCAGTTGAACTCATCAAATTTGCTGCATAACTTGTAGGACAATTTTTTGGTTTCTATTGTATACGAAGTTTTCTGGCCACCAGACACTGGTGCCTGCACTGGCAATTCCATTGAGAGGATAGAGGTCTATAGAAAGTCCAAGCAGAAGAAGATGAAGATAGCATATGCAAGATATGCGAAGAAAAGACGGGAGATGAGCTAACTCACCAAACTGGGTGTTAGACGCTAAGCTTGAAAAAAATGGCATGCATGGGCTTAGGCAGTTTACGCAATGGACTTAACTTGGTAGCGATTTCTATTTTCGTTCGGGGAAGTGGATTTCTGGTAGAGGTTTGGAGAGTTGGAGAGTTGCAAGAAAACTCAAGAATGGAAGAAAGAAAGAGCAAAAAATGTTGGTAATGAAGTATTTCAGGTGAGCTGATTATTGACTGCGTAAGGTTGGTGTAGGTGGCCTTACCATCTTCCCTACCCGAAATTGCCAGCTCAATATATTGGTTGTAAAATAATAAAAATGGCCTGAAAAATCGATGTGCAATGCTAGGATGCTAAAATGGTCAAATTGGGATTTGTGTACTCCTCACGGGGAAATTAATATTAAACTACTTTTTTTTTATTAAGAAAAATTGGGCACCTGATGAGAGGAGTCACTATTAATTTTAATGTTTCTCTTTTGTTTGTTTAGTGTTTGGAGAATTTTCTAATTTGATTCTTTTTTCATTTTATTCTTAAAGAGTGTTTTTATGATTTAGAGTTGATAATTTTTTTATTAACTTTTTATGGGTTCTTGCAATCTCGAAAAAAAAATATTTTTATATTAGATTGATATACAATAAAATTTAGTTTTATTGTCAAGAAAATTAAAACTTCATAGCCAAAATTGACAATGAAACAAAAAACAACCTCTTTTCATGAGGCGTGACTTTAAAAACATTATTCTTAAAAAAAAAAAATTATTTTGATCCTTTTAAGTTTAGATTTTTTTTTAAAAAACCTTATTTTATTCTTGTTTTAGTCATTGAATTTGAGTGAAAAAAAAAATGTCATAAAAAATTGAAGTTTTTTGATTGATTAAATGTTGGTTTGAGGTTAAATATGAGTTTATTGAGATTTATATGGATGTTTCTTATGTATTTTTAGGTAAACAATATGTCGTCTATCTTCCGAAAGATTTGTAATTGAAAACATCATTAGTTTCATCTGTGTTTAATATAAGAAGTTTCATTTGTCATAACATTGTCCCCATACATTAACTGTTTTATGTAGAGGTGATTATTTTCGATTCGGTTCGGTTTTTTAAAACAAAAATTGGTTTAAACCGGTTAGCTCGGTTTTTTCTATTTAGCTCGGTTTTTTTTAGTTTTTTCGGTTTGGGTTCGGTTCGATTTAATTTTTTCAGTTTTAGGCTTACAAAACCGAAACCGAACCGGCCAGTTTTTTCAAAATTTTAATCGGTTTAATTGGTTTTTTTTTCACGGTTTGGTTTTTCTGTTATTTTTTTTCCGGTTTTT
Source organism: Populus nigra (assembly GCF_951802175.1). Classification (NCBI taxonomy): domain Eukaryota; kingdom Viridiplantae; phylum Streptophyta; class Magnoliopsida; order Malpighiales; family Salicaceae; genus Populus; species Populus nigra. The sequence continues at coordinate 12,872,859 of NC_084860.1, forward strand.
CGGTTTTTTTGGTTACCCCTAGTTTTATGATTTGTTTAGTTTAATGAAATGGTTTTTAATATTAGTGAATATTGTAAAATTTAAAAATATAATAGACCCATGATCTCATTTTTATTTTGATTATTTATGTTTAGTGATATATATAATTAAAAAATCTTGAGAAAGAACTCTAAAAAAAAACATGGGATCTTGTACACTTAGATAATATTACAAAATTTATTCTCTTATTAAAATTATTGTCATAATACTATATTTGTGAAGTACTTTTGTCTAATGAAATTCTTTTTTAAAATAAGATATATACATAAAACAAATATATAAGATAATTGATGTGAAGGGCCTTGTTAAAATTTAACATGATTATATTAGTATTATGGTTTTTATAAATTCTTTTGTTTTGAAGAGTTTTGTTTTTATATAGATATGAACAGAAAATTTATGCTAACTTTTCATTAAGAGTTCTTTTTTAATATTAGTTGAGCTTGTCAAAAAGCATAAATTCATTCCTCTAGAATTAAAGATAACATAACATATATAAGACAAATAACTTAGGATGCACTAATAAAAAAACATAACTAAGCTTCAAATAATTTAATCTCTAATAAACTAACTATTAAATGATAAAATTAGATATATATATATATATATATATATATATTAAAAAAATAAAAAAATTACTGTTGTAAAAAATAGTATTTTGTGAGATGTTGCATAATAAAAACAATTTTTCTTTTATTTTTTTTACTAGATGATTAACCCGCTTTACGTTGCGGGTTAAGTTAATTTTTTTTTAACGTAAAAAAAATATTTAAATATTGCTAAAGTTTTTTTTCCTAGCAGGAAAAAAATTAAACCGTGTGAGGGTTTACTCGATGTAACCCGATTGACTTCACTGGTCCAAAAACAACTCATACAACATGTGAAAATAAATTTTAACTAAACAAAATTTTAAGATGATATATTTTTTTAATATTAAAATGACAACATATTGGATTGACTTTGGATAACTTAGGTTAACGTTTTAAATTCATGACCCATATTATGAGACTATGATAATCCTATGAAAAACAAATCAAAATAAATTATAAAACCTAATTCTCAATCAACCTAATATTGAATGATAAAATTAAAAAATAACTTAAAAAAATGATCCGGGTTAACATGTTAAACTTGCAACTCAGGTCATAAGATAAGATAACCCCAATAATGATGAATTTGAAAAAAAAACTAATAAAAAAAGAAAAAAAATAAGTTAAATAAGTTAACCCGCGACCCGGGTCATGAGACAGAGACAACATAATAAAAGCAAGTCTAATATTGAAGGACTTATGACCCAGGTAATGCAACCAATATAATCTTTTAGAAAGAAAATTAAAAAAAAACCCTAATTTAACCAAGGTTAAAATGCCAAAACTCATGACCTTGATCTTAAGACCAAGATATTCTCATAAAAAATAATTCAAAATAGATTATGAAACTCAATTCCCAATCAACCCAATGTTTAATGATAAAATTGAAAAAAAAATCAATTAAATAAAAGATACAAAAAACAACTCGAGTTAATCCGTTAAGCATTATTCTCGTGTTATGAGATCATGATAGTCTAATAAAAAGTATACAAAACAAATCATGAAGTTGAATTCTCAATCAAATCAATATTAAATGATGAAATTGAAAGAAAAAATTAATTAAAAAAAGAAAAAAATCTGAGTTACTAGATTAACCCATTAAATTAGGTTAATCCGTCAAACTGAAATTTGTATTATAAGAGTATGATAACTAAATAGAAAAAAACTAATACTAAAAAATAAAATTAAACAAAAACAAGATTAATTGCAAAGAAAAAAGTACAAAGCATTATTTTAATGAATAATATTTTACAAAAAAAGGTATAGTAAAACTACCTTATCTTTTAGTTAATAGGTAATTAAATTAAATTTCAGATATTTTTTTATTACATTGGAAAATAAATTATTTACAAACAAATGCACCCGGTCATTGTATAATTTTTCAAATTTAACACCTTCTTCCTTAAAAAAGAAACCAAAAAAAGAAGCATAAGATATTTTAATTTTGACATCACCGAATGCCATTTCCTTATCTTCCTCTATAAAACCCCATCTAAAACCCTACCTCTTTTTATCTCCATCAGGGTTTCAGTTCCAGAAATGGCGACTTCTCTCCTCACTCGTTCCCTCCTCCTCCAAAAAATCACCTCCAAAACAATAATCTCCTCCATTCTCTCCCGACCCTTCACTTCCCTCTCCGCCACTTCCTCCGCCTCCTCCACTCTCCTCCGCCGTGCTCTCCGTCCTCTCTCCGCTGCAGCCAACATCAATCGCTCTGTCTCTCGGATTTCATCCAGGTCGTTTTCTGTCAACCCATCATCGTCTTCTCTTAACGACCCAAGCCCTAACTGGTCCAACAGACCTCCAAAAGAGACTATCTTGCTTGATGGCTGCGATTTTGAGCATTGGCTCGTCGTCATGGATAAGCCTGAAGGAGACCCTACTCGTGACGAGATCATCGATTCTTATATTAAAACACTTGCTGAAGTTGTTGGAAGGTAATTTATTAAAGTTTACACCTTAATTTTATTTCTCATTCACTTTAATTGTTTTTTTGTTAATTGTTAGTTTTAGTAGATGAAATATTGATGTTCGTTTTTTTAGAAATTATGGGCTTTGTATATTGATTAATTTTTATTCTATTTCAATTTAACAGACGGTATGGAAACCCAAGAATTGGCGATAAATGATTTCAATTCTTTATTTTTTAGCAATTCTCAATTTTGGAACTAAATTTACATCTTGAAATGAAGTCAATGAATTAAAAAAATGTGATTTCCATATAATTCATAACCGCACCCAAAAGAGTGTTATTTACCTGGAATCCCATACAAATAGTCGTTGTATATTTCCATTATCCAAAATGCCCCGCAATACGTTGTTTTGAAACCTACCAAATATAGCTTTCAGCTTTTCACTGCCAGCAAATTATAATGTTATTTATTTATTAATTTACATCAAATAGAAATGTTAGGCAAAATCCAAATAATATTTAAATTGGTTCCAAATGGAGGGATTGAATTAGAACTGAATATAAATCACCTCTACATGTAGAATTGATGTCATTTTTATCTTAGAATTTGTTCTAAGCTAGCTGTGAGTTAATTGTTTTTGTCATTTTTTATTGTATTTTATGTATTTATGTGTTGCATTTGGTTGCTTATTATTTAGGGTCTGTGCATGCTTCCATGCATGTTATTGATGTATTTTGTGGTTTCTTTATGATTAGTTATACTTTGAAAGGTTGCAGTTTGCTGTTTTGTAAGTGTGTTTGAAGTTTATGAATTGTACCTAACCTATTGCCAGAGGGGTTTAAGTGCATTTTAATTACACTTCTCTAAGAATCAGGAGTTTGATTGCTTAATTGTTCTTTTATCTGACTTCGATGGGAATTGTGTTTTATAGCTTAATATTTGATTTGTGTTTTAGATTACAGTAAGTAGAGTGCTATTCTCAGTGTTTGAATATTCCTTGCTGCTTTTAATATTTAGCATGTCTATCTGTGCTCTTTCAGTTTAGGGGAGCTGTAGAAATTTTTTTTTATCTTACTGGAGGAATCTGGAATTAAATGGGTTTTTGTGATGTGTGAAGTCTTGGTCATTTAAATTTTGTCTTGGTCATGACAGTGAGGAAGAAGCGAGGAAAAAGATCTATTCAGTTTCTACTCGATGCTACTTTGCCTTTGGAGCTCTGGTGTCCGAAGAGGTTTCATACAAGATCAAAGGTATATCTTCTTTCAAGCTTTGGGGCAAAGGGGGGCTGGGGTGGCCCTGGCCTTACCAAGGATTAAAACTGTTCCTCTTCCTCGTTAATAATATCTTGCATTTGGTCCATTTTAACCCAACAAATCCCTTAACTTGGATTCTTAAAATATGTTCTTAACCTGTGTTAAATCCTACATGTAAATTACCTCCCTTCACCTTAACAAGATGACATTTGGTCCCTTTCAAAATCTTGAAAAACGGTAACCAAAAATGAACAACTTTGTTCACTTCTATTTTTTCCAAAAAAGTTTTATTTTTTTTCAAAAAAAAAACATACTCAGTGTTTATTGGTAATTGCTTTTAATGGAAAAAAAATGGGCCACTGCATAGAATTGATTGGTATAGGATGTTACTTTTTTGAAGTTTGAATGTGATGGATGTGCTCTGTTGGTCATTTTTCCAGAATTGAAAAATGTTCGCTGGGTTCTTCCAGATTCGTACTTAGATGTGAAGAACAAAGATTATGGAGGTAAGGGTTAAATGTTTTGTGCACCAAGAAATCATTTTGAATATTTTGCTTCTCAATCTACAATTGTTGAAGCTTGTTCTGGTTAGGTTGGATGCTATTTAAACCCTTCTAGACTTTGACCAAATGAGGATTGTACTAGAATTTCTGTAACTTCGCTAGGGCCTGCAGGCAATATTTTGCTGGATTGGCTTTGCTTTGTGGTAATCACATTTGAGTTGCGAGTCTTGGTTTTCCTTATTTTTCAAAAGTAGAAGATAAACAATGCAAAATTTCATCAAGATCGTATCTTGCCAAATAGTCTCTGATGCAGTTGTCAAATGATTGCATGTAATTGTTAATAACAGGTTAACAATCCTCATTTTAAATGCAAGTGCACAAAGAAAGCAGCATGTTTTCCTTTTCTGAGTTAGGGCAAGATGATGGTGCCCTGATTATGTTTTCATACTAGGATTTTGGTCAATTTCTGCAGAGTCGCACATTCAGAATTGATCATTTCTTTTCATTTGAAACTGTGATGATGAATGCCTCCTTTTATCCTTAATTCATGATTGTTACTATTTATTCTGTGATTAGCAAGTCATGACACTATACTGTACTTGATTGTTGCATGATGGCTTTTTTCCTTTTAGGGGAGCCATTTATTGATGGGAAAGCTGTGCCCTATGACCCAAAATATCATGAGGAATGGATAAGGAACAATGCGAGGGCAAATGAAAGAAATAGGCGCAATGATCGACCGCGTAACGTCGACAGATCAAGAAATTTCGACAGAAGAAGGGAAAACATGCAGCAGCGTGACGGAGCTCCGCCTCCTCCTATGGCTAATCAGGCTATGCAAAACCCTGCTCCCAATGTGGCTGGACAACCACAAAACATGGGCAGACAGGGTGGACCGCCACCGTCGCCGCAGAACAGCTACAGGGTGGGACCAGGTGGACCACCGCCTAACAACTATAACATGGGTGGACCCCCGAACATTGGTGGACCAGGTGGACCACGGCCTAATAACTATGCAGGTGGGCAACAGAACAATATGAATAGAGGGCCACAGAACATGCCACCACCAAACTACATGCCGCCGCAGAACAACATGCCGCCTCAAAACTATGTGCCCCCTCAAAACAACTACATTCCCCCACAGAACAACATGCCTCCACAGAACAACATGGGAGGATGGTCCAGTGACATGCCTGGGAACACGCAGCACAACTTCCAGAGTGGGCCTAATGATGGAGGCTATCAAGGTGGGCCACCAAACTACCAGAACAGCTACCCTCCAAGCAGGGATTGAAGCATGCATGGTTGAAACACTTATGCAGCTTATATAATCCCCTGAATAGACCTTATTCTTGATGCTGTGTAGATATGCAAGATATTTCAAATTTCTAGGACTTGTGGTGTTGATGGTACTTTTCGCTTTACCTGGCACGATGCTGTTCAAGGCATGCTTTAATATCTGATTTTCTATCTTGCGATTTTAATGGTAGGATTCAGTGCCTAGTCTGTCTGTTGGATATTGAAAGCTGTCAGCAGGTACGAGGTAGCATTTAAAAAGGATAGAATTATTGTTGTCTACCCCGTGTTTTGCTGCCTTTAGTTTGTTCCATATTTGCCTGTCATGATGCTGTTTAAGACCTGGTTTAACGTCTGGATTGGTAGCTTATAAGTTTAAGGAAAGGATCCAGTACCATCAGTGAAAAAAAGGAAGCCTCTCCCCACAAGTACAAGGCAGTCCTGAAGCGGTATAACTCATAGCTCCCTTGTTTGTTGCAGTCAAATCTCCTTCAGATTGCTCTTGAGCGTATCTTCTTTCTCCTTGAATATGGGAGGAACAGATGATGGACGCTTTTGAAAGTGCAAGAAATTGCTTTCGGGATATTAGATTGTGGTTTTGCGAGCCCAAGAGTTGTGCAGGACTGCTGTGTTATCTCTCCTGATTACTTCTCATGAGTTATTATCATTTGTGATTCATAAAGTGCATGCTATGCAAGCCATACTATTAATTTGATCGATTTGACCCTGTTGGGGCTGCATTTGTACCAGTATTTCAATAAAATTTGATTATTTGTATTGGAGTTTCAATAAAATTTATTTATTTTTATTTTGATATTAAAAATAATTTTTAAAAATAAAAAAATATTATTTTAATGTATTTTCTATTCTTAAATTAACTTCAGATTTCTACGAGAGAACAGCAAGAATATTCTCAAAAATTAGCTGAAGCACTAACATACTCGTCAAAATTACAATCCAGGGATCCTGCCTTTCCCCATGTTGTGCCTGGGGCTGCATTCTCCTGCTGTGCTGCCAAAATCGCTTCTTTACATATTTTCATACATTGTTTGAATTTTGTTCCCGACAGAAATGTGAACACAACAACGTAAGTTCCTCAACTGAGTTGCTGTGTAAAAGGATGATTTGGAATTCCACTTAATGCCAAAATTAGCAAATAAATAGATTCAGATAAAAAAATAAAAATAAAAATTGGGGTTGCTAACTTCCTATTTCTGTGAAATGGTGACGGGAAAAAAAAACGATAAATATAGCTCAAATTTTTGCCATGGGATATGGAAGAGAAACAACCGTTAGTGCTGGAAATCTGAGATCTAGAGTCAACTCTAGTACATATCCTTTATAGTAAAGGCCCAGATTTCATCCCTTCACAGAGAGCTTCTGCGCAGCTGACAATTGCTCAAGCATAAGCAAAAACAGCAAGTAGATGGAAGTCATAATTAGAAAAGTGCAACTTGAGTTTCTCTGTTACTGCACATAATGCAACTCTTACTGCAATCATCACCCAGCAAATAAATGCTGCGTAGATGGTTCTGCCAAAGCTTCCCTAGTAATGGATTCAGCTCTTTTGTTCTTGGCATCTCGGATCTGTTCAGCAAGTGAACCTTCTCTTTGAATTTTTTCGCTCCTTTTAATCTCTACATCGATTTTCTCCCAAGCTCGGCTATGGGAAGTCAATGATGCCCCTTGGCGAATCATCTGATCATTAATGGATTTTCTTTTTCGAATCTAGAGAGAGAACATATAGCCTTGTTAAGACAAACATGTAAAAAAATATGAGAGAGAGAAAAAAAATTTAAACAATAAACATTAATGTGAACAACATTTGATGTATAGGAACCCCACAAAGCATGGTCTCATCATGGAATTGCTTGTTTCATGCGAAAGATACCAAGAACAAAGATAGCAATTGGATCGTAATAGCATGTCCAGCCTCTATATATTAGGTTTTAACAAAAAGGGTTGAAGTATATGAATAGCTAGACAGTGTACAATATAGTCTACAGTGTAAACGTCTTCCATGGTGTGACTCCAACATAAAAACCATTTCATAAGATTCCCCTCCTTGTATTTGTCTTGTTTTGTATCTTCTACCAGTTAATACTGTTTTGCATCAATTTCTAACAGTTATGGAATTACCAATTAACTTTGTACCATTCTAAGAATTAATTCCAAGTTAACTTCTAAAAATATGATTTCTAATCTACTGAGTCAATCTACATGATTCCAAATCTACTGAGTCAATCAGAATCAACTATTCCTAATTCAATTCTTTGAATCAATGTGCATCCCAAAATATAAATGTCATACACTAATCCTCAAATTGGTAGTGTGGTTTTTTCAAGTTGCACTGTAGCCTGTATGTTACCTTTGTTAATCTCCGCTTAAGTGTCAGCTTTCGGGCAACAGATGATGACTCTTCTGTTTTTCTCTTTGATTCTCTGTGTGCCTTTCTCTTTGCTTCTTCTCTTGCCTTCACTTTCTCTTCCCGCTTCTCTCTTTTTTGAGCAACCCTCGCCATCTTTTCTTCCCTTTCCTTTGCTTCTCTCTCAACTGTTCTCTTTGCTCTCTCCTCTGCCTTTGCCTTTTCAGTGGCACCTTGAAGCTGCTTGAGAGTTATTTCTTCTTCTATTTTATCATAGCCATCCCAGTCTAGCTCTTGTTGGTCAATGCCTCCTTCCTTAGCTGCTCTTGCTATGCTTTTAGACCATGAAAGAAAGAATTTCTCTCTCAGCCTTTTCCATTTCAAACGTTTACCCCAAATTTGTCTGAGTGAAGAGCTTATCTTTGCCCGGATCGCTTCGCTGCAAGGAATTGGTTGGAATTGTGATTTTCAGTCTGAAAAACTTGTGTGGTTGCAGAGCCTATAGAGGTTATAGAATACTCCCAGCAAATATTAAAGCCAGTAATCCTTAAAGTTTCATTTAAACAGCCAAGTTTTTACAAAATCATCTACTGAGTTAATTTAGCATAGACCATATCCAAAGTTATTATAAGCTTCAATTTGCAGTCATTATCCATGTAATTGCAGGTGTATGTCAACAGAAATCTGGCTTATGTAGAGCATCATCTATGTGGCAGTTCCCTTTTTCCACATACAACTTTCACAACAATGCTTAGTATATTTATAAAGATTGTGACCAGATGACATCAACTGTACCTATGAGCACAGGGATGTCCTGACATCTTCTTCCTAACCTGGAAGTTGCGATGGAAGGAGATGAAGTTTTAGACGAAAAAGAAGAGTAATATACAAAGTAAGATAATTAATTATCTAAGAGAAGAGAGAGGTAGGATTATTCGTTACTGTCTCTGACTCTTAGAAATAAAGAATAAATCAAGCAGAAAACAAATTCAATGCTTTTGTCAAGAGAAAAAAGAAAAAAAAAGAGTTTTAAGTAGCAATAGTAAGTTATATTACTATTCTACGAGCTGCAACATATCTGAGTGACCATACTCATCAATGAAGATCCTAAATTTGAGAAAACCGTGTAGTATTATAGCTAAACCATGCAGTAGGAACCCATACTGTTCCAAGAATTCCCATGTACAGAAGACAAACTGTGAGAAAACTAACTAATCCTTACATGACTTCACCTGGGGGTTTGTCAAGGCTTCAATTGTTCTTTGCTTGATGAGTGCACGGGTCTCTAAACAATAAATGAAATTAAAACCACAGAATTAATCAACTTCACTAAGCCTCAATGGGGCTAATTCAACGTAAAATTGAAATGAGAGTTACCTGCAGTATGTTTTCTGCCTTTGTTCCAGGGAATTCTCCCTTTGTTCCCATGCTTTTTCTTTCCTTTTCCCTTTTTGGGAAGGTCATTGATACTTTCTGCAGTGTCACGATACCCAACCAGTTGAAGCTCCTTGATGAGAGTCTGCTTCCCAGCTGAATCTAGGCTAATTTTTGAATGGAAATGCTTGCTAGAACCTGTTGTCTCCCTGACACTAACACTGATTTGCAAGGCTGCAGAACCATAAACTCTTGGGAAGGTACTCATAGATGCACATGTGGGACATGTGTTCATCACGATAGAATTACGATGGTTTGACTGCTGTACATTTGGTTGAAAATGTGTGTGTTCCAACACATAACCCAGAGTTGGCCACAAAAGATTGTTTGAGACATGGTTGCATGGTAGATGTGGAACAGACAAGCTCCTGACAGATGGTTGAAAGAAACCAGAGTCACACATCTTATAGAACTACCTATCCAGATACTATTGTCACATCCTAATTAGAACCATCCATTCAAAATATACAAGTTGCAGACATCCCTAATTACTATGACTGCAAGGGACACAGACAAGTAATCTAGAACTTACCATAACGTCAATCTGATGAAGCCCTTCAAAGAATTTTGCAAGAGAAAACAGCAAGCTAGATAAATCATTCAATTGAATCCTTCAAATGCAAACAATTATCAATAAAATGAGATCTCCCAGTATATGAGAACTTGATGAATCATATACACAAAACTTAATGGGAGATTTGAAAGACAAATACAACCAAATAATTGCTCATTGCCTCTGAAATCACAAAACGTGAACCTAATTTTATGTGTGTTATGAGTGGCATTTTTAAGTTCCGCAGATACATCAATATCAAAAGCAGGACAGCTAAATAGTGTTCAAATGGGTGACCATGTGTCATGATCAGCTCTACAAACATTTTTCCTTTCTGGGTAGTTAAAATTGTTTCTCAAGTGCCACAGAAGTCAGTGTAATCAACTAAAATCGCCAAATTTAATCAAGATCCACTAATGGGGGAAAATTTACAGGGAATTCCAAGTTCCGGTCCATTTATTGCACACTCTCTTCTTTCTTTCATGTTAAAAAACTTGACTCGTGCTAATGGAACCTCATGAAACCAAAACCTATGGTTATATCTGAAATTGACAGCTTCATTCTCAAACTACAAATCAAACATGACAGACAATGCCACTAAAAACATTAAGAGAGTCAAGTTCCTCTAGTTACAGCAAAGCATCACGCTATCAATGCTAGCAAAAGCATATATCATTTGTGGTTTCATCGTAACAAAAAAGAAGAAGCCCATTCATCATTTCAAAGAATAGACAAAACCCATAAGATTAAAAAGAAAAGAAGAAGGACTTAAAGGCCGTTTCTTTATGTTCAAGATGGAACTAGAAGGAACCTTTTAGAGCACAAAGACCTGAGAACAGTAATTAAGTAATTTCAATGAACTGAAGTTTCTAATCATTTCTTTTCGCTTTACCTATAGTCTTCAGCTAGCAATACTTCATTATTGAGAAACAAGAACAGAATTTACAGCAAAACCATCTCCAGAAACAAGTCTTCAAGTATACCAAGACAGAAACTTACAAATGAAAGAATGACATTCTCAATGCATTGTCTCTGCTCCAGAAACCTAGTGAGAGAGTGACTTAGTGTTCCAGTTAAGAGATCATTTCTGGAAAACTGAAACTTTAGAAACAAATTTATTAATTTTAGAAGCAATGTGGAGATCAGATAGTGAAGCTAAGGAATGGGAGAGGGAACTGATATTGTCCAAACATTTCGAGGATTGGGTATCTTTCTCAATGGGCTCGAGAAAAGTTTTGGTACCAAAGCCTGCATCATCAAATGCTTACTATTATGCTTCTGTATCAGGCCTTCTCCCACGGCTTACACTTCTTTCTTTTCTTCTTTCTTTTTATTTTTTTTATAATATGAATCCCAGATATTTCTATATCCAAATTTTATGATGTTTAAACTGTGACTATTGGATAATTATAATTTATGAGAGAACAATATAAAAAAAATAAAAAAACATGTGAGCTTAATTTTTTTTATTTCTCTCGTTATTTTCTTCTTTATATATATAAAATAATTTTTTATACTGTAAATATCTAGGAAGTATCATAATTTTTTTTAAAATTTTAAGCACGTCATTTTCATCCTAATAGAAAAATTATGAAAACATATTTTTAAAATTATTATTATTTTATTCTGAATTTAGAAGATTGTAGAATTTTTCAATCTTGGTTTGCTGTAGCCAGAAAAAATGAGATATGTCACTTGAGATTTAAAAATGAAACAGCACCCTCTTGTTGTGAATCTAAGCTCATTTAAAACCAATATTATTAAACCCAGTAAGACATACTTGGCTTGGGTTGGGTGGAGTAGACCCGGTTAATCCGATGAGCTTACTCATAACATAATTAATTATGTCAAAATCCACGTGAAACTTGGTTAGATTTTTAAAAAAATAATATTATTTTAATTTTTTTTAAGAACAACAAATCTTGAAATGATGTTGTTTTAATTAATTATGACATGGTTTGATTTTTTAAAAAATAATATCATGTGAAATGATGTTTAAAAATATTTTAAACTTCAATCATTACCATACTTTCAAACACCCACTTAGTCAAGACTCCTAGCTAAATAAAAGGATAATACATGTAAAGGGAGAGCTTTCAATAAGAAAAAAAAAACCTTCACTATGATTTTCTAATTAACCCGTAACAGCTTCACCACATATACTTGAGGGTCCAGGCTTTCCCAGCGAAGATCCATCCACATTCAATTTAAAGCTATTGGCTTTAGGGGGAGATCATATGACAACCAACCTAGGTTTTTGGAGATTAGTCCATCTAAGAAGTCCATCTGCTAATCTTAACATATCTGAAGCCATATAGAGGAAATCATAATCTATAGCCTTTAGCCACAAACAAAGTCTAGTAATAATAAAGAAGAATAGTGTGTTGTAATCCAGGGTCTTCTACTTGAAGATCACATCATTGCGAAATAACCAAATGGACCATGAAACTGAAAAAAATAGCATCAACCATGTCTTTTTTTGGAACTTGCCATTGACTAAAGAATCCCACTGAGAAAAAAGGGTTGATAAACTATTTGAGCAACACCACGCTAACCCCCACCAATTAATGACTTTGGACCAACTGATGTAATGATTAAGGCAATGCATAAGGATGTGATTAAATGATCTTCCTCAACTAAATATATAGGACAATTAGCAGCTGAGACATCTAATATACCTCTTCTAACCAATATACAACTGGTGTTTATTTTGTTGATGATGACCATCCAACAAAAGACCTCTACTTTAGGTGGGATGATCCCTTTTCCAAATCCCAGCAAAGGATATAAGATAACGTCCATGGAAGGATAAGAGCTTAATAAACCGTAAAGGGATTTAACAGTGAATTTGCCTATAGAATTGTCTCTCCTTACTAGTCTATCTTCTTAATCTTTATCTAAATTCACCTTGGACAAAATAGCTTACAATTGGTCTAATAAACCAATAGTTCTTCCTCATAAAGGTCTAGACCAAGAGAAGTATCAAAACCATTCGTATCCATCCCACCCTTCTATATTGTTGAGATTTGCTTTTTTTATCATTGGATAAGCTGAAAAGGGTAGGAAACTGATCTGTCAAACTACCATTTTATACTGACACATAGTCAAAAGGGATCATGAATATAAACATGAATTGATCAACAAAGATTGGATACAACAGTCAACCCAAAACAAGTTTTTATTTTGCAAGGATCGAGTTTATCATTTCATTTTGATCAAGTAACCATCATGATATATTGAGAAAAGGACATCAATGCCTAGATAAGCGATGGAGATTACAAGAAGATGAATGTACCAGAATAGCTTAGCAGGCCCCTTTTGGTCAGTTTCTCAGGACTGGTATTAAAACAAAATAAAAAACAATATTAGAAAATCATAAAGCTCAAAGGCTTATTGATTATTTGAGAGCTCTGCTGAATTTTGACCAAACATCTCATTCAAAGATAGACGTAATGACAAATTAAGTTTGAAAGCTTAATTTAGACCTAATTGAGAAGACTAAAATTTTAGAGGATCATATTTTTTTTTAAGCTCAATTGGGTGAAACCAGAGATAGAATTGCAAGAAATCAAAATTTAGGGGTCAATTAAGGGTCAAATAAAAACAATTTAAGACCAATGACCTTTTTGAAATGGTGCACAAATTTAATGACTAAATTTAGTTGGAAATATGAGTGAAATTGAAGAAATTAAAAGTCTGAAGGTCAATTGAGGATAAAATTGAAAATATCCAAAACCAAAGACCAAGATAAAAAAACGCATTGAAATTAGTTGGTGCTTCTGAAACTTGACAAAGGTGAAATTGAATTGATTCTTAGAATCAAAATTCAATTGACTTACTTGAATAATTAAAAGTTTGAGGGCTGAAATTAATAGAGAAAGTTTAAAACCTAATTTTACACTAAACACCAAAACAACACTGTTTCATTTAAATGAAGTAATACATTTTGGCTATGTTTTAGTTACAAACAATGTCATTTTGGTCACCGCCAAGTCAAAAATAAAAGTTAGACGACACGTCATCTAACTACTATTCATCATCTTCCCTATTGAACCTGAAAATGGCAACTCAGATGCCACTTTTCAGCCCCCCCTCTCTCTCTTATACCTTCACCATACAAGAAAAAAAAAACATGCCACTTTCGTGACCTGACAATGTACTACACCTTCAGCTCGAAAACTGTCGATTTGTCACCCAAAAAATCAATGAAAAAATGGCCTGAATCCCCTAACCCAATTATCCTTACAATGCGGTTTTGCAGGACCAGATTGTTGGTTTGTGGCCAACAAAATGGATCCTTCTTAGGTGAATCAGTGACCACAAACCATGCTCATGAAACCCCTCATGCTATTTTCTCACCTCTTATAAATAGAGGTGAGTTTCATACAAGAAGGAGGGAGAAAATGGGTAGTAAAAAAGGACCTTGTATCAACCCAAAAAAAGCCAAAAGCCACCATTTTCCAGCAACCCTTCTTTCACATCAAACCTTTAAAAAACTGAAACCAAACCAACTCTACCATACCCTATAATAACTCATTGTTCACCCTATCCAAAAAGAACCCAAAAAACACCTTACACCACCACCATCTCCTCCATTATTCTCCTCCTACAACCCTATGGGTTTTCCTTCTCTTATCTTAGTTCCACTGCCACCAACACCGCTAATTGTGTCTCTATCTGACCACCACAACATCGCAACAACATCCCCCCCTCTAGGCCAGGTAACTTCCCTTATTTCTTTATTTTAATTCCTTATTGCTTTATACACAACATGGAATAATTCACGTTCTGCAGAAGCTAGGAACTTGGTCACTAAGTTAGATCGGTGACCAAATTTTACGAGTAGGACTTAAGCCCACCCTTTTATGGCTGGGCTAGATCCATCTCGCTTCTTAAAAAAGGTTAGTCAGGTCATTTTCCAGCCCAACAAATGAGTTGGGTTGGGCTTTATCCCACCCATATAAAATGGGCTTGGGCCTCATGCCCAATAGCCCTAGCCCATGTGGCTGGGCTAAGTCCGACCCAGGACTTAAAAGCATGTTTGGCCTGCCCCATTTTTCCTTAAGAAATAAGGTTGTGTTTGGCATTCCCTTAAGGAATTTTTTATGCCTTTGATTTTAGGCTAAGAGCGCATTTGAAAAACACGCCTTAAGCTTTTTTTAAAAAAAATTTTAATTTGTCTATATTTTTGTGTCTAGCCAAACAATCCTTTAAAATTTTAAAAAAAATCTAAAAAAATTCAACGATCATTTTCAAATTATTCTTAGGTCCCTTGTGTATTTTCCCAACATTTTTATCTAATATTGGGCTATAAACTTACACTATAAGATACAGATCAGACATTAAAAATATATAATTTTTCTGCAAAAATTTAAAAAAAAATCAAAAATTAAAAAAATTCCCTTGTTTCAGAAAACACAAAAACATGTTTTTCTTTAAGAATTTCATTTAATACTGAGTTGTAGACTTATATTGTAAAATGCGGACTCGATATTAAAAATACTTAGTTGTCTCTAAAATTTTGAAAAATTCTAAAAAAGTTAAAAAATTGTCATTTAAAAAACACAAAAATATATTTTGTTTTTATGCATACGATCAAATTCTAAAAGGTTTTCATACATGTTTTCTAAAAAAACAAAATCTTATTTTGTCATGCAAAATGAATATCATAACCAGTTTATGATTATCCATTAGGATTTGATCAAAATACCAAAAATCCCACAGTAATTAATTTGTTTAATTAATATTCGGAGTGTTAGGATTTAACTATAGACTAAAATATTTTGGGTGTAAAATCAAACTATAAAGTATACTCTCAGGTATTAAAGATACAAAAATAAAAAATAAATATAGTGCTAAAATTTGGGCTTTAGTACTGTTATGATTTAACTCGATAAGGTTGAGATTTTTTTACGATGAGATATTTACCTTGAACCTTAGATGAGACCAACAGATAGAAATATGTCTTAGATTAACAATAAATCAACTATGCAACTTACCATAGTTAATGTATATTGAGGGTGATATATCTTTTTCTTGCACAACTAGTCCCCTAACCTAAACTCTCTCAGGCCATAGGTTTTCTAATAACTACGATGTTAGGTGGCAACTCCCTCTAATCATAACTTTATGATTACCCCAAACATCCCCTTCAATCCAGAAGGCAGATTCGTCAGTTGACGTCATGCATGTCACGACAGGATGACGACTTCACTAGAGACTTATCTGGTCAAAATGAGCTAAAAAGATAAAAAATATTTATGAAATAACTGAGTTTTTTGAGAAATTTAGAAAATTTTATGAAAAATGTATTTTTTTTTAAAAAAATAAAGGTAAAAAATGAGTATTACTTACATTCCTTTAATAAATTCTAGTGTTGATGGGCTGGATCATATCTGGCCGGAAACCGATTAATCTGGGCTGTCCTAAGGCCTGGAGTTTGACTGTTGAAAATGGCTGAAAACGAAGGCAATTCATCATTTGCTCACTTAGTGAAAGAGAGACCTAAAGTAAGCAAAGGGAATAATGCCAAGCCAAGCATAAAATATCTTCATTTTCTTTTTCCAATTCTGGTTCCTGAATTGCCGCTTCGATTTCACTTAACGAAAGGATTTCATCCCATGAAAAAACAAAGCTCTCGCATTGCATCGAGCCACTAATTGCATAGTTTTAATTTGATTTTATGATTTTTTTTATTTGTTTTCATGTTGGATTATATATATGAATAGTATAGATTAAATTTTTATTTAATTTCAGCTTTTAACATTAGTTTTATTGAAAATAAAACTTAATATGTATTTATTTTCTATGAATTTATCTTGATTTTATGATGTAAAGTGAAAGTTTAATGGATTAAGATGAGTGATTAGTATTTTTTTATTTTTTTTATTAGGACATCCATTACCTATGCTTGGATTATTTTTATAAATAAAAAATTCAACTCACAATGGAAATGGAACGTGAGCCAATTGTCTAAGTAGCATTCTAAACTAAAGGGAAAACCAACAAAGAACAAAAAAGACGTGCTGTTTAGCCAACGAGATATGGATTTCATCCATTTAAAAAGTTCTTAGCCAACGATAATATATAAATCAAAATTTGAAGACTTGGGAGTTAAAATATGTTAGAAGCGACCAAAAGTATGCTAAATCACATCATGCATGACGTCCGTGAACCAAGAAAAACCGTCACCTGGCCTGAAACAAATAATAAAGTAACTGTCTCTTTTGATCCAAGGGTGGAAGATCCCAAGATTATTTGTAATTCTGGATTACATGGTAAACTTTTTTACTTTTTCAATGAGAAGACCAAATGCGTCTTACTTACTATATATCGGAGGATATTTCTCCGCACCTTGTATATATCCTCGATCTCAAAACTTAACTTCAAACCTGTCGTCGATGATAATAGCATAGATACTCAGTCAATTTTGTCTTCAAAACCAATTTTTTTCCGGCAATCTTGAAGTCCTTGGCAACTATTTTGACGGGAAGAGTCAAGTCGCATGGAAGGAAAATATAGAACAGGTAAAACCAACCGAGAAGACCAAATTCCAGAAAGAACAGTAAAAATAAAAGAGCCCAAGAAATGTCAGAAACGTAGCATATTTGATTCCAAATTCTCCTGATCAGTGCTTTCTTGGAAAACATTTGGCAGCAATACATTGGTTGAAACTCAAGCAAGAGCATGACAACTTTAAGCAAAATAATTAAAGATCCATTGATAGGCATAGTGGAGCTCCACCAAGACTAGCCACACCTGCATTTGCTTTAGAGCTTTTCCCCTAACACGGTTTGGAGGCCAAGATACATGTGAACGTTGAAATATTCTCCTAGTCCCCCAAACAAATCCATTTAATTTGTACGTCTTTCTTTCCGAAGTAATTAAGGCTTTCCATTCAAGAAATAAAACCATTAAAAAGGCTAGGGCTTGGACAAATGGGTAGAAGAGAAACCTAAGTGGATGCCAATTCACATTCCAGAACATATATAAAGATGTAGGAGTTTGTGTGAAGGATTCTAATTTGACATTTCATTCACTAGTCTCCTGCGCACAAATCCATTTACTTCTTGACGTCCAAGGAAGATTTTCATTCGACGAAAAATATAGTCAAAAGTATGGAAAGTTGATACGCTAATTCATGACCTAAAATTAACTTGCGCAGAACACATTCAAAACAGAGCTTGCGTGTACTAATTAAGAAGTTGAAAAAACCCATTTGGTTAGTCCTTGGTGATGCTGAGATTCTGATGAAGGTCTTCCAATATATTAGATAAGATAAATTAAAATTCAACGGATTCATAGCTCCTACTCGGATTCCTAGTACTGGTATGAAAACGTACGTAATGTAATAGATTATTATATGTCCAAATACCATGCAACTCAAGTTACAATTTGATCCATAACAACTATGTTTGTTCTTATTATAATACGGATTTAAGGAATCTTGAGATAAGAGTAGCTTTCAAACAGCTTTCCTTGTGAGACCAAGCAAATTAATGTATACCAAATTATAGAACAAGTTAGGAATTTGATCGATCTTATCAAATTATTTTCCCTTCAACGAGCATTTCTCGGAAACTTCCGAAGCCAAAATTGCTGCCACGAAAGAATAACGTATCATAAATATAATTATAAAGACTCGTAATTGACCAAATCAAGGTAGGTAAAGGCCATAAAAGAAAGAGGTGGGGGGAAAAAAACAATCAACATCCTTCACTGTGCAAATGTGTGTCTTGGCATGATCTCAGACGTTAGCAAGAGGAGCAAATCTCAGTGTGGTCGGTATATAAAGGCAACAGCAGTACATACTTTTTTTCTCTACAACAGTAATCATTACAGAAAGTTGGTTTAGTGCTTTTTTTTCCGGTGCAAGAAAAGTTGTTTTTAAAATATTTTTTATCTAAAAATATATTAAAATGAAATATATTTTTTATTTTTTAAAAAATTTACTTTTAATATCGACCTATAAAAAATTAAATAAAAAATATAAAAAATAATTTAAAACTAAAAAACATTTTTAAAAATAACCGTACACGCTAAGATTAAGCGTTCCCATGCTTATCAGTTTGAGTCCAGAACACGGCGTTGGACACGCGTCATGAAGCGTATGATAATTGAAATTTTCGGACACGTTTTTCCATGTGTCGAATTATTGTCGGAAAATCTAAGATTGACGTGGCGGGAATTAACGACTATGATCCCTGGCGGCAGTTTTGACTCTTAAGCTGTGGAGTGCTCTAACGTTTGCTAGAAGGGCGAAATTATTGGTCCTCCAGTCAAGGAAGCTGGTCAAAGATATGGACAGCCATGATGCGCTTGCTTGGCCACGAGAGTGGAGTCTGTACTGTAGAGAGAGTATCTCTTGGAATGTTTTGATTGGACCTTGGAATGGATTGATTTGGTGGAAATATCTTGAGATTAACGATCTTGATTGGAAGAGCGTGTATGGTTTGTCTCAAGAAATTACTATCTGATTGATCTTCAATCTTAATGGGAATAAAGTGGGACCCCTTTTGCATGGGGTTAAAATTATTGAGGGATTTTACGAGCCTTTACAAGGAATTAATGTCCTTTAACAATTGGGGGAAAGCAAAGGACATGCGTCGCATTATTAGGCGAGAGAAGCAAATTGTTTTCAAGAACTTTCGGCTTCTCTTCTCGATTGTGGGGAGGAGAGGGTGAAAAGGAGTTTAGAGTTATAATTATGTTTCCTCGTCCCTTTCTCCCACATAATCAATAGCCTTCAAACAGTATTTAATAACATGATTGTGATTGTTTTTTAAATAATTTTTATATGTTGAAATGCATGTTAATAATATTTTTTTATTTTTAAAAAATTATTTTTGACATCAGCACATCAAAACAATTTAAAACATACAAAAAATATTAAAATTTAACAAAAAAAATTGAATTTTTTAGAAACGTGGTTTGCCAAACATATTCTAAGCGTTGAGACTTTCTTTTTGCACGTCTTGTTGATAGAATTGAGATATCTTCAAGGATTTTTTTTAAAAAAAATAAAAATTTAAATTTTCATGATTACGCTATCGCACTTGTCAGATTCTAATGAATCTCTTTAAAAACCGACAAGACTCACAAGATAGAAGATAAAAATAAACTACTTTTTAACTATACAAACGATATGTCATATGTCTTTTTTAAGTCAAACATATCTTGAGTCGCGTCTTAGAAAGGTTGATTATCTTTGTCCCTCTTTTTTATCTTTCAATTCTAAATCTACACATACACATTAAAGTGCATTATATTTTTTTTTATTTAGATCAATTAAAAAAAATATAATCAATGTAAATTACAACTTACAATACATTTATAAGATAAATAAATTGTTTATAAGATTACATTAAAAATAAAATAATTAAAAATGAATAAGTTTTTGAAATTTAAATAAATAAAATAAAATAATTAAAAATATATAGTTTATTTTTAGCAAGTGAAATGAAAAAACATGTCACTATTAGAAAAATGAAGTAAAGCACACATAATATTGAAATGAATGAGAAAAGAATATTTTGTCTAGTGTTTCAGATAGATATATATATGTTATAAAAAGAGAAAATAATGAAAGGATAAATTAAAAACACTTTTTATATTTTATATTGTTTTATATATCAAATATGATATAAAAACTTTTTATATCATATTTGATATATAAAACAATATAAAATATAAAAAGTGTTTTTTTTATATATTATTCTCTTTAATTTCTTCAATCTTGAAATTGTTGTATGAAAGACACATAAACGAATCAAGATTGAGTAGGGTATTATCATCATTAGCTTTTTATTTCGAGTCATCATAAAAGAGGAATTATTAAATGGAATAATATAAATTCCTAAATCGCAGTAACACGAGTTTACGACCATGGAGTTCATAAAGATGTTAGGCGAGGAAGATGTGTGTGTGTGTGTCTATATATATATATATATATATATATAGTAATTAGTGGTCTTCAATTGATTTTCAACTCACTGAACGGGATCAACCCGACAACTACTGCCTACATTTCCTAGTAGAAACTTTTCAAATGAATGGTAGGTAACATATGTTCATAGTCCAATACAATAAGCCTTTGCCACTATCCTCTTCTTCTTCCCTTACGACAATATTCTAGTTGGTCACATAGTTTGGTAATATATAGTTGTTAAACTCTATCTAGCTTAGCATTGATTTGACAATATATTAAGTTTGGCACGAGTGATTAATATATAAATTAATTTGATATAACTTAGTTGATATAACAGGATTAAAAACAGCTTAAACAAATTGAAATATAGTCTAACTTTTTAAAAATCAAAATAATATATTTTTTAAATATTAAAATGATAATATATTATTAAATTCATTACTCAAATTATAAAACTATGATAACTTTATAAATTCGGATGAACTCGTAATTTGGATTATAAAATCATAAAACTTTATAAAAAATTATTAAAATAATATAGTTTTATAGGTACACAAGACCTTCATATAGTAAGATCTCGAATCTTAGAATTATGATTTAGAATGCAATCTTATACTGCAACCTACCAGAGTTACAGGTATACACATAAGCTCATGTACCTATATGGCCATCTTAAAAGAGTCAGCATTCTAGTTTTTAACTTCAAATTTTATTTTAATTTCGCCTATATGCGAAGTGTGATGCAGATTAAACACTAAAATAAAGTAAATGTTAATGGGAATAGATGGGATTTTCTGAAATCTTTTGGATTGAATCGAATTCCAATAATTCAAAAAATGCACGATTAAATTAATATACATCATGTTTTCAAAAGGCAAAACGATTCTAAAAAGTCGCAACAAGTTAGTTTATGTGGTAATAGAGCATTTCCCGCGCTACAGGTGTGGGATCAATTTTTATTTTTAATATAAAAGAATATATATTTTTACCGCTTAACTTGATGTAACCTAATTGATTTGATAAATTTAAATATAATTTAAATAAACTAATATAAATATAGTTTAATTTAAAAAAATCAAAATAATATATCTTTTAAATAGTAAAACGACAACATATTAGATTTATTTGGATAAACTCGGGTTGACCTGTTAAATCTGCTACTCAGGTCATGAGACTTTGATAATTCTATAAACTCAGATCAACTTATGACCTGGATTATAAAACTATGAAATCTTATAAAAAAAAATAAAAAAAATCATAATTTTTAATCAACCCAATGTTAAAAAGATTAAAAATTAAATAAAAAGAAAAAAAATGCATCGAGTCAACCTAGGTTAACTTGTCAAATATAGGTTAGTACATCGAGATAAATTTATAGAAAGCAAGTAAAATAAAAATATAAAACATTATTCTCAATCAACCTAATGTTGAAGGATGAAGTTGAGAAAAAAACAATTAAAAAAAATGACCAAAGTCAACACGACATACTTGTAAAACTTGCGTCTTGCATCATGAAACTAGAATAATCCAATAAAAAAAATCAAAACAAATTATTAATATATAGTAAAAAGGCTTGGCTTTTCATTGTAGCATTAACATATATTAAAGTGCTTGACTTTTCATTGTAACAATGAACAATAGCTCTTTTTATATTTTAATCCTCAAAATTTATGAGAATTTTTTTATTTAATTTTATTTTTCAACATTGGATTTACTTGGAATAAAACTTCATAATTTATAAACCTATTTTTTATATATAAAAAACAATATTACAAGGTATATAACTTAATAATATTAAAGTTGGAAGATAAAATAAAATAAAATTAAAAATATAAAAAAGCTTGACTTTTCACTATTCATTTCTACTAAGAAAGTCAAGTGCTTATAGTATATATTAATATATTAATGATATATTCCGTAGAAAATCAATGTTGGATTTGATTATCTATGAAAATGAACCCAGCACCAAATACGTACTTTAAACTTTCATATAGAAAATAATTTTCATCCATAAATGTAAAACTCTCAAATATCCTCAAGTGTGTTTCAAAATAACTCTTGATTTTGTTGAGAAAAACAAGTAATGTATTCAAGTAAACTGGAAGAATGACAGTGCTATTGATAAAAAGCTTTGGCTATTATATAGCCTTACAACAGTAACAGAAAGTCAATAAAAACAGCCCACTAACTACACTAATAAAAAGTGGTAAAGTGCATGAGGAAATAGTTTAACAAAGAAAAAGTCTTCCTACATAGTAGGAATTTATTAGCTACAGAAACGTAACAATTTATTTAAACCAATCTTATCAATCCCTCCCTTAAACTCACTGTCATCAAACAGTTAGTTTATACTGCCAACCTCAACTACTCCCATTAAACTTCGAAGCCTTTAGAAAACATCGATCTTTAATGGTTTGGTCATCATGTCTGCCACCTGATCTTTGCTCCCACAGTGAATTAAAGCAATTGAACCTTCCTTTGTGAGATTTCTTAGAAAATGATACCTTACATTGATATGCTTACTTCGACCATGCATCACAGGATTCTTTGATAGCTTAATGGTTGAACTGTTGTCACATCTAATCAGAGTACAAGTCTCATTATTGTACTCAAACTCCCTTAACACTCTTTTCATCCATATAGCTTGACACGCACATACTACAGCTGCTATAAACTCTGCTTCTGTAGTAGACAAAGTAACAATAGGTTGCTTCTTTGAACTCCATGTTACAGCACCCGAACTCAACAAAAACACATAACCACTTGTGCTTTTTCTATCATCCACATCTCCTGCATAATCACTATCTGTGAAAGCAAATAGTCCATCATCTCCACCTTTCTTGTGATGAATACCATAGTTCACCGTCCCTTTTAAATATCGAAGAGCTCTCTTTGCAACCTGTAGATGAAGTTTAGTTGGTTTTGCCATAAATCTGCTTGTGAGACTGGTGACAAACATCATGTCTGGTCTTGTAGCAGTGAGATACATCAAGCTTCCCACTAATTGCTTATAGTATGTCTCATCCACAGTGATTCCATTCTCATCCTTATTGATCTTAAAACCTGGAACAATCGGACTACTCACCTCATTGCTTTCCAGCATTCCAAATCTCTTCAGAATCTCCAGAGCATATTTTTTTTGATATATGAAAATACCATCTGTTCTTTGAAGTACTTCAATGCCAAGAAAAAATCTCATGCATCCCAAATCAGTCATATCAAATTCTCTCAACATGGACCTTTTGAAATCACACATCAGATCTTTATCATCACCAGTAAAAATTAGATCATCAACGTAAATACTTACAATGATGATTTTTCCTGCTCCATTCTTCTTTGTGAACACGGTTTGCTCACTATCGCACTTCTGAAAACCCTCCTTGATAAAATGTGCCTCAATTCGACTAAACCAGGCTCGTGGAGCTTGTTTTAATCCGTACAATGCTTTATGTAGTTTGTAGACCAAGTGCTCCTTGCCTTTCATCTCATAACCCCTTGGTTGTTCAATGTAAACCTCTTCACTCAATTCTCCATAAAGAAATGCTGACTTGACGTCTAGCTGGAAAATCCTTCAAGTCTTTTGTGCTGCCAAAGCAATGATCATCCTCACGGTGTCTATCCTTGCCATTGGTGCAAATACCTCTGTGTAGTCTATACCGTGCTTTTGTGAGTAGCCTTTGGCTACTAGACGTGCTTTGTGCTTGTTAATCTCTCCATGTTCATTGTATTTGGTCTTGTACACCCATTTGACGCCAATTGTTTTTGCTCCAGTAGGCAATTCACTCAAAGACCATGTTTTATTCTTCTCAATAGAACCAATTTCACTGTCCATAGCTCGCCTCCATTTCTCATCTTTTACTGCTTCTTCAAAATAAAGAGGATCTCCTGTGGAAACATTTTGAACCATGTATGCCTCGTCTTCTGTTAGCTCATCTGTAGTGATGTAGTCACTTAAGTAAGAAGGAGGACGTCTTACTCTTTGTTCATGAACCCTCCCTGCATCCTCATTAAAAATATTAGAAATTCTCTTATTCTCACAGCCTCGGGGTATACTGCTCTCTCCCTCATCAAAACCCCGTGTGTGTCTTCTCTCACTCTCACAGCCCCGTGGTATACTGCTCTCTCCCTCATCAAAACCCCGTGTGTGTCTTCTCTCACTCTCACAGCCCCGTGGTATACTACTCTCTCCCTCATCACAACCTTGTGTTTCTCTTCTCACAGTCTCTCCATTAGCCCTACTGTCATTTTCATTTTCACTCACCCTATTTTCTCCTTCACTATCTTCTCCCTCACTATTGTTTTCATCAGTGTCTCCCCACTCCAAATCTAATAAGATTTGTCCCTCATAACACACCTCCCAATCCCACTATTTGTCTTCCTAAAAAATAACATCCCTGCTTACAACTATTTTCTTAGCTATAGGATCAAACAATCTGTATCTTTTGGACTCGTCACTAACTCCCAATAGAACACAAGGAAAACTTTTATCATCTAGTTTACCTCGTTTAACATCTGGAACATGAACATGAGCTAAGCATCCAAAGACACGGAAATGCTCAATAGAAGGTTTTACTCCACTCCACGCCTCTTGTGGTGTAATATTTTTCACTGCCAATGTAGGACATCTATTCAGAACATAGAAGGTCCAGTTCACTGCTTCTGGCCAGAATGTTTTGGGGAGCTGCTTATCAGACAGCATAGAACGAACCATATTCATCACAGTTTGATTTTTCCTTTCAGCCACCCCGTTTTGTTGTGGCGTGTAAGCAGTGGTTAACTGCCTCTTGATGTCATTCGCTTTGCAGAAATCAGTGAATTCAGTTGAAGTGAATTCTCCTCCTCTATCTGTCCGTAAACATTTGATACCCAATCCTTTCTCCTTTTCCACCAGTTTTTTAAAAAACTGGAAACAAATCAGCGCCTCACTTTTTGCTGTCAATAAGTATACCCATGATTTACGACTAAAATCATCAATAAAACATAAAGTATGCCTCTTTCCACTGTTTGAAATAGGAGAAATTGACCCATAGATGTCTGCATGAATAAGTTCCGAAGGCTGGCTTGCTCTCCACGTACTCTGTGTTGGAAAGTTACCACGATGCTGTTTGCCATGAATGCAGTCTCTGCATGTAATGTTTGAGACTTGAAACTGAGAAAGTCCATGAACCATCCCTTTGTGTTGCAGAGTTTTCAATCCCTTGTAACTCAGGTGACCATATCTTCGATGCCAAAGGCGAAAAAGATCATGTGAACTTGTATAAAAACATCTTTCTGATGGAGCATTTAGAGAAGCTGGTGTATGCGATAGCAGTATAAACATTCTGTTTATACTCATCTCGGTCTGAATAATCAGACCCTTAAGCAGATGATAAATTTTGCAAACTCCTCCTTGAATTAAAATAGCCAAGCCTCGTTCTTGAAGTTGTCCTATGCTCAAGAGATTTTTTTTGAGCTCTGGAACATAATACACCTCATGGACAACATTGTTGATTCCATTCAAAAACAGCTTTATACTTCCCTTTCCAATCACATTCATTCTACTATTGTTTCCCAATTTAACTGAATGAACAAAACTCTCATCCAAGTTTGTGAACATATCTCTATTGCCACACATATGGTTGGAACATCCTGAGTTAAGAAACCAAGCATCAATCTGTTTTGTTTCATGTGACTCAACATATGACATTAACAGCATATCATATTCTTCATTTACTTCTGCATAATTTGCTTCTTTATCCCATTTCGGACATTCATATTGGAAATGTCCAAGATTATGACATTTGTAGCATTCCACAGCAGCCTTGTTGAATGTTGGTCCTCCTTTTCCACGTCCTCTTCCTCTGTAGTAACTTCTTCCACGTCCTCTGCCCCAAGTTTTGTCATCAGTTGTCACCTTCAGAGCTTGCTCCACATTGTTGCTTCTGTGAAATTTTTTTTCGTGTACAGTGAGGGAGCTCTGAAGTTCATCAATGGTAATTGCATCCAAGTTCCTAGATTCCTCAATCGAACAAACTATATAATTAAATTTGTCCGTGAGAGATCGTAGGATCTTTTCACATATCGTGACATCAGTCATGATCTCCCCATATACTCTCATCTTATTTGCCACTGTCATCACTCTAGCAAAATAGTTAGTAATTGTTTCACCAATCTTCATTTCAAGAACCTCAAAGTCTCTTCGTAGAGCTTGAAGAGTGGAACGTTTTACTCGAGCATTCCCTTCATATTTGGTCTTCATGGAATCCCAGATCTTTTTGGAGGTGTCTTTGCCCAAAATGGTCTCAAGGATACTCCTATCAATTGCTTGGAAAAGATAGTTTTTTGCTTTGAGATCTTTGAGTTTTACTGCATCTAACTCTCGCTGACGTCCTTCTGATAATGGTTGCTCTCCGTGTGCTGGTTCTTCATAACCAGTTTCAATTAAACTCCAATATTCCTTGCTTCGAAGGAAATTTTCCATGAGCATGCTCCAATGGTCATAATGACCATCAAAACGTGGAATGGAAGGTTGCACAAAATTGCCTTCAGAAGTCATCGTCCTTTCTTTGTCTCTCTGTGTTTGAAAGTCACTCAAAAAGCTGCGTCTTTTATTTTTCTCAGTCCCAGTGGGGGCTCTGATACTAGTTTGTTGAGAAAAACAAGCAATGTATTCAAGTAAACTGGAAGAATGACAGTGCTATTGATAAAAAACTTTGGCCATTATATAGCCTTACAACAGTAACAGAAAGTCAATAAAAACAGCCTACTAACTACACTAATAGAAAGTGATAACGTGCATGAGGAAATAGTCTAACAAAGAAAAAGTCTTCCTACAGAGTAGGAACTTATTAGCTACAGAAACGTAACAATTTATTTAAACCAATCTTATCAGATTTAATTAAATATATTATTTAAATGATATATATTAAGAATCATCTACTATAGGTGGACCAGTATATAATAAATAGCGAAAGGATAGATAAGCCTCGTTGACAAGTAGTGCTTCCTCCATCTCCATCTGGAGTTGAACTTATCCTAAATGTCCTTATTGCTTCTGTCTGAAAATGTTGTACGCTTTGATTCCATCGCTAGTGCAGCCAAGCTTGCGATAAGAAAGCACGGAAATTTGTCCGCTCCGATTTTCTTATTTTCTGGAGAGAATAACTACAGAACATTAAGCACTACAGACGGAGATCGAAGTGTACAATAATGGAAGCACGGTAATTTGTCTGGTGCGATAATGGATGTGTCTGAAGCAGAAGCTGGCAGAGGCCCTCGTTGTTTAATGATTAGAATGGAATCAATAGCAGGATATTCCAAGGAGCTAGCATGGTGTTTTAATATGAATTTGATGGTAGTTAAAGAGCTCATGTAACTCACAAATATAAAGTTATTACTCATATAAATTTTTAGTAGTTATGAAATTTATAGTACTCAAACTTATAATTTTTAGTGAACAAACTCAGAATCTGACCAATAAAATTATACTTCTTAAAATTATGTTAACAAGCATTATGTACATGCTGGGTTAGCTGCATTACAAGTTTGCCACTCTTTCCATGACCCTATACACTTGAATATATATAAAAATGAACATAAAATATTGGAAAATTAGTTCATCCATCTCTCTTTTTATTTTTTATTTTTATTCTTATTCTTTGAGGAATTATACATGCCCAAATTAATCACAGAATTGAAGTGTCAAAGGTTTGCTTCTAAGAGAGTGGAGCCTCCTTCCATTACATATCAAGGTTGTCTCTCACATGTATTTTCATTTTCTATCGTTGATCTCCATGGAAGATTGAATTAAAGAAAAAAGAAAAATCACTATGCAAGGGCAATCGCAACATATTTGGGTGCAAGAAAGTAGAATTATTCTCCGACCAAACTAGCTTTAC
The DNA here is from genome assembly GCF_951802175.1 of Populus nigra. NCBI lineage: Eukaryota > Viridiplantae > Streptophyta > Magnoliopsida > Malpighiales > Salicaceae > Populus > Populus nigra. The sequence continues at coordinate 12,901,609 of NC_084860.1, forward strand.
CTCTTTCATGGCAGCACTTGCCATGATTTGACCCGGCCATTGTATTATCATGAAGTCTATGGCAGCAATACAGAATTGGTGCTCTATAGGGTCATTTCAGCAGAGATAACAGGCCCCTTGCCCGCTGTGACATCTTGCACAGTGTTAAGGAGTTTTTTTTTTTTTTCATCGTTAGAACAGTGTGCAAATTTATTTCTTAAACTAGCATGTATAAAAATAATAATTGTTATTCTACCACAGAAACAGTGGTCTTCATATTGCAATTACGCAACTTTAATTCGTGCACATAGTACATGCATGATTTATTAAAATTCCACCCCACTGTGTATTCAATTTAGTAAAAACATAGTTTTACATAATCACACAAACAACACCTATAGTTCAAGCAAACAAAATCACCTAATTTTCATAGCAAATAAATTTATAATTTTCAACACTAAATTATTTCATTACAATAAACAATATCAATTCAATTAAAAAATAATTAAATTACATAATTAAACATCTAACAAACTAACCTATCAAAGGGTATGCACCGTCAGAATCATAAACATGTCGTCGTCGTGCATGATAAATACAGTTATTCTTCTCTATTGCATTGTCCAAACACCGAACCTCCCAAATCTCAACAAGTCAAGAATGGCACAATGAGAACCAAATATTGAAAGTACTACGCACAACATTGTTGGTAGCATCACGAACTACGGTCGCAGCCCTCCAACTCTAATGTATTAAAAAATTCATCTAATATATTAGAAAAGATTAAATTATCACTTACAAGACAATATATACACTCACTTAACTAATTTTATATGCAGTTAATCTTAAATTATAGTTCAATTAGGCAAAGTCAACAAAAACTCTAATACAAACCCTAAAGCCCTTATCCTACAAAATTAGCCAAGTAAAACAAGAAATTTACATAGAGGAAGGTAAATATACCTCAAATTGCTAAAATAAAGTGCTTATGGGTGGTGGTGGCGATGGCGACGGTGGGGAGAAATTGATGGTTGTTGCTGGTGGATGGCTAGAGAGAGAAAGGTGAGGTTTGTTATAGAGAAGAGAGGGAAACAATTTTATGTGGTGGAGAGAGAGATCAGCTCGTCTGAGTTGAGAGTGATGCTGAAAGAAGAGAGAAGAATGGGAAGAAAGAAAGAAGTAAGGAGAGAAGAAAAAAAAAATTAACTTCAAAATAATTAACTGGGTGGTGAAACATGTACTACATGCGCGACCATTATTTTTATGCTAGAATAAAAATTATTTTTTTAACTGTGTTAGTTTGAGAGAGAAATAGGTCTGTTGATTATACTAATGTAAGAAAAAAAAACCTCTAGTTTTAAGACTTCAATGATATAATTTAAAATTACAATGAAATTATTCTTCGTATAGTCTCTGTCATATTTGAAGGAATAGTTAACTAGTCTATTGAACCCCCCCTGAAAAGAAGACATAATTTATGATTTTCTTCAATGCAGTGACTTGAATGCTTTGATTATTATACAACAGAGGAGATTATTCCTGCTATATAATCCATGATCCAAAGAACAAATTTGATTTGAATGCTTTAGCGATTGCAAATTTAAAACAAATACATGTCTGAGTGTGTTATTTTTAAAAGCAATGAACATGAGGAAAAGGGGAAGAAGGTTGAAGCTGTTTGGAAAAGTAGAAAGCGGGCCATCGATATTTTCTTTTAAGGGAAGGGATAGCCGCTACACAGAAAGCTGACAAAATGACCCTTACCACCTGAACAGACTTCATACAATGGATGTCTGGAAGTTAGTTTTAACTTGTATTTTTTTTTTAAATAAAGTTGAGTTTTTTTTTCCCTTTAAAATTATATATTTTTAGCGTGTTTGAATTATATTGGAGTATTAATATTAAAAATAAATTTTAAAAATAAAAATATATTATTTTAATATTTTTTTAAATAAAATTATTTTAAAAAACAACTGTTATTATACAAGACGGATCCAAACAGTCTCTTAGGTGGCCCCCAAGACAAAAATTCGACATCAAAGGACCCACATCTGGAAGCCCAATTTGGCCCTTAGGATAGGTCCAATTTTATCATATGCCTTTATGCTCGCTCACTAACTCACTCACTCACTCACCTGCTATTGCCCCCTATTATATCATTTTGCTGAAGACCAATGAAAAACGTAACCCAAATATCAAACCCATAAAAAAAGAAAAAAACATTTATAGCACAAAACAATTTCTATCCAATACTCATTCATCACCCACCTATAGCTCATTTCATGTATGGACGGAATTGGAACAAGTTAAACCGCCCGGCATGCTCATGTCTTTATCTCTCTTACCTTTTCTCTTTTTTTTTTAAAGAAAAAAAACTAGAATATCAATCGGTTGAGGCATGAAAAGGAGTCTTGGTCAGAATAAAATCTTTTAAAATATTAAAGAAATATTTTTCTATTATTTTTTATGGATATTGATGAACAGGGTCTTGAATGATTTTCATTTGGGAGGTAGTGTTTTTATTTTTTTGTTAAATAAAAACAATTTTTATTTCATAAAGTATAAGTAATAAATATATCTTAGGATATTTTAATAAGCGGGAAAGTTGAAAGCAGAAGCCGGCTCTGTGTTGCATCAAGAAATAGGGAAGCGGAGAAGTACTGAAAGTTAGGTATCACCTAGCTAAAGCTATGTAAAGTGGGACGTCCACGTGTCTATTGGTCATGACGACAACATGCCACCTAAGTGAATTTCCACGTAGGCTTGCGGCAAGTTCTTCGACACTTGGAAGGGCTGACCAACAGCATCGGAAACACCTTGGCATTATATGTTTTGTAGTGTTGTGTTATGATCATGAACATTTTTTTTTCTTTTCCAGAATTATGCATACATGTGGCAATCGCATATTGGCTGTTGATGGCACGTAGGCCACTCAATTGCAATCCATGGAAGTTAACTTCATTAACGTAATCAAGTGTCTCTCTTCTTCCTTCCATAAAAATCAAGCAAAGGGCCGGATTGCAACGTCACACGAAGCTAAAAAAAGAAATAATTCCTTTTATGATAATGAAGATTTATACCATTCTTAATTTTAAAATTTATAAGATTAATTGAGAAATAATAATAATAATAAAAAAAAGAAATAATCCTCTGTGTGTTTATAGGATGATTGGCACACAGTAGTGTTTTGTATTTTAATCTGCTACTGACTGAAACTTGGTACACATGCTTGTATGAATTTTGCGCCAAGCCTAATAAGTGAGTTCTTACTTCATCTGTCCTCTCATTTTCAAGTGTCAAAAAATAACAATCTTTTTTGTACAGAGAAAGAGACCCCCACTCTTGTTTTTCAGATATCCAGCCACCTCACATTTCCTTTCCTTTTGTTGTCCCTGCATGTGCCTGATCTACATAACAATCCTTTCAAATGGGCCATGGCGATCGAGAGACCATTTCTTGACACCTGATCTCTCTCTCTCTCTCTCTCTCTCTATATATATATATATATATATATATATATATATATATATATATATATGCCCACCAGAATGATGCAATGTACATATTCACTAGTGAAGGAGTCCCAAGACAGAGCAGGCACCCATGGTTTTCTTGAACCTTACGTGTAGCCTTCCATTCAGGCAAAAGAAACGGAAATTAATTTAGAGATTAACGTTCCATGTGGTCTGAAGGAACGGCATGATTAGTTCATAGATTAGTCCTAATGATGTACAGAAACGAGGTCCTGCCAGGTTCGTTGGTCTTGGCAGTTATCAGTTTTTTCAGGTAAAGTCGGTTTGGTCCAACAACGTCAACAAAATGCTAGCTCCAATTATTTTTTTGGGTAACTTGTCCATAACCACCAGAGACACTAACCTTATATATATATATATATATATATATATATTGTAGTAGTTTTTTAGCTAGCTATCGATAGATAGAGAAACGGCAAGTTGCATAATAAAGAACTCCAATTAACTAAATGAGAAAGACACTCATCTAGCAAAATTCATGTCGCTTTTTAAGATTTTGGCGGCGATATATATATATTTTAGAGTATGTGTTCTTGTGTCTCATGCATTGTAAGATTTGTATCTCATGGGAACATGATGGAAGATAAATGGAGACCGTTTCCAATGAATTATTCATCGTCAAAGATCCTGTTCAAACAATACAAAAGCAAGTGAGAAAGGGAGTTTAAAAGAATATATTTCAAGATTCGTATCCCAACTTCCACGCTTGCTGATTAACTACCCTAATTCAGATTAACCTAATCTTACCTTTCAAGTCTTCGTTTGTTATAAAATACTCCATTGGAAGAAATAAACAAACTCTTTCCCCCCCTTTTCCATTGACCAAGAATTAAATTAATAAAACTTTGGTTAATTATCCGGCTAGTCATTTGAAACATTAACATGCTAATTAAAGAAACACCACCGATTTTTTTTTCCCATTAATTCTTCGTTCTTGCTTGACAATAATTGATCAAGATCGTTAACAATGGATGGCAAAACAACAAAACATAAGCATGTGGCACCATGTGCATACGGTGATCAATCCTACATGCCTTACACATAGAGTGCCCAAATCATGTGGTCCCTTGCACGTGTTACATGTGCGGCGACCCTACGATGGTGATTTGCCCCAGTGGCGGAAGATGATCACGTTGTATTGAATTACTTCGACTTCGAAATTTAATTAGCATATATAATCATTATCCAACTTAATTAAACATCGATCCTTTAAAACCGTCAAAAGGTCCGTAGGTTTATTTATTCTCCATGCATTTAGTGCATTGAAAGAACAAGGACATATAATCAATGTGTTAATCTCAAGTACTTATGTTCTCAAATTGAAGCTTCTTTTGTTCTTTTCTTTGGGGAAGGTTAACTTGACGGGGGGATGTGGCTATATAATCATCAATTGATGACTTTGCCTCTCTCTATATATATTCATAATCGATCGAAATCTCCAAGGAAACATATCTCATGTGCCGACTTAATCAATTCTGGAAAATAATTATATATATAGCCTCACTTATTTGTAATCAAAGATGTCAAGCTTGATAAATTTCTCGTAATGTGATAGATCCCATGCATGTCGACTGCATAACTATAATCACGTGAATTTTTCCACTTCTCATGGATCTCGGGCATCAATAATTTGTCAAATCATATTAATTCACCCCTTAATTGTACCTCAACCAGTCTCTATCAATGAGAATGTAATTCTTATTCACGGATACACTAAAAAATCAACAAATACAAACATAAATATTAACTATAAATTTTAGTTGGTACATTACAAAGAACTTTACCATCGAAATAGTCTATCCCTTTGTCTCTCAGTAAATACTGATAAAAATATTCCATCAATACGTAATGAGAGAAGTACAAAAAAAAAGAGATCAAAAGTTATAATAACGTTTTATTTACACAGATTAAATTATTGATGAAATAAACTCATTAGTAAAATTTATCCATAAATATTTCAATGGTAATAATTAAGTTATGAGCCGGCGAGCGACCCCCTTCTTCCTCTCTCTCATTTTTTTTATCTTCCTCCATTAGCTCTCTTAAAAAAAAACAGCATAACCCCCTTTTATTTTATCATAAATCAACCTTCCATCACAAATCTAGCCATCCCAACACTTAATATGTCAGCATCCCTATTCTGATTATTTTTTTAAGATTTCCCACATCAAGTAAGCAAAATTACCTATTTTTTGTTTAAACTCAATTTTAAAATATTAATTTTTATTTCATATTTTTATAGTATATGTAGTTTGTTTATGTGTTTACTTCTTTTATAGCTTTCTATCATAGAGATTTGTTGTATGAATATATGATTTGTACATGATAGGGTTTGTTTGAGATTTTGAAAATTTGTGTTTATTTATAATTTGATGAAATTGATTTTGAATTTATAACTTACGTGTTCTGTAATGAAACAAATAATAACTTGTTTAATGGGTATGTTTTATATTTTATCAATTTTATTGTTAAGTTGAAAATTTCGGTAAATGTGTAGGAATGTGAATTTATATAGATAATTGATAATGATTTAAGAGTACTGTTAAAATAGATTGAATAAGTTTAAGTTAAATCAATGTTATCTAATATATTTAGTTTACATAATTAATTAATACATGTTGTCATCAATATTCTATATAGCTTTGATAAAAATAATAGATGATTATTCATGAATGTATCGAGATTCACCCAAAAGGTTATGCAACATGGATAATTGTAATAGGGTTGATGGTTTTACATCATTTATTGAAGTTCTTTCATAAAGTTTATTTGCTTATTAAGTGCTTATTTTAAGGATGCAATATATTATAATATATGAAGGAGGTACTTGATTATAAAATATGATTGTTATGATTCATATGTTATATTCTTTATTTAAATGTGAGTATTTTCATTTACTATATATTTTGAAATTTATAAAAATATTGTCACTTATAAGATGGTGTTATATGGACGAAGTGAGAGAATGTTAGAAAGATATCCTTAAGGTAGCCTCCATGTTATGTAGATTTTAAATTAAATAATAATTAAGGCTTAGAGCCTAATGGGCCAAACACATCTATGATGGATGAAAGTATAAGAATTATGTTTTATAAAAAGGGTTTCTAGTCTAGCAAAAAAAATTTTTTTTTGATGAAAAGTCGTGTGTCTTCCATCCACACAAAATAACCATAAAGTTTGGCATAAATTAGAAGACTTTTTATTCTTCACGGCGCAAAGATTTTTGGACAATTGGTTCAACACTTAATCAATCATAAAAGGATAAAATGAGGTATGTATCTTATTAATTTTCCTCCATGTTTATATGCTCGATATATTAAAGTTATCTTACATCATTTGTTCTAAACATAGGTTTCTCTAACATAAATAAGAAATGAAGATGAGGTTAAAAAATTTCCTCCATGTTGTGATCTGATCTCTCTCTATATATATATGACTCGCGTTTCACCGCAGGTTAGATATTTTGTTTTCAACAAAAAATTTATATATAGACCTTTTCAACACCTTTTTTATTTTTAAAAATTCTAAGTGAAAATTAAAAAAACTTATACATACATGCAATGAAATAAATTGACAACTATATGTGTTAATAAGTGAAAAATAAATTCATAAATGATGACTAAAAATAAAAAATAAAAAAAATAAGAAACAAATATCGATCAAGATATTTAATTTCGCAAGACATGATATTTACGCGGTTGTGTTTGCTAAATTTGTTAATAAAATAATTTTTTTATTCAATCAATAGATAATAAAAATAGACACATTAAATTTATTGAATAAAATAAAAGGAAAAAATAATATGCAACTCTGCATTTATTAGAATTATTATTTGAAAATAAATTTCTTTTTATTTTAAAAAACAAAGTTCATCTATACAAAAGATTAAAAAAATATATAGATTAATTAGAAAAACCTCCTAAAAATTAAAAAAAAATAATCATAATTTCAAATAGGCTTTCTAAATAACATAAAAAAAAGATATATTAATATTAATATAAATAAAAATAAGATTAAGATTAATTTAAAAAAAAGAAAGAAAAAAAAAGAAAATATTTTTTCTTTAACAAAAAAATAAACAATGTCATCAACAATAAAACTTGTAAGGTACGGCGAAGCCAAAAGATACAATTAAAGGGGGCAAGATTTCAGTTTTATTATTATTTTAGTTAAAATCATATAAATTACCAAAGGAGAGCTGGAAAAACAGGGGCCCCAACCCCTGCTTGCCACCCCCTGTCTTTGCCCCTGTTGTGAGGTGAACTCGGACTATAAACTCAACCTAGTTTAATATTTCTTTCCTTTTAAATTTATAGTAAACCTAAAAAAAAATAAGCAACATCGTCCATGGTAAAACATGAGGGGGGAACAATGTGGTTGTATAATGTTCATCTCACATATTTTTCTTTTAAATTTATAGTAAAATTTAAAAAAACAATTAATAGTGTTTTTCACGGTAAAACACGAGGGAGTGAACAGTATGGCTCTGTAGTGTATATATATATATATATATTATACATGTGGATGGATTACGACTTGAAACACCAATCAAGTTGCAATTATGTGAAGTGACCGGCCACGATCGACATGCACCAATTTGTACGTTCAACAGATAAAGCATACACAGTTGAAACGTAGAATACTTTTTTTTTTTTTTTTTTTTATCACAGACAGGTGGGTCGGTTAATGTTAATGGCCTCCATAACACTAGGGCTTTGACACTGTGCTCCTTACTATATACACTGAGCGAGCGTTGATACATCATCATGAATCCCAAAGGCTGTGAAAATGGAACACTCACGCAAAGCACAAAACAAAAGGAGAAACAGCACATGTGTTTATCTGCATGATTTTGTGGGAGCCCTTCAAAAAAGTATAGTTTCTCTCTGCAAGGTCAAGGCATTGCTTAGTGGGATAAAATCCACCATTCTGTTGATTAATTAATATACACCTGCCGACGCCATTGTTCTACTTTATTCAAGTTCATCTCCAGTTTCCTCGTTACTTTACTTTCCTAAACCTAATTAGCTAATAGAATAAAGCTGATCAAAGAATAATTAAAGAAAAAGAAATAATTAAAAGTTGCGGATGATTACCGGAGGTTTACATGATCATTAATTTCAGAACTTATTGGATTAGTTGAGATATACGCAAACTGACCCGAACACTCACATTAATAAAAAAAAATATTCATTAATGTTTCGTAATATTACAGTAATGAATAAATAAAATATTATGCTCTTACAGTGGCTTAGGGATTAGGGCCATTCGTGACATTAGCGAGACTAAACCCACTAATAATATAATGCCATTCTTTATATTAAAGAGCATGAATGGAGGATATATATGGCAGTTAGACCACGATTGGAAGTTGTATGCTCTACAATAATAAACTATGAAAGCTCTGTCTAATTAGTTGATAAAAAAAGGAATCTGTACCCTTTTTTTTTTTTAATATATGATAGTCGACCAATATTATTGATGGTTACTCGCCATATGTAGGAATCTGCACCTACAGCATCATAGAACAATTTTTTTTTAAAAAAATAATTCTGATAATACAAACAATAGAAACTACAGTGCGCACCTTATTCAAGCAAGCAAATGTCATTAAATATGGCATCTAATAATTACAGTATTTTCAGGATATATATATTTAGGTAGTTAGTTAGTTAGGTAGCTAGTCAATTACCATTACATGAACATAACATGTTATGTTGCTTGTCGGATTAATTTTTTTTTAGTATAACAAAACATATTGAAGTGGTGAAGAGTTATTTTGTATTTTTATAAAACTTGGTCTGGTGGATTAATATTGAAATCTCCTGATTTGATTTCTTGTCTAGTTCAGATTTATAATTAAACCGTGTGAGAATTATTTATATATGATCTGATTGACTTGGTCGGTTTAAAAATATCCCACCAAATTGATAAAAAAAAATAAGGATGAAATTGAGAAAGAAAATAATGAAATTAACATAAAAAAATCTCTTCACTTGATTTCTTATTTAGTTTGAGTTTAAAATTAAATTATGCAAAAGTTGACTTTATATAATCCAGTCAATTTAGCTAATTCAAAAACAACTTGAATAATTATTAAAAAAATTTAAAAATAAAATTTTAAAAAATGAAATTAAAAAAAAGAAGAAGACTGAATTAAAAAAAAAGAAAAAAGAAAGAGAGGTTCACTATTCAACTGTGAAAATCTATAATAAATCTCAAAATATTTATTATAAAAGTAATTACCACAAACTTTTGTTGTTTAGCGAACCAAACTGCTACCCGAAGCTAATTAATTAGTCAATATTCAATGTTTTAGCATGACTTTGACCCGCTGGCAGGAACAGGGCCAAGTATGGGAGATTGGCGGAAGATATTTTTTTTAAATATTTGTTTTTTAAAAATATATTAAAAATATTTTTTTATTTTTTAAAATTTATTTTTGATATTAATATATCAAAATAATTTAAAACTAATTTTTTAAAAAAATATTTAAAAATACAGTTGGACTAAAAGAAAAAAAAATCTATATACGAACTTTTGAATACCCACTCACCTACAAAATTATACTGCTTTTTATAATTTGAAATTAATGACTAATCGCCCTCCTCCATTTTCATGCAATAAATTATTCGTGAGAAAAATAATTAAAAAAAGGAAAAGATATACGAACTTTTGAAATTTACAGAGGATCTTTATGAAATCTTGAGAACCCCACATTCGAAGGAATATTTTTTTTATTAGCATGTTTTTTTTATAAAAAAAAAATATGAGTGAAATAATATAGTTTTTTTAAAATTTTTAAATATCAAAATTTATACATGTTATGATTAAAAAATATAATATTTCAAGCTTCTTGTTATTTAGAATCGTGACTTCAAAAAAATTGTAAAATTTTGCTAACGAAGAGAGAGTAGATATGGGAGAAAAATAAAAAATAAAAAATAAAAAAAACTTTAAAAGCAAACTAAAGTTCAGATTACAATATCATTTATACTATCAAAAAGATCTTAAAAAAATAAATTCAATGACATCAAAAAATATCATCAACGATAATCTGAATGTGTCATGCTTGATTGCTGAATGTGTCATGCTTGACTGTGGTGTACTATGTTTATTGTTTGTGATTTTTTCATGGTGTTATTAGATTTTTCATGTCAAGATTTTTTTTAAGATAGTGGAGTTTCATTGTATTTTTAGAATTGTTTTTTAATTTTTTTTATCTCTCTTCTCTCATTTCTCTTCACACGCAACAACTTTTACAAATTATTTATTGAAATTTAACAGCGAGAAGTTTGAAAGTTGTGTTTCTCAATCATACATGTATACATCATGCTATTTCACCTAGAAATTTTCAAATAGCATTATGTCATCAATTTTTTTTTAAAAAAAAGTGCTAATTTTTTTAAAAAATCGCATGAACAATTTCCATCATTATGAACACATGAACATGTAGAATGCTGTTGGAAGTTCCACAAAAAAGAATGCATCTTTTCACTTATGCTTAAAAAAATTGGCTTTCAAATGATTCATTCAAAAATAATAATCTCAAACAATCATCTCGAAATGTTTTTAACATCAAGGATGATTCAGAACGGGTCTGAACAATTCCAATTTCCTTTCCTTGATGATGGAAATCTCGAAATTTATTCATCATATTTCAAATCTCTAATTGCCCAGAAATTCCAGAGCTTGAATTTCACTCATCACATTCTGAAGGTTGACTCGAGAATGTTGTTTAAAAAGAATCCTTCAAGGAAGAAATGAAACCAAATCAAAACGTATGAACCAGGAAAGTCTGCGTGTTACTGTCAAGCACTTTCCGTGAAACGAGAAGACAATCGCTGGAACAGGAAACTGCATTTGTAGCCATGGATCCAACTGGTTCGTTTAAGAGTGTGGTATGGAAAATGTGCATTTAAATATTTCCACGCACAAATAGTTATTTATGAAAACAAAAAAAAAAAAAGTGGGATGAAAGGAACATTCACTCACTATTATGGCGAATATAGTGGGAAAAAAGAAAGATTAGATGGAGGCAAGGCGTGTGGGGCACGTGAGAGGTGACCTAGATTTTCTTTGTAAAGGGAAGCGGCAGCACAGCAAACAAAGACAGAAAAGCCACGTGTAGAGGCAGGTTGCCCTTGTAAGAGGCAAAAACGCGGGGTTAGACATGTTCAAAGGTGTTAGGATTGGAGCACTGGTGGGGGAGAGGGATGTTAATGCCTTTTATCGTAACTTCTTCGAAGTTGTTTTTTAAGGTATTTCTTGTTTAAAAATAATTAAAAATTAACTTTTTTAAATAATATAAATAAATTGTAATATTAAGCAGCAATGAAACCTTACCTTCTTGATCGTGTTAAAAAATCATCTCAACTCAATAGTTTAAACTGTTAAATAAAGTTTCAAGATATGATTTATATTATTCTCTAACACATTCTTTCAAGTAAAAGTCATTTGAAATTGAAACTTATATAAACTCACGTCACTTTATGTTTAATTTTTTTTATCAAATAAATAGAAATGATAAAATTTAAACCCGTAATTGCTTAATTATAAAAACTATAATATCATATTAAAAAATTATATTAATTTAATAACTTAAATTATTAAATAAAATTTTAAAATATAATTTATAATATTCTAATCATTTGGGTATTAACATTGATGGTAGCAAGTGAGGAATAATGCACAGTAGCATGACATTATGCAAATACACGTTCATAATCAGGAATTTGATAATAGGGAAAGAGAGTGAAAGGAGGGTGGTCGTGTCAAAGTCTCAAGCAAGCTATGTCCCGCAACCCCTCCACCTCGATTATATCACTTTGTCTCTCTTTCTACTATTCCCTAACACGTGGTGTTCTCTAGCAAATTTGAGGTGGACCCCCTTCCCTTCTCCTCTCTCTCTATATATACCCCTCTGCTCTCAGCCCTCTATCCTCAGATCACACAACGCTGAACTCAAAGCTCAAAGTTCATACGGGGACTCCAGTCTCTGTTCTTGTTTCTTACAGCCAACACCATACAAGAGAGCTCTCGCATACCCAGCAAAAGCAGCATACCTGAAAAGAAGAGGGTAGCCTCCTTGCACCGATCACAACTCCAGAAACATGGCTTCAGCAGCAGCAGCGAACTTGGGCTCATCATCTTCATCTTTAAAGAGGCCTGGTAAAAAGCCCAACATCATTGGCTCTCTCCAAACCCCTTCCACTCTTCATTTCCCGAAGCAATCCACTACATACACACCATCATCCACTACTATTTCCACTCCCACCACCAAACACCCAAAACTAGACACTCCCTCTCCTGTTGCGCCTTCCCCAAAACAACAGCAAAGGCAATGGAATTTCTTACAAAGTGCTGCAGCTATGGCTTTAGATGCTGTTGAGACTGCTTTAGTTTCACATGAACGTCAACACCCTCTACCCAAAACAGCTGACCCCAGAGTCCAAATCTCTGGCAACTTCGCTCCGGTACCGGAGCAGCCTGTCGTTCAAGATTTACCGGTCACCGGAGAAATCCCAGATTGTATTCAAGGTGTTTATCTTAGAAACGGAGCCAATCCATTTCACGAGCCAGTAGCTGGTCACCATTTCTTTGATGGGGATGGCATGGTTCATGCCGTTCAGTTCAAGAAGGGTTCAGTCAGCTATTCTAGCAGGTTCACTGAGACTAATAGGCTTGTTCAAGAACGTGGGTTGGGACGTCCTTTATTCCCAAAGGCCATAGGTGAGCTACATGGTCATTCGGGCATAGCTAGGCTCTTGCTCTTTTATGCTCGTGGAGCTTTTGGAATTGTTGATCCTAGCCATGGCACTGGTGTTGCAAACGCTGGTCTTGTTTACTTTGATGGTCACTTACTGGCAATGTCTGAAGATGATTTGCCTTACCATGTTCGTGTACTTCCCTCTGGTGACCTTCAGACTGTTGGACGATATGATTTTGATGGTCAGCTTAAGACAACAATGATTGCTCATCCAAAAGTTGATCCAGTCTCAGGTGAATTGTTCGCACTTAGTTATGATGTTGTTCAAAAGCCTTACCTCAAGTACTTCAGATTCTCCCCCGATGGTAAGAAGTCGCCCGATGTTGAAATCCCACTTGATCAACCTACTATGATGCATGATTTTGCTATCACAGAGAGGTTTGTTGTGGTACCTGATCAGCAAGTTGTGTTCAAATTGCCTGAAATGATTCGGGGAGGATCTCCGGTGATTTATGACAAGAATAAGATGGCAAGGTTTGGGATTTTGGACAAGAATGCCACTGATGCTTCCAATATTAGGTGGATTGAAACACCTGACTGCTTCTGTTTTCATCTTTGGAATGCTTGGGAGGAGCCTGAGACTGATGAGGTTGTTGTGATTGGTTCATGTATGACCCCGCCGGACTCCATTTTTAATGAATGTGATGAGAGTTTGAAAAGTGTGCTATCAGAAATCAGGCTCAATTTGAAGACCGGCAAGTCTACTCGCCGTCAGATCCTGTCTGAAGCTGATCAGGTCAATTTAGAAGCTGGAATGGTGAACCGGAACTTGCTCGGTCGAAAATCCCGGTTTGCTTACTTAGCACTGGCTGAGCCATGGCCTAAAGTTTCAGGTTTTGCAAAAGTAGACCTCTCAACTGGAGAGGTACACAAGTATATTTATGGAGACCAGAAATTCGGTGGAGAGCCTTTGTTTCTTCCACGAGACCCCAATTCAGAGAGGGAAGATGACGGGTACATTTTAGCTTTCGTGCATGATGAGAAGGAATGGAAATCAGAGCTGCAAATTGTGAATGCAATGAATTTAAAGTTAGAAGCCACAGTTAAGCTTCCATCGAGAGTTCCATATGGCTTTCATGGCACGTTTATTGGTGCCAAGGATTTGGAGAAACAGGCCTAGTGGAAGAGATGGTATAGCCTGGAGACAAAAGGGGATTATCTTGTATCTAATTTTTTGCTAGCGGATGAGAGAGAGGAGATTTTACCAGAGGGATGCTTGCGGATACGTCCCCGGAATCTCCTTCTCTATACAGAATTATCAAACCTGTTTCTGGGTTCTGTTTCAGTTTTTTTACCCCCCCCTCCCCCCCTTTTTTTTTTGGTTTATCTAAGAGTGAGGTTTTGAGGGACCAGCTTGTAGCTCGTGTGGGTTTTAGGTAGATTTAGAGCTCAGCTGGTCTTCTGCATATTCTTTCACTTTTCACTTTTTTTTGTGCATGAATATATATATTTACGACAGCTTATGTATTAAATATCTCTGTTCTCTCTGTTTCATTCTGTTCTCACTTGCAAACTTTGTAATCTAAATATTACAAAACCAGTTTCGTTTTACATAATCAATACTGTTTCATGCTCAAAATGTTACAGGATTATTAATATTAACATGGGCACCAATGAAATGAAAGATTTGTATTCATATTCCCGTTCCTCTTACCAGGTACGAGCTTGCTTCAGCTGGCCTACCGACGAGTTGATCGAATTATCGTTATCTGCATATTGCCCCCCATTAGAATGGACCAATGAGAGTCCAAGGGAAGGCGGATTGAGAAAGTATTCAAATTTCAAATGAGTATATTGAGATAATTGGCCTAAGTTAGGTGGATAGATGACAGTTGGTCAATTTTTTAAAAATAAAAATAAAAGGGAATTCGAACATTGAAGAAACGAGAGAGGCTCATGACGAAACATGTTAAATCGCTAAAAACATTGCAAGTGACCTAGTGGATTAATCCTAAATGCCATCAACTTTGTGAAACAGTAATGTTCTTTTCTTCATTACTCTTGGTTTCAATAATGTTAGCATTGGCAAAGTCGATCGTGGCGACTTGTTATTGGTTGTGTCGTAATCGTTGGGCTCGTCCACCTCCCAATCACAGGAGGGAGCATCATGGTACCCAGCAACTGGGAATACCCAACAAATCCTACGCTTTCCACGTAAGTATCAATGAGTGAGGTTTTGAAGTGGGCTTGCAATGGTGATTTGACTCTATAATATTCCAGTCTCAACTTGGAGAGGGGAGGATAAAGTTTCTCAAGTCAACTTTGCAAAGCTTAGAACCTTGTGACGTTGGAGTTTCCTTTTATGCAGATTGCGTGTAAGCAATGATGCGGCTGGAAAATGTGAATATAAATGTCAACTGCAATTGCAGCATAATGATCTAAAACGCGAAGATTGAGCTTGAGGTAATGCTTCGGTGATCTGAATGGAACTGCAGATATAAATATATTAATGCAACAGCGACAGACAGAGTTTAATGGGATTACAAGCTTTCTGCAACAAGTATATATATTGGAAAAACACTCTCCAACAATTAGTCAAGTGCTTAAGAACTGGTGCTTATAAGGTCCAATCAAAACAACGTCTTCATGGCAAGACGAAGGTTTCTCATCATGATCTCGCCCACTACACAAATCCATGGAGTGGAGTGTGCTTCGGAGGATGGGCTTCTCTGGTGATTTCTAGCTCGGGCAGTGCTTTTCCATTGATGATCAGCATGCAGGATAGGTGTCTTTTATGTTTTGGCTGAATGCTCGGGAGCAGCCCAGAGTAATTCTTTCATCCATATAGTGGAGGCTCCGTCATGGCCATGTTTTGTTTCTATTGAGAAGCAATGTGCGTTGTGCTTCGTGAGGGTGAAATCAAAAGACACCAGGCCAATAGGACTAGCTTGTCAAACATAAAGCCCCTCTGTCTCTTTCTGCTACTTGCATGGTGTTGTCTGTGTGTTGATAGTGTTCTGTTCTAGGTCAACTTGCATCGATCATATGCCTTTCGAATTAACTCCTCACAAATGAAGTCCACAACTTTCGAACTTCTTGTAGTCAGCCATCGATTGGTGCTTTGCCAGCAAACTGGCAACATGTCAAGATTAAACCCTTCACGATCAGCGTGCTCTGTTGCTTGGTTAGCCAAATGAGCTGTTCCACATTGAAAATATATGTCAGAATATGACTCATCGGGTTTCTGTTCTGTGAAGGGACATTTATTACATGTTATTTTAATGAAAGGTTTAAATAAACTTAAATAAATCTAATTAAATAAATAAATCAATAATTAAATGAAAATAATAGTCAATAATAACTAATAGCAAAACTTAAAAAATTTAGAGATAAATATAGATCAAGATATTTAGTGTCGTAACATGAGATATTTACTTAAATATATTAATTGAATTTGTTAATTTAAATTATTTTTTTATTAAATTAAATGATAATAGAAATAGACATACATATGAAAATGATTGAATAAAATAAAAGAGAAAAAAATATTATGTAAGTTGCACATATTAGAAATATCATTTTAAAATAAATATATAATATTTTTAAAATAAATCTCGTATATATAAACAAAAAAAATCATAGATGAATCAAAAGAATATCTTCAAAAATTAAACACACACTAAACCATTATTAAAAAATCTTTTTATTCAAAAAAGGTTTGCAAAACTCATGGGTTAGATTATGAGTTCAGGATAAACCAATAAAAAAAAATTGAAGATAACCACAAAATATTTTTTCTTATAAAAAATAATATTGATCGATGAAATAAAAAAAATGTGCCAAAAAAAGGATATTGACCTGAATTAACTTCTCGAACTTGTGACCCGAGTTATTAGATTAGAAGCACGGTAAATGAAAAAATCACGAAGCCTGATCCCCAGCAAATCAAACGTTGATGGATAAAACTGGAAAAAGAATCAATTATACATAAAGATCTAAAACAAAGAAAAATATAATAAAAAGAATGAGGGTGAAAATCAAAATAAAAGGTAAATTAGAGGGCAACAAAATAATCCAATTGGAGAGTTAATTTGAAAGGAAATTTTACTTTAAGAAAAGAAAAAAAAATTAAAAGAATGAGGGCCAAGTTGAAAAGGATAATATACCATAAATTTTGATCAAATGATGAAATTAAAAACCAATAAAACTTAAAAAAACAAAGAAAAAAATAGAAATAAAAAGAATAAAGACTAAATTGAAAAAAAAGAAGGACTAAATTGAAAAAAATAATAATATGTGACAAATTGTCATTGAATGCCTAAATTAAAAACAAATGAAACTTTTATAAAATGGTCATGAAAAAAAAAATCATAAATAAAAAGAATAAGGATTGAAATTAAAATACCAAAAACAGAGACGGTCAGGTGTATATGGCAAATTATAATTAAAAACCAACAAAACTTTTATAAAATAACAAAGAAAAAAATAAAAAATCTAAAGAATAAGGACTGAAATTAAATGTCAAAAACTAAGACGGTCAAGATATACTTTTTGGTGTATGTTAGAGAAAAGAAGAGAAAAAAAATAGTTACTAACAACAAACTAGAAGATGGCAAGGTGATAGTTTCGAAGACACAATGGAACAACAAATTTTGTCAATAAGAGGTTTCACTTGCATACCTCACTTGCATCGCTTGAATAATACAGATATCTTCCACGGGCTGATGAATGAGGCCCACCATCTTGAAGTTTTTTTATCTAAAAATTAATTATTGAAAGAAAAGAAATTCAAAATACCTTTCAAGGTTCTAGAATAAAAAAAAAACCCATGTAAAAAAATGAAATCACCCTGAATACACGCCTTAATTTTTTTTCATTTTCTAAAAGCATAAAAGTCATTTTGCTATTTTGTAAAAAATCAAAAAACAAAAATAATCTTATTCAACAACTCTATTATTTTAATGTGGGTCAAACAAAATAAAAAAAAAAACAAAAATAACTCCCGACAATCTCTAATGATCAATTGACTATTGTTAAAGATATCAAACCACCCTCGAAACAAAAACACCCCATTTTTTCTTGAAAGGCCGAAACCATAATTTAAGTGTCTTTTGCCTGTGTGCACAGTGTTTTACACATTGTTTATGTTAAAATAATAAAACAAATTATATAATATGCTTCATCATATCATTCAATTAAATAATATAAATAATTTAATGATTGATTTGAGTTGATAAATTCTTTAATTGTTTTCAAAGGAAATATTTAGCAACAACGAGAAACTAATTATTCCGAATTAGGTAATTCAAAAGCATGTTTCCCAGCATTGAGCCCACTCAACATATGGGTCTGAAGGATTTTAGTAACCGAACAGTGAAAGAGCTGCGGTGGAACTTGAAGATTTGCTGCTAAGTCGTCATCGTAAATGCAACTTGCTCATTTACTTACATCGAATGTCAACGTTTGCCTTTCACTGCTGCTGGTGAGCATTCATCATCAAGTTGCTGCTGATATATGTTGACTGCAAACTTCCCGGAGATTCTCTGCCATTACAGTCAAGCATGTCGGGGGCACATTTCTCCCACGCTCGTCCGGTGCCGGAAATTAATTTCTCATGTGATTCATATTCCAAAAGTCGTGGGATTCAATGCTAAAATGGAAAAGAATTTCATCCTGTAAATCATGGCACAATATATATATACCACAACAAGTAGATTGCATAACTTTCAAATACCCGTAGAATAATAATAAAAAAAAACTTCAAATGATTTTGCAAAGTTCTCCATAATATTTCTATTAGCTAGGGTTGCTGATAAAATTAAAGAGAATAATCACAACAAAAAAAATAAAAAATAAAAATTCACACACGCACATGTATAGTCTTCCATTCTCGAACAACATATTTATTGAGGATACGTTAACCTTAATGGTAGTGGGCATATGCTTCACACACACACACAGATATATATATATATATATATATATATATATATATATATATATATATATATATATATATATATATATATATATATATATATATCCACTTTATCTTAAATTCCACTAAAGCCAAAACCTGTCCACCTTGTTATCAAGCCCCTCGGAGAAAAGTCATGCTACTGCTAATCACACAAATAAAGTCTATCAACTTAGAAACCGAAAGCAACTTTATCAACATTATATATATAGTCGTGTATATATATGTTAACCAAACTAATTGTATGAGACAAATCTCGATGAATATACACCATATGATATACAAGACATGCAACCCACTGCATAATTTAAAATCTAAAATGAGCAGCAAACTCACTATTACAAATATGCTTTCAGCTTGTGAATTAATTCCTGATAAGTTTTCTCTCATGTATAGCAATATGCTTATCATCTATGTACATTACTAAATACATAAAAGAACTATCCTACAATTTATTAAAATAAATTAACATATTAAAATAACTCTGAGGTTATTGCTTTTAAATTATATGAATATGAAATATGAAATATACTTACGTACGTTATGTGAAAACATATATTCTTCATATTTTTATGTAAAGTATAAAAAACTTGTAATCTATGTCATTTGAATTAAAATTATTATTTTTCTAACATGATTTTTTAGTTTTTGATAAAATTAAAGTACATTTTTGTATGTGATTATATATGTATATTCTCAACCATTAGTTATATGCATTATAGTTATGGTGTCTTGAAAAATAATTTAAAAATATTTTGTTATGAATAAATAATAATAATATAATTTATAGATATGAGATATATTAGTATTTCTACTCAAATACACGTAATTAAAAAAAATACATACAAGACTATAATAACATAATAAATTACTAAATAATTTATTATATATAAATAATGGAATAAATGAAATTATATCGCCTATATAATATGGGCATATGGCTACCTAGCTATAAAGTAATTAGTTACCTAGTTAAATATACTATTAAACAATCCATAACTTGTATAGAAAATAATTATAATGCTTTTAAGTTACTATAGAAAAGGTACATTGTTTCAGGAATAGTTTTTATTATATTATCTTGGGATAAAAGTGTTTATATTTTATTTCCTCTTTAACATATCTTATCAAAATTATTATGATAAGAAAAAATTTAAAATACATAAAAAGCTTTTTTCAGATCTATTTGAACCGCTTAAAATCAATTCAACTTTGTACTTGTAAGAATTACCTAGAAATTAGAAAAAGAATATTTTATGTTAGATTAATATGCATGTGGTCAATCGGTTGGTTACACATGACATTATTATATTCATATAAGTACATAATAATTATTAATATATGATTAATTTATCTTTAATATTCATATAATATTGTATTAATGAATCTAATATTTGATTTATTAATCTAGAGTAAAGATAAAGTTCATGCGATAAAAATATTTTGCAAAGAAAATTATAAAGTTATTATAATTATGAGATCTATATTGCATCAAAGCATTGTTATATATATTCACTCTCTCTTTTTCGTTAATCTATGGAGTTCACAAATCAAACATTCCTCCCAAAATACACAATAATTTTACAGTTAAATTATCACTCTAGAAATATCACTTTATTTCTAATTTGAGGTTATATATTTCCTTTAAAGGCTAATAAATGACAAAAAAAAAATCATTATTAAAAAAAAATTATGGATGAAAGAGTAAGACACTAAGAGATCAAAGTTAATTAGTTTAGATAGGAAGCCAAAATATATTAAGTACTTTATTAAAGTACTATGATGAAGTCATGAAAAAACTTCAAACAGAAATAGTTTTTTCCATGATTGCATCCTGAGATGTTAATATAATTGGGTTATTCTCTAGTTGATGGGTTGTACCTAGACTTTACATGGTGGCTAAATGTTCACTTGGAAAATAAGTTCACTGTAGAAAAAGAGACTTTTTTATGTCTAAATTAGTAAAATGTAGCAGAGAAATATATATAAAAATAAAATTTGATAAAGGTAAAAGGAATGTATATTTGGGAGTGATTGCATGACTTATAGTTGCATGGCGTAGAACTTGTATTGGCCTAGAATGGCTTGTATATTGCCTGGATTTGGCTTGTATATTGCTTGGATTTCAATTAAGTAACCTTGGTATTTAGTGGTTGAGTGCAACATTGGCTCTGGCTATCTATAACTTTGTGTGACTATGCATACTTATATATCCAAATCTTGAACTTTATACATAGAGAATGAGACATATTATTAGTGGAAAAATTAATGTGTTACTATTGGATAACCATGATGGCTCACTGGATGTTGTGTCATGCCATGTTTGTTGTCCCATGCAAGCTATTGGTGGAAATATTGGTGATAGACAATGTTATTGGCGTAGAAAATTGTGCCTAATCTACATAGAAAATGTTGTATCTGAGTGAGAAGTTTGTGTTCTTGGCTCTTGGAAATTTTAAAAATGCATACTTGTGTGACTGTGTGTATTTATATACCCAGATCTTGAACTTCATACATAGAGAATGAGACATATCATTAGTGGAGAAATTAATGTGCTACTATTGGATAGCCATAATGGCTCACTGGTTGTTGTGTTATGTCATGGTTGTTGTCTCATGCAAGCTATTGGTGGAAATATTGGTGATAGATAATGTTATTGGCGTAAAAAATTATGCCTAATCTACATAGAAAAAGGTTGTGTATGCTTACAAAAAAATTATGTGAATGAGAAGTTTGTGTTCTTGGCTCTTGGAAATTTAAAAAATGCATAGAAGAATGTATTGGTCAGGAATGAATATACTGGGGTTGGTGTCATGCTAAAAATTCTAGTTGTTTGGACTTGAAATCCAACTATTTGGGCTAGCATATATGGTTAGAAAAATTCCATTCATCTTAAATGGTTTGAAAAGTTTAGCCCAAACGACTAGAATTTTTTTTAAAAAAAAATTCCAGGTATTATCATTTACCTCTTGAAGTCTTTTAAACATTTATGGTTGGAAGACTTTAACCAGCAAAAATAGGAGAGGAAAGCAAATACTATATAAAAATTACATTTGTGGCTATGCTTGTATCTCACGTGTGCGGTGTCATGGTGATCGTCCTTTCAAAGCAAGATCTTTATGGTGATGGGTGAAAAGGATAAGAAAATTATTGTTTCTTATAGAAAAAAGGAATGGAGTTGCCACTTAATATTTTAATCACTGCGAACTCTAACTGGTTTCAGAGTCTGAATAGGGGACTTGTTGTGTATAGGGATGATGTATCATCTCTAGTACACCTTACCTAAGATAAAATATATTATTTATTTATTTGATATAAACTAAGATAATGTTGTGTTTTCTAACCGTTGATCTGTCTAAATTTTAAGAAAAGTCCTTCTCGGTAAAGATGTCCTTATCTTATCAGGTTAAAACATAAGTGTTCTAATGTCAAAATATATAAATAAAAGAAAGTTTCTTTTTATTTAATATCAGAAATACATCTTATATATAAATTCATAATCCTATAAATTAAAAGAAAACAAAATAAATTTTTTGGTGTTTTTAAAATGTAAGTCAAGTTCTCATATCTTTAATAAACTAGTTTTTAAATCCAAAAAAGCATGTAAAAAATATAAACAAAACTATTTTCATGAATTTTTGTATTTAAAGATGTTATCATACCTTGTATTGTTTTTGTTTATTTTATTATTATTTATGCAAATATGATTTTTATTATTATTATTGAGAGACTTGGTCATATAGACACAAATAAACAAATATTTTTTGTAATTTTATTTGAATAAGAAAATTTTGATTTTCTTTTAATTTTCTAAAATTTTGAAGAAAAGCATGTATATTTAATATCAGGTGAGCATCTTACAATATAAGTTTACAATCTAAATATTAAATAAAATAGTTGGAAAACAATGCTAGGGACCCAAAAATAATTTTAAAATGGTTCTTGAATTTTTTCAGAATTGTTTGGAAATTATTTATGGTAAAAAATACTGCTATATTTAATACCGAGTCAACATTTTATAGTATAAATCCACATCCTAAATATTAAATAAAATGGTTGAAAAACAATGTGAGGGACCCTAAAGTAATTTTAAAATGGTCATTGAATTTTTTTAGAATTGTTTGGAAATTATTTGGGATTTGTTTGGTAAAAGCACAAAAAATAAGAAAATAAGCTTTACTAGAAAATCAATATGGCGTGTTTGCCAAACATGCCCTTAACTAAAAATCAAAAGCTAAAAAATTATCTCATGGTCGTGTATGGAAAACATGTCTTAAGGAAAAAAAAAAATACATTTTTCATTTGGTAAAAACTAAACTCACCAAACACTGTCATATTAAAAAGATGGGCTTAACACAACCACGTGGGCTGGGCTTTCTAGTCCAAAGACTGAAGTCCACAAACAAGTTCTCGAAACAAGAAAGGAACAGTGAATATCAAACGGGTTTTTTGCTTGAACTTGATAAAGAACACAAAGAACAACAAGAACTAAACCTAGAAAGCGTAAACTTGGTTTCAGACCAAATTGCACAAAATTGAAGGCACACAATCACGCACAACCATCATTCAAACAAGATTTGGGTGCTAGATAATTACAATAATCCAACAAAAGCCACAATTAATTGAATTTTAGGTAAAAAATAAAAAGACGGAAACAAAGATCAAAAGCCATAAAAACAATGTTTTTAAGCCATGAAAACCTCATATTAACAATCAACAAGTATACATGCACATGTAAGAACCAATAATTGACCAAAATAATACCAAAATAAAAAACCTAAGGCAAAGTTCATGGCAAGATCACCAACCCAAAAAGTTTATAAACCCAGAAACCTAGCAAAAAAACATACACCCATAAAAAATATAATAGAACCCAGAATAGTAACTAAACCTAACAAACATAGTTTAAGTATTCTTAATACAACATCCTTGAATCATCAAAACAAACCCAATAGGTTATCTTAAAACAACTTAAACCATAACAACTTCAAAACTTAAACACATTGCTAGATCTTAAAAAATTGTCATCTTAACATCAAAACATGTATAACATTACTCTATACTAACATTTAACACTTTTATGAATATATTTAATCATTCAACTAAACTTCAAACAAAACACACACATAATACACTAAATGATGTCCTAACTAACCATTTGAAAAAGCAAAAACAAAACATTAAATTCATCAAAATTAATAACTATCTAAAAGGGGAATGCATAATGAACCTTTAATACCAACATTGAACAAGCATAATGGAAAAAAAAAGGTGTGTGCTCAATGAGTTGTAGCCCCCATCAAAATTTAAAGGTATATCTTGTGAAGAAGAAATGGCTTTCTCCTCTAGATCCTTGGTTTCATTCTCTTTATTTTTAATTCATTTTCACCTTTAACTAGTCTGGATTCTGTTCCTTCTTTCTCTCTCAAATTAGTGCACTATTTCTCTAGCTTCTTTTAATCACTTATAATATTTCTTTCAATTATTTCGGTGTTTTCTTTATTTCCTCTCCTTTATTTACCTCCCTTTTCCTCTAAAAAAAATTGTTTTTTCATAACAAAATCCAAAAAAGGTTGTTGCAAAACTAGGATGGTTTTGCACAAAAAAAAAAGGTGGCTTAAAAAAGATTTATGCCCTTCCTTTCCTAACCTCCTTATAAAAAAGGGTTCTAGTTTATTTTATCATCTTGTAGGGTGAATTTGATCAAGAGAAATTAATTACAAAGTTCATCAATTAAGAGAGTTTTTCTTCTTCAATCATGTTTGACTGAGTATGCTACTTTGATGATGTCATTGTGAAAATTGAGAGATAATCGTACCCTTGGTCTACCTAAGCCATGTAGAGGGGATGCATATCTACCCTTAGAAATAAATCACACTCAATTTAAAGGTCCATAACTCCACATTCATTGCTTGGAAGATTGGCCCTTGATTAACTTCAATCTGTCAATGCAGAGTGGCTAATCAAGGAAATGATGTCTGATTCATTAAAACAAATGGAGTGTAAACATTTGATGGGGGTGGCTCATCCTTGTATAGGAAATGTTTTTTAGTTTATTAGTGGTGGTTAGATCCCCTGAGGTGGTTAAAGATGCCACCTTTATTCGCTTGGAGATGGCATCTCGATCATCCTTCTCAGTTAGGGAAGACAATAAAACAAGGATAGATAACGTGTCACTTAATTTATTTATTAAAAGCGAGTGACATGTCATCTACTTAAACTCTAAAAATTAGGGTTTTTTTAATTAGGATATGAAAATTTTTAATTTGATCCTTCTTGTTATATTTTAAGCTTAAACATCTTTAATTGAGGCAAACTCTAGAAATTTGCTTGAAAAACAAGTCCTCTGAGTAACAAGGGACTTTCTGATATTTAAATCAGTAAAACATAGTAGAAAAATAATATAGAAAGAGAAAAGTGTAATGAAGGTGAAAGGAATGCATATATGAAAGTAATTATGTAGACTAGAGTTGCATGATTTAGAACTTGTGTTGACTTAGAATGACTAGTATATTGTCTGACTTTTAATGGAGTAGCTATGTATTTTAATGGTTGAGTGTAGCTCTGGCTTTAGCTATTTATAACTCCGTGTGGTCAAAGATGAATCTTGATTTTGCTTGGTCACTGAGTGCTTTTATAATTCCAAGTCTTGGACTTTCATTCTGAAGAATGACACGTATAATTGAAAGAAAAATTAGAGTGCTACTATTGGCTAGTCATAATAACTCTTTAGTTGTTGTACCATGTCATGGTTGTTGTGTCATGCACATCAGTGGTAGAAATTTCATTGGCGTAGAAAATGGTTTCTACTTTACATAAAAAAAAAATATTGTGTATGAGTATACAAAATTTTATGCATGAAAAGTTTATATGCATAGTAGCTCTTAAAACCTAAAAAATAATACATAGAATGATGTGTCAAGGCAGGATTAGACAGACCAAGGTCGATGTCGGGCTTAAAATCCCATCCATTTAGTCTTAGCCTAAATGACTGGAAAAATTCTAGCCATTTAGGTAGCCCAAACACCTAGAAATATTTTTATATATAATTAGAGTATTACCAAAAAGAATTAAGGTGTTCGCAAAAATATTAGAGAAAGGAAAGGAGTACGCAAAAATATCTTATGTTTGTTTACTTTCTATGTTTAATTATCTTGTTAAGTTTAGGTAAATGTATAACATATCAATTGTTTATATAAATGTAAAGAATTAACATAACCAAAAGATTCCAAAACTAAGTATAAAAATCATAAAAATATGAAATTAACTAGGAAAATAATTTAAACAACAAAAATATCAACTTTAAGGACTTATTTAAGGAACTTCCCAACCTCAGATGATAACAACTATTGACCCTTATAAAACTAGCATATAGAATCTTTATACCTGATTTGAGCATGATTCAATGATCGAATCTACATAATGACTATTTTTTATCAGACTATATGTTTGCCAACATTTTTGTATCTTTGTAAAACCGGTCATGTTATGGTAAGTTAAAGCATCAACTTTTGAAATTGATATTGAATCTAAAGACTAGATTTGACATTTTGTGAACCTATAATTAAACCAAATTATCTGGATGTGTAGAATTGATTAAATTATTTTCAACTTTAATTTTCTAATTAACTTGAATCCATGCTCAAACATAAATATAAACTTCACCTAATAACACAATGAACAACCTAAGTACAATTGACATTCAAAACCAAATAAAAATCTATAAAAAACAGGTTCTTACCATAAAAAGAAAATAACAACAATTTTAAAAACTTTATAATAACAATTGTAGTGGAAACTTGGAAATATGTAACAATAAATAATTTTTTAAGATCCTTGATTGTTAAAAAGAAAAATAAGATATTAATTCACTTCATGCAAGAGGAAAAGGTTTGCATTCCATCAACATCACAAATTAAATTGTTTTGTGTGTCATATATGTTTATATAATTTTTATCTAATTTGTTTTGTTTATTTCATTAGTTTTTCAATAATTAATAATTCATATATTTATATGCTTGATCTAGTAAGAGTATATGATTATAAAAAACTTCTAAGATTTTATATGATCATTAATTTAAACTATGTACTATTAAAAAACTATTGATTATATGTAATTAGTGTTAAATTTGGTGCTTGATGTTAATAGATATAATTGTTACTAACACACTCAAATTTTAGCTTTGCCCATTTTGATTCTTCTAGCTCTACAGCTATTGGAACCCTTAATGATGGAGTCTTCACTTTTAAAGGAATCACTTCTTCTAACTCGTATACAAGAGAGTAGTAAGGGGTTGCACTTGTAGAATTTTTTAATGCGGTGCAATACGTGTGAAGTGTGTATGAAAGCATCTAATGTTAATCTTTATAAGTGACCATCATCTTCTGGATGATCTTCTTAAGATTTTTATTGGCTACCTCGATTGCGCCATTCATTTTAGGTTTGTAAGGAGAAGAATTAAGATGTTTAATCTTCCACTTAGTGTAGAGCTCAACTATTAATTTCCAATTGAAATTTTATGCGTTATCATTTATCATTCTTGATGCACGTTGTAGCGACAAATAAGATCTTTTTTAATGAGCCTCTTGACCACAAAAATATGTCGCATGCATATAAAAGCTAGTCTTTACCCATTTAGTGAAGTAATTGATGGCTACTAAGATGAACCTGTACCCATTGCTAGCCTTTGGATTGATCGATCCTATGACATCTAATCCGTACATGTTGAAGGGCTAAGGTGAGGTCATATTGAACAACAATATCAGAGGTGCATTTTTCGTGTCACCATGTATCTAACACTTGTGGTATTTTCTGACATAGTTTACATAGTCCTTTTCCATGGTCAACCAAAAGTACCCAAATCTCTACATTTGCCTTGTCATTATATGCTTATTAGCAAGAATGACATAGATTCTCTGGTAAATTTCTTGTAATGATTGCACAACCTTTTTTTTTTTCATTCAGACATTTGAGTAAAGTCCAGTCAAATGACCTCTTATATAGTAGATCTTCATCCAAGTAATAATCCATGGTCATTCTCCTCAAAGTCTTTTCATTTTTCTTGGAGGATATTCATTGTGCTGGATAAGCCTCTTGATGTCATTGTACCATGGTTTTTATGTCGCAAAACAAAGTGACCATTACTCTTTAATATGTGGCATCGACATTCCTTAATTTGAATGGTATTACTTTATAGCAAAATGTTCCTCAATGTGTGACAAAGGTAGTTTTCTCCTTGTCTTCCTCTATCATTATAATCTAATTATATCCTGAGAACCCGTCTATGAATGAGTATATAACACTCTTCGCAACATTGTTAACTAAGACGTCTATATGGTGTAGAGGAAAGTCATCTTTCGGGCTTACCTTATTCAAGTCTCTGTAATCCATACATGCCCTGATCCTACCATCCTCCTTGGGAATTACAACTATATTAGCCACCCATTAAGGATAATGAACCACATTCAGGAATCTTGCATCCCACTGTTTCTATATTTTCACCTTCACCTTAAGCAACATATTTGGACGCATTTGTCTGGTCTTCTGTTACTTCTTTCCACCAAGGGAATCTTCTGTACCATTATGTCGATGTCTAAACCAGACATATTTGTATAAGTCTAGGCAAAGACATTCGGATATTCATGTAACAGAGAGATTTACTATCTATTTTCTTGGTTGTAATAAGGGTACTAATCTTTAATTTTTTATTTTCTTATTCAGTACTAAAATTTATAACTTTTAGCTCTTCACTAGCGGGTTTCCAGGTTTTCTCAGAATTCTCCACCAACCTAGTAAACTTTTTTATTTCCTTTTCTTCCCAGTCTTCATCACCCAATTCAATTGTATTATCAAAATTTAGTTAATTATTCTTATATAATGCAGTAGGTTCATGAATTGATGAAGCTTTCAAGGTTCTTGAAAGTGTAAGGTGTGCTCATATAAGCATGTTATTTGTATGGAGAATAAAAGAAAACAAAGATATATTTTGGACACAAGAAAATACATGATCCCATTAAAATAAAAAGACTCATTTGACGAAGATGATCTTGTGGCATTATAAGCCAAATTACGATCAAGACTAAAAACAAGTAGAAACAACAAAGCACAACAGGACATCTAGATAGAGGTAAAACGTCAAAACAAGACAAAACATTTCAGCATATATGGTCAAACAAAATCAATTACTTTCTGAACACAACAGGAGCAAGCTCCATCTTCCAATTCTAGTATGCCTCTCTTAGCCAGCTTTTTCACAAAGGCTTTTGTAAGGACATCGTCGACAATGTGCACAGACAATTACCACAGCATCTCATCTTTTGCTTTAACCTTCACTTCCTCAATCTGTTCTTTATATTGACATTTCAAAGCATTAATTTGGAGGTCTGTCATGCCAGATTTGATCACCTCTACAAACCTTGGAAAGATTGTTCGGAGTGGCGAGATGGCAAGCCCTTCCTCTTCTAGCTTTCGTCCTTCAATCTTCTCTATTCTAGCTTCTATTTTGTGACTAACGACCCGTTTATAATCATCTTTCTTAGGCTTATACTCAAGAACAAATCTCTGGTCCGCACATTTAATTTCATCAAATTGACTCGTTTTGGCATCCTAATTTCAGGATTTTATCATAAAGAAACCCCATGCTTTAAAAAGCAATTGATAACCATCTTTACAGTTTCAAAAACTTTCAGCTTTCTCAACATTGCACCCTTATAAACCCATTTAGCATTAACAATTGTAAAAGAATAAATGTTATTGTCTCTACAATCTTCTGCCTCGATGAATGGTACAACCACATTCTTGATCATGAAAACTGTCTTCTCATCCTTGACATTTATCAGCATCCTTTTCATGGTATATTTCAGACATTGGTGTAATGAGAAGGCTACTACTCTGGCTGTATGGATCCACGGTCTTCCTAATAATGTGTTATAGAATGGATAGATATCCAGTTTTATCCTTTAGTATTGGATTAATGATAAATTAATTTTTATATTTTTTAGCATATAATAAAATTAAATAATTAATTCAACCTAGTACAGTCCATAACCGAGGTTATGAGTTTGGTAGATTGATTAAATATTAATCAAAGAGTCGAGTTGAGATTTTCTTGCTCTATTTTAAGATTTTATGTTTTTTTTTTCAATTTCATCATTTAATATGAGTTTATATTTAATGTTAGCCTTTAGTATTTGGTCGATGGTGAATCAATTTTTATATTTTATCATATAATAAAATAATAAAAATTAATTCGACTTGGTAGAATTTATAAACCGGGTAGAGGGTTTGACATATTAACTAAATATTAATTAAAACATTAACTTAAAATTTTTTAAGTTTGAATTATTACATGGAATTTATTAACACTACTGAAAAGTTTATAGCCGTCTTAGATATTTTTTTATTTTTTTAAAAAATTAAATGGGTCCAAGCAGCAGCAAAAACGTGGGGATATACTAGTCTAATATTCTAAATATCAAAATGTATGACTGAATTCCCAAAGTTACAGGGAAATTGACAGAGAAATTATGGAGGGTAAGCTTTAATTTGTTTGATTCTTCTCTATCCGTTTGTTTCTTTTGTATTATTATTCACATGTTTTATTTTCTGTCTTTTTATTAGTTTTTTTCTTCTCCTTGTGAGTTCTATTTTCTCATTAGGCGCTTTCAATGAATTCCATGCTTAAAGAAAAAACAAAGCTTAAAGCACCGACCTCTTTGACCTGAGAACTTCCAAACCAATAATTTTATCGTGTTAGTAACATCTAGTGGTTCTGGTTTTTTTCGGCATTTTGATTCCGAGACCAAGTTTACAGCATCGCCATGTGAACATGGCCCCCGCCTTGCAGCTTTAGCTTGACTACAATGTGAACAAGGGAAACCACTGCACTATATATACTGCCATTGGTAATGATAAAAGAAGACAGATTCTTGACTATAATGTTCAAAAGCTCCAAAACTTCCATTCAGAATTATTACAAAGTTTTCCAACACAGGACTGATTGCTCTTAATTTCTTTACCTCACTGCACGCGCGAGGATTATTAGAAGCATGAAAATGGAAAGTCAATTTAGCACAAGGAACCCGAAAAGAGTAATTTAGAGGAGCTGGAAGACATTGCATATGGTCATATATAGTCACTGTACACGTTCCGATCTCTAGTTGTGGGTAATATTCATTGTCGCAATGGCCGGTGTCTTATGATGCGCGTCAAAACACCAGAGATTCATGACTCATTTGTCGGTCGAGGCACGCGTCGATCACCACTAAAAACTGCTTGAATTTCTATAAAAAGAATTATAAACAGAAGGGATTTTAGTTTTTTGTGTCATCGGCAATTTTTTAACATAATCATCCATGAAATATTTTTTTATCATTGATAGATTATTTCCCTCTTTGTATTTGAAGACTTCACATTAAAATATTAGAATATGGGGTTTTTTTTTTTTTTTGGATGGTCCAATTTCTATGGTTAAAAAAGAAAAAAAAAAGGAACGTTGGAACTACTATTTCTGTAGTCAAATTAAATTAATTTGCAAGTCAGTGATACTCCAAAAACGGTGGCATACTATATATTCAAAAACATTCAATTTTAGTTGAGGTCCGCTATGCAGTGCCGTTGTGTTAGGCCACAGACACTCCTGAGTACA
Source organism: Populus nigra (assembly GCF_951802175.1). NCBI lineage: Eukaryota > Viridiplantae > Streptophyta > Magnoliopsida > Malpighiales > Salicaceae > Populus > Populus nigra. The sequence continues at coordinate 12,933,454 of NC_084860.1, forward strand.
GAAAGATTATTATAGATTTTCCATGCATATATACCTTGAAGATCACTGGAACCATCAAAAGGTTTGAGACAATAAATACAGATCTCATCAGCATGACGACTACTGAGTCTGTACTTGGAAATTGTTAAATTATTTTTTGCAGCTATATATAGCGTGAAACGTCAAGATGCATGATAAATTAATTGCTGGCTTGTCAGCTGCCCATGCAGGATTTCACCATCGTGGCTTTACTGTATAGAACTTGTGTTGGCGGGAAGCTTAAGCATGCACCAGCAGCAGGTTGATACTTCACACACACACACACACACACACACACATATATAAGCCAGGAAGCATTGAATCATGCTTCAACCACAAATTAACCAGAAATGCATCACTACGGCCATATGTAAGCAATCTGTGTCAAACTTGTAACATTTTATGACCTCAAATATAATTATAAATCCAAGTGTACATTTTAAGGTCTAGAATCTCCCAAGAATTCCAGCCGCCGTAGAGATGAGTGATTTTGTTGGACAAATTGAAGTTTCCACAGAAGCTTCATATTTTCCACACGAGTTCTTCGAGCCTGTTTGTGAAAGGGGTTGATGGTAAGTTTACAAGTGCGAGGAAAAACCTTGAGGAGAAAATAGGTCCAAGACTACTACTTATCATACGGGATTGGCTGCTTAAGTCAAGGTCTAGAACTTTCCTAGCCTTTTTTCTATAAATTCAGGAGCAGAAAAGAAGAAAGTGAAATAAAAAATTGTTTGTCAACTTTAAAAATCGACAAATTAAGCTTTGTCCATTTGAAGGATATATTGCAGCCATATACGTCAAAGAAAAATCAGCTAATTGAGAATTGGAATATTAATAAACAATGTGTAAATGATAATTGTGTGTGTGCAAGCACAATATGTGTAATAGTCTCAGGAGAAATTAATCATTAATAAATATTGAAATGGCGGATGAGCTTTGTGAAGGAATTGCACAACATGCATCGATTCTTTTATACACCAGACTGAAAAATCGTGCTGGGTTTCAGCAGTCAAAGGTGGCTGGATTTGATTAAAATTAACATGGGACTAAAAATTTGCTTGATCCTTCAAGCACAAGCAAGCCAAGATACACAACTTCTGCTTCAAACTGTAGCTGCAGACAGCCCTTGATCCGCCATGGTACCTCAGTGATGTTATCTTGGAAACAGCAGACAATCAGGAATTGACTTGTTTACCGTCAAGGCTGATAACAACTGAACAAGAAATGGTCCAGCATGGCCATGGAAGGAACAAAACGTATTGAGTAGGTAAAGAGGGAATGGAAAACAGCTTTCCAAGAATGCTGACAAGAATTAAATACAGATACTCCACTGCTTACACCCACAATTTCTGATTCTACGATGGACCACAACGTCACCTGCAACTTTTCTATACAGGCTCCTAGCTAGCTACTCTTCAAAAAACACTCTGAAAGGAATAGATGCTGCATTTCGATTGGAGCTGGACTGATCCAATCAAAAGCCGCTTTTCTCAGAAAATTCTGAAAGCTCCAAATTTTCCCACAATAGGAGAAAAGACGACTGCAACCTACGTGTCAAGAGCCTAACGGCTGGTCGGTTTGCATTAGTGGGGACTGAATATTTTTCCATAATTGTAAAAGAAGTATTCTGTTTTTATTTTTATTTTCTACGAAAACGACTACCTGTCATACATCTATTCAGCCACCTCCATACTTTTCGGTGACTTTATTATATATTTTTACATTTTAAAAATATTTTTAAAAACATTTAATTTTTTTTTGATATTATACCAATATCAAAAATAATTTTTTAAAAATAAAAAATATTATTTTAATATATTTTTAAATAAAAAATATTATAAAAAACAATTAGAACCACGTACTCAAATATACTTTTTTTGTGACGTGCCTCATCCACACGAATGCAACCACATAAGAATCCAACATATAAAAATCATAAAATATCATCATCGTATATATCCATCATCATCTCTCTTTGACTTGCGTAGCCATTGAAATTAAAATAGCAGGCAGAGATAGAGGTCCCATTGCATTATTTTTTGTTGCATTCACACACACACACACGTCTGTGTGTGAATATTATATTTTAATTTGGGTTCGTGTTATATGATGATGCTAAACTTTAATCATAGAGCTTTGACGTGGCGATCCGAATATAAAAAACAAATAGAATGTGTTTTATATTGTTATAATGATTAGTTTTTAAATTATTTTTTATTTAAAAATATATTAAAATAATATTTTTTAATTTTTAAAATTTATTTTTATATCCACCCATCAAAATGATTAAAAAAATTAAAAAAATAAATTTTCTTAAAAAAAAAAAAGAAACCAGAAATGACTAAATAGTAAGAATAAGGTGTCACACGGGCTTAACCTTTAGTACAATCCAATACCAAACAATGATTTAGTAAAGAAGGTGGTGAGGATAGAAAATCAAACATGCTTTCTGCTGAATATGGAAGAATATGACAACCCAACACTCGTTGCCGTCGACTAGGACATCTACCAATTCGTGACATACATGGCGTCGGCAGGCATCTAATGCCAGCCATACAATGTTAAGTTAGACTAAGACCAGATCGGTTTAATGCCAAAGGATGAGAGAAAGGGGGAATCGACCACGTCTTGCTGGTAATGGCCGCTTACGCCAACAGGACGAAGTGGTAGATATGCAATCCATGCACGTGAGGTTTTGGTCAATTTGCAGCCAGAGAGAATTTTGAGGAGGCATGCCATGAAAAGTAAGTTGTTGATAATTGGAAAAGAGGAAGATAACTTGAAATTAATCTTGAACACAGTCAGTCCAGTTCAGGCGCTTGCAGGATAAATAAGCAAGGGACCATCCATGGCGGTCATCGCCGCCGCCCATGGGATGACATCATCTTAGAACCCATTCAAAACATGGAAGAAAACAAGCCTCTGGAAGTGTACAACGGTGAATGTGATCGTAGAATTTCTGGGGCATTAATAACTTGCACCATGCATTGAAGAGAATATTTTAGCAGAAAGGGAAACAAGAACGATTAACCATGAATCCATGGCTCGTCATCATGCTGACAATTGGGAAAAAGTATTTTGTGAGGCCAACTTAATCTATAATGTAGCAATCTAGAAGTTAAATGCAGAAACGCATGATGCAAAACAAACCAAAACAAAAACTTCCTACAAAATCAGAACGTAAATAAACATTACATAGGGATCTGGTTAATAAAAAAAGGATGATACAGGAGTGAAAGATCCAAAACTATTTTGCTATATCTGAAATTCTTCTGGGCTCTTAATATCTAATTAATTGCATTTTTTTTAAAAAAAATATATGAATTCACCCAAAAGGCATGCAAGCATCCATGCATATCGCTTCATTATAAAATCATTGGGAACCTGCAATGGGAACATGACATCAATTAGCTAAAAAAGAAGCTGAATGACTTTCAGCGCCATAGGTAAGCCAGGATTAACTCTGAAGTTGTTTGAATGATTACATCCATACAAGAATATTTTTAGCTAACATCAAAATGAACAGAGGATGATTGTCATACCAAGGCTAAGCATTCAGTCCTCCTCCATAGGTACTTCTGGAATATCAAACCTGTCTTCCTCAATTGTTTTATTTATCACCGAAACGGGAGATAGTGATAGGGAAGTCAAGGAATCAAGAATTCATCCGAGTATTAATTGCAGGACCAGGGGAGAGAACATGTAAAATGTCACTTAGCAGCAACTATTATTGTAGTTTTTTTTAAAAAAAAGAAAAAACAAATTGCACCATTATAAAATCATTGACTTATAAAAAGCAAATCAGCACCTTCATATAGAGGATTCGTGATTGAAAATCTCATAAACCTTGAATAAGGAAAATAATACAAACATGACCGACTTAACCAAATGCATGTAAAATCATTGTATTACAAGCATGTAACACAAGGGTTAAAACCATCAATATCCAAGAATAGAAAGGAAAAATGATTTGTAAGAGACAGGCAGGCATGCAATTGTTTTTTACCCAAATAATTTCTAACAGGCATGTCACAGGACATGTGAAAATACACTTCCTAGTTTCTAATCAATAAATTAAATTCAGTCTACCCAATCTCTTTACTATTCACCTAGGGCATATAATGACCATGGCAAACCTTAAGAGTAGAATCAAAATTAGAGGCCTTAAGACTCCACTAATCCGTCTCATTGTCATCCCTATGACTTCTAAGAAGATAGCATTTCATGAATTGCTGATAAACCAACACCTACAAGTTAATATGCAGAAAAATCCATAAAAAAAATGCTACCTCATACAAGCATAACATAACATAACAAAAGATATATAAACAAAACAGGCAAATGACCAATAAAGAGGTATAAAGCTCCAAATTTTGCAAGCAAAGGATATTTAATGACATGGGATCATCCTTCTCTCCGCGATTGCAGCTATTGTCTAGCTCTCTGATTATTTCTGGAGATACCTGAAATCAAAATGAGCACAGAGATTAAACATTTCTGTGAAATAAACAAAATTGACCCATTTTGAATATTATGCATGTGTAAGCCTAAAAGAGAACTATCAGATAGATGGTCTCACTAGTTTATGCTTTTGCCTTAGAACTAGTCTTCTAAGGTTATCTTTATCTTCCTTCTGCAGTTCATTCTTGTACCTGTGAGGATTTCAACAGCAATTGTATGAGTGAAAGGCAAGTGTGAATTGTTTTGATGCAGCTACTTAATTTTAATAGCACAAAAACTAACGATGCAAGAGAGATTTTAGGAAGAAACATCCCATGTCATACCGTGCTGCTCAAAGGAGAAATTGTGTGATTTTCAAGGGGGGTTATTTTCAGGTTATTAATGATTTTGTTGATTGTATAGTTTTACCATTACTAAGAAGTTCTCTGATTGCAATAGGTGCAAATAACCAAAATCTCATTATTGCTGAGAATGCTTTAGGTGGATTTTGTTTCCTTCGTTAGTTTAGGTAACTTCAAGAGTTCTCATGTGCCTATATAAGCACATGCTATGTAATTGAATGGCCATTTTAATCAATGAAATCAATTATCAAGACCTTGATCCACTGCGTATAACACCAGATATTGCGAGATAGCAATAATAATGGATTTCATTCATCAAAATGGCCTTTCGATTACAAATGATATGAGTGCTTATATAGGCACACAAAAACCAAGAGTCCTAGACTTAAGAAGGAAACAAAATCCCTTCTTGAGCAAAATACTAATAAAATGTCCTCACAACAATGACATCCTAAATATTGCAATTATTTTAAAATGGAGAACTTGTTATAGATGCCAAAAGTACACAATAAACTACAAATAATTTGAAAATACTAATTATTTGTTATTTCCCTTCTCGACCTGCATTTGATTGATTTGGCAAAACAGATCCACATTAATTACTTTGCTACATTAATTATCTCTCATGAAGTATCAGATAGAGAAGGAAATCTGTGAAACACATGAAAACACAGTAAAACAGAACCATCTCCAATTAGCTACTGCAACCCCTTTCTTGGTACCTCAGGTTACATGTACACATAATAAAACAAAGCAAAAGGGAACTGCCTGTACATATAACATAAAAGAGTACATCTGAAACAATGCAAGAGAGAGAATAGATGTGGCTAAATCTAAAAAGAACCACCCTTTAACTCGCATTCAAAAATTAAGCATTTATAGATTATACACTCTAGATAGATTTCACACAACTAAAAAGCAAAGAGGCAAGAGAAGGGAACAAGGAAAAATTATCAACCTTTGCACAAATGAAAGAAGTGATTGATGCCAAATTACAGGCATTATTCTTGTATCCTCGAGAAATCTCATAAAATGACCCACAACTGCATCAACTACACGATATGGCAAGGCATATTTCTTGTCCAATAGAAGCTTGATAAAATAACTGCAAATAGTTTACCAATGTAACAAGTCATATTCAGATCATTTAGCAACTAAAAAAGCATGAGATCCAAAATGGAAAGGAATTTTTAAACAGGTTCACTCTTGAATTAGTTATTGGCTTATCCTTTGTTGAATTAAACCATGGAACCACAACTACAAAGGTTCATGCATCAACAATTGTTTCATTACTCAAAAGAGTACTATACTTGATATTGCCAATCATTTCATTTCTCATCTTCTCTTACAAGTTTTCTTCTCAGCATTTTCTAAAGAAGTTTATTTGCGACCATCAACAATTCTTTGGAGTAGCATCACATCAAGAAACCCACAGTACATATTGCTAGGATTTTACTACGTTAGTCATGACTTGTTTTCCTGAATCCATGTTAGGCATGCATTCTCTTGTAAGGTAAGACCGCAGACTGTTCGAGTGCAGAGGCAAACCAAATGCATACATAGCATGGATGAGCAAGTAAATCTGCTAACTGTTACACACTCCTTTTTTATCTTTATTTTTAATACATGTTAAACATTTACATACCTTGTTGTGCCGCAATAATCCATTTCTGCAAGTTTCAACAGTGTAACACTACAATCCCATTTAAAAAAAAGAGTTAGACTCTTTCCCAAGTATTTGAAACTTAGGAAAACAAAAGGTTCAAAGTTTCAGCTGCTACAGAAGCATCTTATCCATGTGTGCTGAACGTTGAAAATATCACTTGGATGTCTTCAAAAGAGGGCGAAAAATTAAAGCAGAGTGGTTTGAGATGTTTAAAAGCACTGGTGTAACGTTGTAAAATGATATGTAAATCATGAAACTTGGCAGAATAAAAACTGCAAAGTTCCGGCTGCTACACAAGCATCTTATCCTCGTGTGCTGAATGTTGAAATTACCACTTGCATGTCTCAAAACAGGAGAAAAAAAATAAAGAACGGTTTGAAATGTTTAAAAGCATTGGTGTAACTTCATAAAATCCATTAACTTCATAAAATCCATATGTAAATCATGAAATTCTTATCTTTCTCAACAAGAAATTCCAACTATACAATGAAAAGATGTGAACAGGTAAAGGAATCATGTTGATTTACAGTGGGTCAAAATATGCAAGTGATTCAAGAACTTTGGGATATGGAAAGTAGTGTTAGATCCACTGGGTTTGAAGGGTCATCAGGAGGATTATTCAGCTGGGTTATTGTGTCTCCCTAACAGTTAACAAGATGATTTTATAACTAAATATACGGATACTTTTGATTACCAATTAAGACCTGCACTGAGTGTACATGGTTGTCATCTGCAAAAGTAATCATACCATGAATGAAGCACAGGAATGGAGACCTTCTGAATAATACTTCCAACAATAACAGCTTCCCTAAGATTGCAGGTCCCTGACTGCATATCAAGAAAGGAAAAGGAGTTTAAATTAAAGCATAATCATTGGTTCACTAAACAAAAAATTATCAAAACCAGGCATCATATGAATTGAAGGCCAGTGAGCTTCTTGACAGAGAGTTTAGTTTTGTCTATCCTGTGAGGTATTTGTTTGGGGTTAAGTTTTCTTTTGTTGGCCTCTTTTCTTTTGCAATCACTAATTGGAATACAAACTATATTTTCAACCCTCCACCAAATAAAACTGTAAAATTTTAATTTGTCTAAACCCTAATCGGTCCAGCCACCCTATCCTGCATTGTAACACATAAATTATAAAATAGCTGTTTGGATTTAAACAAACAGAGAAGTGTAGGAGAGACAGAAGATAGCAGTGAATTAATGCATCTGATCAATCTCAGAAGAGCAACATCAACAATTTATCATGCTTAAGAGAAGTGAAAGCATTCAGAGACTAAACCATCACTGATTAAAAAAAAAAAAAACATGTAGAAGATTTCAGTGCTAATAAATACCTTACACAATGGAAGCAATATTCCCTTGTTGAATGCAGCAGGTTTATATAGAGACTTTTTTAAAGCTTGATACAGACTGAAATGCAACCTCTTATTCATCCTAATATCATCTCTCACTCTAGGAAGTAAGACAAGCCTATAGAAGCGCTCGGCCTTCTTAGCACCCAAATTCGAAGAGAAGATTCTTGTGGCTTGATACATTGCAGCTGGTGACCATTTCTGAGGTTCGGTCAGGTACAAGACATCCTCCCAAAGTTGCATTGAAGGGATGTGTTTAAAAGCTTTAGGTATCTTTCCAGCTGTGTATTTACTAAGATACTCGCCAACTCTACACATAATCATACCAAAGTGATTTCATTACATTCAAAATTATTTCGTTCACAAATCTGTTTTGAAGAAAGGTTCTAATAAGAGAAAATGGAAAAAAAATTGTCAAGAAGAGGATAGCTAATTTACCCCTTGTACAAATCTATGAGAGACTGGTCCAGCTTAGGCATAGGCTGTGTCTCTGCAATCAAACAAAGATATTCAGTTTAACAGTTAACTATACAGATTCAAGCATGTATACTAGAGTAAACACCAGTTAAAAATCTAAATGAAGGGTTCATAAAATAAACAAAAAACTGATCTAAAAAAAAAAGGAGAATCATGTAATAATATGAACCTGAAGAAACATGAGCATCCCTCTTTTTTATTTTGTCAATGATAAGGTCGGTAAGTGTTTGTTGTGGACCAGCATCCTTCGACAAGAATGCCTCCAGCAATTTCTCATCGTTCTCATCAATCTCCTCCTGTCGAACCACCCAATTTAACTTCTTTTACAAACAAACTAAAGCTCCAAAAAAATCAAATGAAGGAGAACAAATATTCAACAAAATTACAGAAAACAATAAGCAAAATAGACGAAATAAAAAAAGAATTTATGAAAGCAAAAGGAAATGCTGACAGGATAATCATTAAACTGGCTTTGAGTCTCGGAAAAACCACTAAAATCGTCAATTTCATCCTCAGCATATTGCTCTTCCTCACGCTCAGGTAATTCTTCCTCCAAAGCATTAAAATTAGGGTTCTTCTCTCCCGCCTCCTCAGCTTGAATCTCCTTCTGTTGAATCAACGCCACTTTCAAGATTTTCGAGCTCATCCCCGACGATATCATCTAGAACAGAAAATCATTAAAAAAATCAGAGACATAAAAGGGGGGGGGGTAAGGGCATCAAAAACAAAGTGCAGATTACTTTTTGTTGTTTCTGGTGGTGTTTTGATGCTTTGGTTCGTGTCTTTGTGGAAGCAATAGAGTCTGTATCCTCCTTGAGGAAAGGCTCTGGGTTTTGGTGCCTCTCTCTTTTCTTCGCCATTGATGGAAGATAGAGTGGGTCGTTCTGCAGATAAAACTTCTTCTCAGAGAGATTTCTGCTTGGTGATGCGAAGTTAAACCCTTGTGCTATGAGGTTTTAGGTTAAGCTATGTCTTTACGCTTATAAATTTATCCATATTCTCTACTTCTAGCCCTATATTTTAAGAATTTTCAATGTTGCCCTTATGTCTTGGAAAGTTCCAATTTTACCCTTCACTGCTAACTAACTAATGAAAATCAAGGAATCCTTCTGTATCGTTGTTGGTTTTTATTTTCTGTTTTTGTTTTCATATTCTATTTTTTAGGAAAATAAATATAAAAAATGAAACTTGCTTGGTTACCATAGTAAAATTGAAAACTAAATTGTTTGGTTGCGTTTTTTTTCTTTTTTGAAATAGGATAATAATAAACTTTGAAATTAAGTTTGTTTTTTTAATACCTTATGTGTCCACTTATGGGTATAGAATAGAATAAGATTAGGGTTTATGAAAAGAAAGTATAAATGTAAGTAATTGGAGAGATTTGGCTTTCAAAGCTCCTGAGCATCTCTCTATCGCATTTTTAAAAGAAGAATGCCTACAGTAGTTAAATAACTTTTTTGGACCTAGTTATCTTTTTTTTTTTAATTATTATTATTAACATGGTTATTTGAACAAACTTGTATATACCTCGATTAATCCCACAAATCCTAAAGAGTTATCTTTTTTTTTTTCTGTAACCTTTTAGTTGTTAACGTTTTTCTAAATATGGTGAAAGAAAAATAAAGGAATATAAGTGTAAAGTTAAACAAAATGTATAATTTATAAAATAAACTTTGAAGTTCCGCTTTTAGCTCACTTTTATGTGTGTGTGTGTAAGTTCTCTTTAATCAATACATAAGCTATTTTTTTTACTCTATGTCTTTTATTTCTAGGAGGTCTTTCTCCATTAGAAAGTTTTTTTGTTTTTTTTTTGTTGAAAAACTCCATTTATTCTAATATGAATGGTATGCAAGCCTATATTTTATTTTATTTTTGTTTCAATAGGACTTTTACCAGTGTTATTTACTCTTTCTACTAAAACCATCATCATCATTAGTCAAAGTAGATTTATGTATGTCTTAATATATATGTTTTGTAGCTAATTGATTGGTTATGCGTGATAATAATTTTGTCCATGTAAACATATTTGATTATTAATAAAAGTTTATTTATCTTTAATATTTATTAAATATTTTAATAATAAATCTAGAGTAAAGATAAAGCCCTTGCGACAAAATATTTTTGCAAATGAAATTATAAAGTTATTATAGTTATAAGATTCATATTGTATCAAAGTATCATTCCTAAATGTTCATAATCAATACTCTATTAATATTGAATATTAATTAGAGTAACTGAAATTGATACATATATATAAGAAAGTAGTTGTTCTCATACGCTAAAGTATGATGAATACTTAAATCTAATATGCAGGTGCTTGTAGATGACATGTACACTAACCTGCATGAAAATTCTTATAAAGAGATCATATGTGTCTACTGAAATGCTCACGTAATGATTGTGTTAGTGATCCTTAAACTTGAGATCACGAAGTTATTTTATATAGAAAATGTTATGTTTTAATCATGTTACATGTTATCTTAAATTAATCACGGATAACAACTCAAGCTTATGTTGGGTTTAACATGACTATATGAAAGTATTTAATTAAAAGAGGATTCATTATCTTGTGTGAATTAGGAAAATTTTTTCATATGTTTTTAAATTATATTGATTATAAATCCTTATGCAAGATGGAATGAGATTTGAAAAGAGTTTTGGAGCCCCAACAAACCTTCTTTGCCAAGCTAAAGGGTTAAAAACACTATATTGGAACTCTTTTTACTATATGGAATCCATTGACATTAGGGAAAGCTTTTTGGATGGCCGAATGATGGTCAACCAACCCATTTCTCGCTTCTCTCTCATTTTCCAATGATCTCTCACCCCCTTCTCTCAAATCATGAGGCTGAAATGTAAACAAGTAAAGTTTTGAATCAAAATATAAAACCTCAAGCAACAAGGACTAAAAATAAAAATAAAACTTTAAAGGCTAATATAAAAAATGTACTCCATGCATAATAGGGAAAAAGAGGTTGAGTATTCATTTATTTTTCAAATTTAATCCCTAAAGTTTCAGTTGATTTTAAAACATCTAGAAAACACCTTAAAGATCACAATATCTTATGGTTGTTCTGTGAGGTGGGTGAAATGCCAGGCTCTGACCCATTTAATTTAAAGTTCATTTTCAACCCTTTTCTTACTTTAAAAATTTTAGAAAGCATATAAGAGATCTCAATAAACCCGTTAATAACCTTATATCAATCTTCAATTTCCCCCAAAACAAAAATTCAACACACTAAAAAAAAATTTGAAGACCCATGCAACTTTCTCCACCAATTTGAAGGGTAAAAACACTATATTGAAACTCCTCTTGCTATATGAAATCTATTGACACCAAGAAAAGCTTTTTTGATGATTAGATTATGGATAACTAACCTACTTCCTCTTTCTTCTTTTATTCCCTAACGATCCTCACTCTCTTCTCTCAAACCCAAGGGCCAAAATGTAAACAAATGAAGTTTTAAACCAAGAAACAGGGACTAAAAAACAGAACTTTAGGGACTAAAATAAAAAAATGCTCTCCATTCATAGTGGGGAAGAAAGAGGCTGAGTATTCATTTTCGTTTTGAATTCAATCCCTAAAGTTTTAGTTGTTTTAAATTAATAAAATTAAATCTTACTTAGCCAGATTGAATATTAACTCATTGTCCAAACTTACTTCTTACACTGTGAAAACCTTACAGCAAGCTAACTAAAACAAAGTATCAAGCTCGACCCTGAATTAACTTAATGTCAAGGGATCAGTTTTTAAAAAAAAGTCAAGAGAACAAAAAAAATTAAAAGGAAGAAAAAAAAATACATTAATTCATATTGGATTGTGTTTTTCTCCTGCATTTCCACCGACTAATATTTTTGTACATGCTCATGATTCAAAACACTATTTTTTTTAGCGTAAATATGTTGCATTTCCTCTCATGATGTGAAGACTAAGGAGAGGTAAGGGACAGAAAAGAGCAATCAGAAAAGCAGATTTTTATACCCCCACTTTACTATGTCACGAGATTTTTATATTTAGATAATCAAAACAATGAAATTCAATTTAAAATTAATACATGATATTGAAGGGAAAAAAAAATCATGGTGCACAATGTGTCTGCTGCGTTTGAACAGTAAGACAATCATGCGACTAATTAGGAACAGATGGAGAAACCATCTAGGTGGTGGCTTAGTGGTAAGAGCTTGAGACTAAGGGGTTTGCTCCCTCTTAGGTCTCAGGTTCAAACCCTATGACTGCTCATATGATGGCCACTGGAGGCTTACATGGTCGTTAACTTCAGGGCCCGTGGGATTAGTCGAGGTGCGCGCAAGCTGGCCCGGACACCCACGATAATCAAAAAAAAAAAAAAAAAAAAAAAAAAAAAAAAGGAACAGATGGAGAAAATCAAAATAAGACGTGAAGAAAAACGAACTGCAAGTTGTCTGCTTCCTCTAACTTACTAAACAAATTGAACCCTTATGGATTGAGGCAGGATTTCAATACCTGTGAAACTCAACTCTTCGAGCAGCTTCGTAGAATTAAGTGAACCTCTAAACGGGACAGTCCCGTGCTTGTTTCAATGCATGCTTACTCATCGAAGTTGCCCAAGTCTTGCAAGATAAAAGCATGTTAAAGAGCAGAGTTAGCTTTCCCTCAGGTTGCTTCAGAGAAAGCAGGAGGTATACAGCTTTTCAGCACAACAACATTGGCAGCTTGGCATCCAAACGATTGGAGCCTATCAACTTACAGATCATGCATCCAATATCAACACTATAAGGAGAAAACTATAGTATATGATAATTTTGTTTAAACAAAGAATATACAGCGAAGGAAGCAGTAGCCATAAGATTGTAACCATCCATCATCCATAAAAAAAAGCTTAAAATTTCCAAAAGATTTGCAGACCCATCAATAGTGAAACGACAGTTTTACATAACAAGGCATGCTCTCAAGTGCCCAGAGTAAATTATTGCGCATGGGGCTGCTGGACACCCAGGGATTGTTTCTATAACTTTGGAGCTAGGAGAGCACGAGGATGGTCCCAATCGGCTACAATGTGGTCACGAGTGATTTCCTTGAGGGAACGGCAGCCACTTAATGCCATAGTAAGTTCAAACTCCTCTCGCAGCATTTGAAGCACTTTTCTCACACCAGCTTCTCCTTCAGAAGCAAGTGAAAAGACCACTGGTCGGCCAATCTGTCATCATCAAGACCACCACCAAATAATCCTCAATTCTCAGTTTCTTCAATAGATGTTAAAAATGGAAAAGGTGCGTCTTGTTAAATGAATGCTGTCTAAAGTCCAGTGACTTAGAAAAATGAGTTGAATCTACAAATTGATACTGAGCCCCTATTTGTCTGCAGGGAGATGGAGCCAAAAGGACAGCGTGATGCATAATAGAGAGAGCCTATCTGCAGGTTAATTACCAGTCAGGCTAGCTATCACCTTGGGAAGGTTGTGAATTAGACCATGGATCTAGGTGCCTTAATTAACAATAGCCGTGCATTGTGGTCAATATTAACTCCTAGCATATATATGTGGATCATAATTATGCAGCCCTTCTCTTATGATTGCCATACGAAAGCTGTGGTTAAGTCAATGTGTGATACTTACAAAGATGCCGGAGGCTCCAAGTGCCAACGCCTTGAAGACATCGGTTCCACGCCTTACACCACCGTCCAAGAACACCGGAACTCGTCCTTGTGCAGCCTTGACAACCTGACATCATTCATGCAGAAATGAAATATAATCCCTCTTCTAGAATGTGATCATTTTTTATGAACATGTTGAAGTACCTCTTCCAGCGCCATAATAGTGGAAGGCACGTAATCAAGTTGGCGAGCGCCGTGATTCGACACTATAATTCCTGCTGCTCCAGCTTGAACTGAAAGCCTTGCTGCAAAACCATGCAAAAAGAAAAGAAAAGAAAATGTTCAAGCATCTGTAAAAACTATAAAATGACTGTCGATATTGCTACTATTTGTATTGTTCTTACCATCCTCGGCAGTGAGCACACCCTTCACCAGAATTGGCAGTCTGGTGATTGTCTGAAGCCACTCCACATCCTATAAATATTCCAAACAAACATATAAATATAAATATATCAGTGGAGCAACTCATCTATACAAAGAATTGGTACATAATCATGCTATATATCATAGGCTACAACTCACAGATTTTGAAAAAAGTCTAGATTCCTTGGTGAAGTAATTTGGATTGCCTAATAATCCTTAACAAGCTTTTGTAATATTTCTTAACTATCAATGAAAAGAACTCGAAAAGAAATTTTATTTAAAATGCTAACATCTTCATGTCTTAAATGTACAACCTCTTTTACCAAATTAATTACGTTTCTAATTCAATAAAAACATAAAAGAAAAAAAATATATAAATGCTTTGTCCAGATTAAATTGGTGGCTTATATTACAAATTACAATTTTTTAAAAAATAAACAACTTAAAACCCATGGTTAATTGACATAATTTACTATTTACCATAACAGTGTAATTACTGTTTTGCCTTTCAAAAAAAAAAATTAATAGCTTGATATTAAAAAAATATAATTTTTTCATTTAAAATTGAATTATTTGATGATTGAATTTCATAGTTTTTTTTTTAACAAGGTTGCTTTAGTATCATAACTAAATTATATATTTGACATGTTAACCCAAATGAGCTCAAATTAATTAAGTTTTTTTAGCTTTTTTATGTTGTGATTTATTTTCTATTTATTTATTGTCATTCTTTTTTTTCATATTATTTAAATTAATTAAATTTATTAAACACAATCAAATTAGTTAATAACCCACTTTTCCTTAACTTTTATTTTTCATTGGAAAAAAATTGTATCGAGGCGTAATACGTGCCTCCTATGAAGTATTAACCATAACAAATCTAGCATACCTTCCAGCTCAGAGTACGATCAATTTGACCACCAACATATGAAGCAAGTCCAGAGTCATCGGCCTGTACAGCCCAACAAAGCCAACCATGAGTTGTATAAAAGAGAGAGATCAGTTATTCAGTATACAGTTATTCTTTTGAGAATCATGTAATTATTCAGCATAAGAAATATATTGGAACTCACCTTGTCCATCTTGCCAAGGTCCAAACCTTCAAAGTTCTTCAATGTCAAAAATGGTGGCAAAGAAAATCTTTAAGAGAACAAATCAGCAGAAACTATATTTAGTCAGAATCAGGATATATCACTCCTTTGCACTAATGGTTTGTTAAGGTCAGTGTTAATTTGAAATCTGCACCTGTTCTTGATGTCAGACTCCCTGCGGCCCAACCTTGGGGTATCAACTGTAAGAGCAATAGCCTTGAAACCAGCCCTCTCAGCTCTTCTGACAAGCTGAGCAACAACATTCCTGTCCTTGTATACCTACGAGAACGAACAGCAAAAGCATTCGTGAAGCAAACTGTTGTCTGCAAGCACACCTGAAAACCAAGACATGTTGATCCAACAAATAGAAGGGCATCGAACATATATTTCAAGCTTACATAGAGCTGGAAAAAGCGGATGCCAGGTCCAGTGGAAGCGACCTCTTCGACACTGGAAGTAGCCCATGAGGATAATGTCTGAAATAATCAGAACATTTAAAAATTAAGCACAGCAGACATCTATGATTGAAGTCGAAGAAGCAAGGACATGTATGAGAAGCATGTCAATGCTCAAAATTTGTCTAAAACTTTCCTCAGAAATTTTTTTTTGAAGAAAAATGAAAAAGCTCGAAGGTATAGAACAACCAGAAGAGATTTCTGAAACACTCTTTGAAAAATGTCATCATAGCACCATTTCAATGTTTGAGGGTATACACTTCAGTTAAAGGGTTTCACATAAAACAATTTGCATTTCACAGCTCAAACAATCGCATATCCCATAATTGTAAGCAAAAAATGAGCGTTGGAACAGTCTTCAATTACTCGCAATCAGCAAAATTATCAGGGAAGAATGTGATAAAACATGAACAAAGTGGAACATGATGTTAGCTCCCTATTTTGGTGTCAACTTGTTGAATTGATGCTCTCTATCCTCAAAAGAGAAACATAAGCAGTGCCTATCAAAGTAGAAATTCAGGCTTTGAATGATTGCAGTACACAGAAGGTGGTGAAAAAACAAACCATGATTGTCCCAGCAGCTGATGCAGCTCTTGCTGTAGCATACTCCCCTGCATTAAGAAAATGATTTTATCAAACTACGGACCACGCCCTTCTTTCAACAGATTCAAGGGCCAGATTAAACCATTAGCAGAAGAGACCCGTTACCACTGACAGACCAAAACTGAAGCACACTGCTGCATACCTTCAGGATGAGCCATTTTCTGCATGGCAGTTGGAGCAATCATAATAGGCATTGATATTTTGAAGCCCAAAACAGTGGTGGCCATGTCTATTTTGCTCACATCAATAAGAATACGGGGTCGAAACCTATGTATCATTCAAACCAAAGGAAACACATTACTGAACATATCAATGCATAAAAATTACCTCAACTACGAAGCAAAAAGGATTCCAACGACAATCAAGTTCCACATCCAGCGTTGTGTCTATAAACTACAAAGATAAACAGACAAAGGCTCACAGAATTCTTGAGAATGCATTTCTGTTTTCCGCTAGAGTCCACTGGTCCTCTGCCCCAGAAGCATAGTAGTCAAAGACCATCTTTGGTAACTTTTGCTTGGCGATGGCCTCGTACTCCATGACATTGGTTATCTCCATCTTTAAAATCAACGGTTAAATCCCCCCTCTTACACAATCTGTATTTAAGAACCAACACACTGATCACCGATCAATAAACACAAGAGGTCATATCAAAGTTCAGCGACGGGGAAAAAAGCACAAATTAACACACGAGATGGGGTCTCAACTCTCAACTAGTATGTACTATTATTATTACTCTAGTCATGCTGAAAGAATCTTCCCCAGAGCATCTAAAATCACGGATACAGAAAGAACAAAAACACAGAAAGAAACAAAAAGTGAATTTTTTTTAACAAAGTATGGACTTGAAAAAAAGACTTGCTCTGTCCAGGTACAAGGAACCGAAGTGTATCAACCTATAAGTGGAACTCCACATACGATAGGTATATAAAATATAGATAAAGAGAAAAGAACAGGCATATCTTTTATCTTTTGTCCTCAAAGTAAATATAAAAAAGGTCTAAAGCCTAAACCAAGAAACTTTACCACTTAAACTAAGTATGCAGTGAAAGAAGAAATTGCAGCTCAATTTGCTCAGCTTAAAGTTTTAAAACACTCAAAGACAAACAAAAATCTCTAAAATTAAACAGCTAAATATTGATTAATTAGCTTAACAGAATAGGAAATGAAAAATCATAGCTATGCTGGTAAACAGGAGCTCAAAATGAAACAGGGTAAAAGATAAAAAGACCCACAGGAAAGAAATGTGGAAACTTAAAAAGTACTGTAACATAATAAGCAAGTTAAGAGAAGTGAAAGCGAGAAAAACAGACCTCTGATGGGAAGCAGGAGTGTGCACTAGAGTCGTAGTGCATGCAAGGAGAGGAGTGGAGAGGAGTCCTGAGAGATTGGAGTTGGAGAAAGAAAGAGAACGCAAAGAGGAGGTTAATTATATGAAGGCATTTGCATGGAGACAAAAGTGGTGGGGCTGATATCAGACCAAATTTATGTACAGTGGATAGGGATATAGGAGAAGAGAAGAGAAAAGAAGAGGGGGAAATATGCATGGTGACGGGAGTGGATGAGCATTTGGAGGTGAGAATTTAAGATCAAATCCTATCACTGTGGATTGGATGCTTCTCATCCACATAGCATTCGTGTGTTTCACAGCTTTTCCTCCTTCATTATCTTTTCCATCCGCATAATTTTTTTTTTCTTAAAGAAATATTGTGGACAATCCAAAAACGATGAATAAGAGGGATTGGAGAGTGAAACCACATACAGGGTGGCTCTCCGTTCTTCTTATACAGTCATACCGATGGCGTACGGGTCGCAATTGGCGGCTTTTCCTGTGCCCGCCCGAACCAGAGTTCCCATGCCCATCAGTTTATCCTTGACCACGGTGACGTAAGGACAAGGTGGATAGAGGGTTTTTATTGTTTTTTTTAAAAAAAAATTAATTTTTTAAAATTATTTTATTGATATCAAAAATAAATTTTAAAAATTAAAAAGATATAATTTTTATATATTTTAAAATAAAAATATCTTTAAAAATAATCTCTATTATTATTATAAATACCCCTTTATCTTTTATCACACGACTTCATTAATTTTCTTTTTAAATCATTGTTAAAATATTATATTCTGAAAAGTTAAAGTAAAGAATACAGAATTTTAAATTAGCTATGTATATTTGTTTGTTCAGTTATTTATATATAATAAATTATTTCATGACTTGAAATTTTGAATAAATTATTAATTTATTATAGTATCATATGGTTACGTAGTCATAGTAGAAAAAATGATCTACAATGAAATAGAGTTTTTGTCTTTTATTTTCTTGAACTTCTATATATATATATATATATATATAAAATTTGAATTCAAGTTTAAAATATTGATATGATCAGTGCAGGTTCATCAATGTAATAATGTAGCAACAACTGGTGTCCATCAATATAGCAGTTACAAGAGCTAACTGAAACTTTAATCACATAAGAAGCAATTGAATATTTAATTGAAACTTTAATCTCAGAAAAAAGCAATTTAGATTCAAACTTTGTAAGTGTAATTTTCTTTTTGAATGTCTGTGATCTTTCCATGCTTAACGCCCCCCTGCAAATTGATATGGATAGGAATCACCATTAGTTTAGACCTTAGAAAAGTAAACCTGGTTGGTTGTAGTATGGTATTTGGTGAAGACATTTGCTATCTAGTCAGGTGTTGAAATATGTTGTATCATGATATTTTTATGAAGAACTTTTTCATGTATAAAGTGATTATCCATCTCTATGTGTTTGATTCTGACATGAAAAATGAGATTAGAGGCAAAAAATATTGCTCTCATGTTATCACACCACAGTGTAGAAGGTTATGACAATGAAATAATTCCAAGATCTTGCAAATAGTTCAGCAATTGCAAGAGCTATATATCAATATTTAGCCTAAGTACTGGATATAGACACAATGTTTTGTTTCTTTGCACTTTATGATATGGTATTTCAGCCTAAGAATACAATTTAACCACCTGTAGATTTTCTGTCTTTAGGATTCCTAGCCCAATTTGCATCACAAAAAGCATCTAATGTAGCATTGGATTGAGTGTAGTGAATATCATAATCAATTATTTCTTTAAAGTAACAAAGAACCTTTTTGGTAGATTTCCAGTGTAGTTCTTAAGGAGCATGTATGAATTGGTATAATTGATTGACTGCATAGCTAATGTCAAGTCTTGTTAAAGTGCAATACTGAAGGGCACCAACAACCTGTCAATATTCAGTTGGATCATTTAACAATTGTCCTTCGTGAGCTAAAAGTTTGGGTCCTGAAACTGTTGGTGTAGCCAAAGGTCGAGCTCCAATCATTTGTGTCTTGTCTAGTAATTCTGAAATATACGTGGATTGTCTAAGATGAAGTCCCTCTTTATTGCAAGTACTTGAATGCCAAGGAAATATGAAAGATTTTCAAGATGTCTGACTTGAAATGTAACTTGTAACTGTTTGATGAAGTCTTTAATTTATGAATTATTAGTTCCTGTGACAATGATATTATCCACATACACTATAACAAATAGTTTAGACTTTGTGTGTTGTAGTGTAAATAAATTATGATCAACAGGAGATTCTTGAAAATCAATGTCAATTAGATGATTGGAAAAACCTTCTAAACTAGGCCAATGAGGCTCATTATAGTTCATATAATGACTTGTGCAATTTGCAGACAAAATCTAGTTTAGATTCATTAATAAATCATTATGGTTGTTCCATATATACTGTTTCATTAAGAAAACCATGCAAAAATACATTAGAAACATCAAGTTATTTGATAGACCAATTGAATGTTATTGTAAGTGACAATATCAATCTAATTGTGGAAGGTTTGATTAATGAGGGGAAGGTCTTAAAGTAATGTATCCTAAATTGTTGATCGAAGCTTTTTGTTACTACTCATTCTTTGTACCTATCAATCTAGCCATTAGAAGTTCTTTTAGTTTTATACACCCATTTATTTATTACAACATGAAAACTTTTTAGTCTAGAACATAGAAACCAGGTCCTATTAGCTATTAATGCATCAAATTTTCTTCTCATAGCTACTTTCCAATGTTTATTTGCTCTTATTAATTAAAAACACTAGAAAAAGATTTTTAAGGATGACAAATTGAGTATAAAACTTTATATTTAGGGAATTGTTTTGGTCTTGAGTGGCTAATTTTTTTATTAAGTGATAATATAGGATATAGGCTAAGGTTACAAGGTATCACTTCAGTAGACAATATGTGTTCTACTGGTATGTCTTTATATAGTAGATGTATTTATGTAAGGAGTTGTATTAATGTATTTTAGCTAAAAAAGGTTAGTCATGTAGAGTCTCAATAGGTAACTACCCTATATTACTCTGTCTCTGTTATAAAGGGGGTTGTGAGAGTTTCAATGGTAAGAGCATTAGTGAATAAAATAGAAGGAATAACTATTTCAGTGAATGAGTGGAAATTACCAATTTGAATAGTGTTGGAGCAGGTTGAGTTCTAGTCTTTGACCTTTGCTAGAAACATTCCTTCACCAAACATCAAATGTCTAGAAGTATAAATTTTGTTGTTTTCTAAGTTTAAACATCGATACCCTTTTTTATTGCGTGAGTATCCTAGAAAAACACATTGTTTGCTTTTGTGTGCTAGATTATATAGTTGATATGGTTTTAAGAAAGAATAACATGAGCAACCAAACACAGGTAGTTTGAAGTAATTTGGGGTTTGACCATTTAGGACTTCATATGTTGTAATTTTGTAGCATTTTGGTAGGTAATCTATTGATCAAGTAAACTGTTGTTAGAAAGGTAACTACCGAGCAAGTTTGCTTCAGACATGACTGTGTTAATATAATTAACCCTAGCTCTTGAATATATATTTCCTTTTAGTTATTTCATTTTCCTAAGAGGTATATGGACAAGTTAACCTGTGAAAAATTCCAATTTTACTTAAGAAGTCTCCAAACTGATTAGACAAAATTCTCCTTCATTATCACTGTGAAACTATGTAATAAAGCATAAGAATAAGTTTTTAGCATGGACTTTAAATTTAAGAAAAGTAGCAAAGACCTCAGACTTATTATGTAAGGGATAAATATATAAGTATCTTAAGAAATCATCAACAAATAAAACATAATAACGACAACCACGTATAGAAGTTATAGGGGATGTCTAAACATCAAAATGTATTAAGGATAATGAACTTTTTTTTATTGATGAGTGGAGTTTGAATATGGCAATTTTTTTGTTTTTACCAAGAGGACATGTAAAACAAAAGCTTGTTTTATTATCTTTTGGTAACAAACTAATATGGTTTGACCTTGTAAGTGATTATAGGATAACTTGTGAGTGATGATCAAGTCTTTAATGCCACTACTCAGTTGTAGTCCATTTCTCTTCTTAAATACATATCCTCTTTCAACCATAGTGGTAAACTAAACAACTTTTTCTTATGGTTTGAAGTCTTGGTATCCCTATACTCTATTTGATTTTATGAGGTTGCTACTTACCTCCAATCATAATTAAGTTTCCATAATGTAGGTTTATATGAAATGACTAATAAGTGTACTGTTGTTATAACAAAGTAGAGGTGCATTAAACTCATTCTGAAAAGGATATAGAGGAATACAAGAAAGAAAATTTTTAAAAACTAATATTTCAACATCTACACCCTAATAGATTATGTTTCTTCTTATAAGAATATGCTTGCAAAATGAGTATAAAAGAAGTCATTCAAGGGAACATACCTAGTTGGCTACTCATATAATGTTAGGAATGCTTATTCTTTAACTGATTAAACTCAAATGAGAAAGTTCAACAACAATTCATATCCAACATAGAAAAAAAATGAAAGACTATTTTAGATATTGATAATAAAAAAGCCTATAGAGGTTATTAGATCTAGTTGCAAATAAATAACAACCACTGGAATGATTGAATAAAACAAAGAATACTTTCTTGACATTAAAAGAGTTGAGAAAATCTTTGATCAGTTGGTGCGTGATGATAAATTCAGCTTAATGGTAATCATAACAATGAAAGTATAAAAAAACCTAAGAGGGTGGGTGTATTAGGTCTAAATTAAATGTTTGATACTTTAATAAAATTAACACCTTAATTTTGGCAACAACAATCACACAATTAAGTAAGGAATAAATGAAATACAATAGATAGTTAGAGAAAGACACCAATTTTTATAGTGGTTTGAACAACTGCTTATTCAACTCCTTGAACTTCCATCTAAGTATTCATTATCAAATTACAGTCTTCTTGATAGATAAGACCTTATCTAGTACACTAATATTTTTCAAAGATCAAGAATAGAAAACCTTACAATTATAATCTTTTCAATGATCAAGATTTAAACATTTTAAATGGTTCATAACCAAATATTACCTAAGTGGTTCAAGTACCACTTACATTCTTATAATAAATAAAACTCTCACAAAAACTATTGCGCTTCACAAGAGAAGATCACAAAGGATTAAGCTCAAGTCTTTATAAAGATGCAATATAACTCAATAATATGAAAGAAAGATTTGATGCAATTTATGATTTAAAGCTTTAAGATAATGGAAAGAGGGATTATAACTTTTAGGATAAAGCATCAATTATATAATATTATGAAGTTGCAAGCATTTTCCCACAAAGTCAAATTATAGTATTTATAGGTGAAAAACATTGCATAGACATTTTCATATGTGAGAAAATTTGATGTTTCAAAGTTCTCTTCTGCTTTGTTAGAAATGGCTAGGTACTTCTTTTGGAAGAAAAGGAGTTGTTACAAATAACTTGAGTATAAACTATGTTAATCATGTAAAACAAGTTAACTCTTGAGTGTTAAACACACTTCTTCTAAAATTATAATTTTACCATTTTAGCTAAGAATGGATGAAAAGTGTTTTGGTGATTAAAAATGCAAAAACACATGTGATAAATTTTATACTCTTTGTTTAAAAGGAATTAAGTGATAATACCAAAGTATTTGATAAAAGTATTTCTTATAAAGTATTTTCAACTATGTATAATTTTTGTCAATAAAAATATTTTTGATGGAAAAATTTAGCAATTAAAAATAATTTTTAGATAAAACTATTTTTTAAAATGCCAAATCAAGTTCTATAAAGACTTGATTATATTAAATTGAGCTTAGGTATCTTCAAGTCATATTTGAATCCAAAAAATCTATATTCCTTCAAATTGACGTGGAAAATTCACACAATATTAAAACCTTTTACTAACACATAACATTACTAATTGTTGTTATTATAAAAATAATTGATCCATGGGTGTTAATGATTTTTTTGCTAATAAATATCCCCACTACTAACAATATTAATAAGAATAATTACTATGAGTGGTATGACTCATAGAAACATTGATATGATCCAAGCAAAGCCAGATTCAGATTTTGAGTGAAATGTTCTACAGTTCAATTTTACGTTATTAAACATAACTTTCAACTAGGCTGTTAGATCAGACTTAAAGTTTTATAGGTGTTTATAGACATATTTTTCTATATTGGGTTAAAATTTTAGATCAATTGGAGTTCAAGGATGAATTATTTCAGAGGGGTCAAAGTTATTGGATGAATGTTGTCAAATCTATCTATCTGAACCTTTATCTATCATTGGGACTATATCTAGAGCTATTAAAAAAATTATATTGAGATACGAACTAGGCTGAAAAGTATACATCCACACCTTTCTGTTGGTATGTTGTAGACCTGTTAATTCATCTAGACGAGAGAGAATGATGTGTTTGACATAATGACTGAAATCTGCCAAGAATGTGCGAAAATTAGAGAAATATCATTTTCTTATATATTGTCGATTCCAATCAATACATGAATTTCTTAATACTCTTGGAAACATATGTGGCATCTATTGGCATACTTATTCTACAAGGATTCCATGTCAAACAATGAGATATTTATGGAAGCAATTATTACTCATAGTTTGCAAGGATTCTGTATCCATTATGGAATGTATGTGGTGGCAAGGAGGCTTGGGATTCTTTTTGTTTTTTCTTATTTTACAAGATTTTCTAACACATTAAGGAGACTATAGGGAGGCAATTTAAGGGAAAAAAATTTCAGCAATTAAAAACAAAATTTTCTAGCTAATTTGGAGCGTGATGTTTCGGCAAAGCCTCCAAGGAAAGAAAAGGGAGAGATTTGGCCATACATGGAGATTTATAGCAAGAGGACTTTGTTTTATAATATTTTTATTTATTTATTTATTTATTTTAGTGTTGAATATTATTAGGTTTAGACTTTAGTCTAAATTGGGTTTGTTTTGGCCCATTAGATATTGTTTTAGGGTTTGCTTCAGTATTAGATTTATGTTAGTTGATTACTAGATTGAGCCCATTGGTTTACAATCTAAAAGAGGTTTACTAGGGTTATTTAGAGGGCACCATATATTGCTTTTAATGCTGCAAGTTTTAGAAGCTATGATGATTTGAATAAGCAAGATTTTTCCTTTATTTTACATGTTGCAATCAACATTTCTTTGCAAGGACAAAGATCATATATCGACTTATTAAAGACTAACTAGCTTTGTGTCATCATTTACATATTTTAGGTTTTGAGATATAGGGTTATCTATAGGTTTAAGTTTTTTTCCAATACATTTGGTTCTTAGGTACAAGGTTATCTCTAAGTCGAGCTTCTAAACCTAATATTCAACCTTCTTAGGTACATGGTTGTATTCCTTAGAAACTAGATCTAAAAAGCACTAGAATTTAATCACATTCATTTTTTGGACAAGAAAATAAAAATGGATGATGATCCATTCCCTAAAGTAATAATGATACGGTCAAAAGATTGATGTTTTATCCCAAGTACAGGAGTGTCGAAGTAATAAATAACCAGACAAGATCAGGGTCAAACCACAAAGAGGTGAACTATATAAAATTATAAACAACAAATGAAAATGAGTTGAATAGAACTTTTGAGATGTGATATTGATGTAAGGATTACACAAGGATAAAACAATTGTCAATGTTAGAGGATCCACTAATGGTATTTCAAATTACTCAACTGGAAACCACACACAAAGGAGGTTCCAATCAAATTATAAATTATTAACATGATTATATTAATTACTTATTTGAGTAATGTCAATACTTGAAAATGTGGTCATGTATTCATGGTGATAACTTATGTTAACAACAAATCAAGTTCCTTTCATAGCACAAGTGTCGGTTATACCATACAATAGGTTATGAAAGTGCCAAGTATTTGTTGTACCAAGGGTTGTACAACACAAATCTAGATTAACCATTTAACAAGCAATGTATTAAGAGTGAGTAAGATAACAAATACAAAATATGTTAGTATCAAACATTAAAGTCCATATTGAGTTTATATTATACTTATTCTTATATCATTAGTGTTCCTTTTTCACATTGACAAAATTAACTTAGTTGAACATCATGAAGAAGAAAAACATAAATAAACAATATAAGAACATAAACATGATATAAATTAACTAAGTATAGTAAAGGAAATAAAAAGTATTAACAAGAGATTAATATAACTTGAACATTACAAAATACAAAGAGAGAGTGTGTGTGATCTTGATCTGAACACCAAGATGTCTAAATATATGGCAAATGCCTCCTTTTATAGGCTAAAATTCAGAACTATTGATTTGGACTAATTATTGATTGGGTGGCCACCTCTTGACTTGGTGACAACCATTATCTTCTTGTCTCAACAAAACATCATTGCTAGCGTCAGTATTTGAATAGATAGTCTTCATGAACGTTCTAGGCATTTGTCTCAGCTTTCCAACAAAATAAGAATGAGTTCATTTGGACTTCTAGAACTCGAGATATGGGTTGAACAGTTTCTGAGCTACATGACAGATTCCGACTTCTCTTTTGTTGCTATAATTTAAACTTGAAAATGGCCGTTTGGAATCTTAGACTCTTCATGAAAGTTTTAGGCCTATTTGGCCCAGTACTTGTTACATAGGTTGAGGAGAAAAACTTAAGGGAATCAAACATTGTACTATCTACGTATCAGTATCTGCAACCCGAGTTACTAAGCTCATAGGGGTGTCTCAACACCTGATGCTCTAAGACCAACTGGTCTGGGAGTAATTAGCCGAAAACTCATTACATAGGTTAAAGATACATTGTGTTTTAAGTTATATATATATATATATATATATATATATATATATATATATATATATATGTGTGTGTGTGTGTGTGTGTGTGTGTGTGTGTGTGTATTAAAATAAAAAAAATTAAAAAAATTAAAAAAAAAAGATAATAATCCCAACCCAAGAAAGTTAACATTAGAACAAAATATTGTTTTCTTCCAATAAAAGCCTCATCATCTATGTTTTCATACAGTGAACACATAAAAAGAAGGTTTGTTTCTTCCAATAAAACCCAATATCTTGTATCAACAATATGAAGCAAATATATAAATTTAATGAGAGTTTGTTTATTTTGATAGATTAATGGAAGTTGAATGATGAATGTCTTGCTTTGTGGAATTTGCAAATTGTTTTTCTATTTTAATGCTTTGATTACTAGAGACTAGTAATAACCTGGTTGGGGGGGGCTTATTAGTACTTAAAAGTGTATTTTTATCAAGGTTTTATATCATTATGTTGCACTTGAAGTATCAATAACTCCTTAACTAAATCATGTTTTATAATAACATGTCTAATAATATAAGATACCTTTAATTTATGGTAAATGTTCATTTTAAATGCAATCCTATCACATAAATCAAATGATTGATTGATGAGTTTAACTACTGAAATTGAGAAGACAAAGAGAGGGCTAAGCTTAGAAAAGAGATCTTGGTTCAGTCCAAACTAGAACACCATTCGGTTATTGGATCATAACTGGAGCTGTAAAACTTGGATTTAGGTCTGGTTTATATGTTTGGAAAGCTAAGACACAGACCTAAAACTTTCATGGGGACTCCAAGATTTTAAAGTGCCATTTTCGATTTCAAATGGTAGCAACAACAGAGAAGTCAGAATTTGTCTTGCAGCCCAAACACTATTCAGTGTTCAGCCCATATCTCGAGTTCTAGAAGTCCAAATACACCGATTCTTGTTTTGTTGGGAAGCTGAGATAATTGCCCAGAACTTTCATGGTGGCTATTTGTTCAAATTCTGATGTTAGCAATGACGTTTTCTGCAGACAAGAAGATAAGGATTGTTACCAAATCAAGAGGTAGCCACCCACTCAACAATTAGTCATCAAATCAATAGTTCAGAATTTTGGCCTATAAAAGGAGACATTTGCCATGTATTTAGGCATCTTGGTTTTCAGATCAAGATCGTGTTTTTTTTCTCTCTTTATATTTTTGTAATGCTTAAGTTTTGCTTTCATTAATCTCTTATTTATGCCTTTCATTTCCTTTATTATACTTATATAATCATGTTCTCCTCTTGTTTATATATGTTCTCTTATTCATAATTTCTAGCTAAGTTTATTATGTCAAGGTAAAAAGGTTACACTACTGGTGTAAGGATAACTATAGTGTAAACTCAACATGGACTTTAATGTTTGATACTAACATGTTTTGTATTTGTTATCTTGGTCACTCTTAATACTTTGCTTGATACAACAAATACTTGGAACTTTCATAGCCCACCCGTATGGTATAACCGACACCTGTGCTATGAAAGGAACTTGATTTGTTGTTAACATAAGCTATTATCATGAATATCTGACAATATTTACAAGTATTAGCATTATTCGAATAAGATAACTAATGTAATTATTTTAACAATTTATAATTCGATGGGAACCTTCTTTGTGTGAGGTTTCCAATTAAGTAATAAAAAGAATTTATACTATACTTGTTTGAAATACCATTAGTGGATCCTCTAACCTTGACACATTAATGGATCCTCTAATCTTGATAATTATTTTATCCTTATTTAATCCTTATATCAATATCACATCCTAAAGCTCTCTTCAACTCCTTTTTTGTTATTATCTATTTCTTTATTTGTAGTTTATACAGTTAACCTCCTTGTGGTTCGACCTCGGTCTTGTCGGGTTATTTATTACTTTGACACTCCTACACTTGGGAGAAGACATCAAGTCTATGGTCGTGTCAGTTATCAGACTTGTATTATAAAACATTTTCAAGTTAGGGAATTTAATGATACTTTAAGTGCAATATGATGATATAAAACCTTAATGAAAATACACTTTTAAGTACTAATCATACCCCCCAACCAACTTATTACTAGTCTTAGTAATCAAAGTGTTAAAATAATTTGCGACATTCAAAAGCAAGGCATTCATCATTCAACTTCCATTAATCTATCTAAATAAACAAACTCTCATTAAATTTATATATCTTCTTCATACTTCTCAAACAAGATATTAATAAACCTTCATTTTGTGCTCAATATATCAACACGTAGTTATGGGGCTTTGCTTGGATGAAAATGCAATTTTGTTCTAATGTTTTTCTAAGTTTAACTTCATTGGGTTGTGATTATTATCTTTTTTTTTTAAAATATATATATACATATAATTTAAAACACAATGCATCTTTAACCCATGTAACGAGCTTTCGGCTGATGACTCCTAGACCAATTGGTCTTAAGGCATCAGGTGTTGAGACACCCATACGAGCTTAGTAACTCGGGTTGTAGATACTAATACGTAGATAATACAATGTTTGATTCCCTTAAGCTTTTCTCCTTAACCCATGTAACAAGCACTGGGCCAATAGCTCACAAGTCAATTGACTTTAGGGTATTAGGTGTTAAAACACTCATTTGAGCTTAATTGCTTAGGTTAAGGAGGCTATGTAACCAAACCTATCTATGTTTTTATTATCATCAATATTATCAATTTATTTATTATTTTTTTGCAAATTATATATTATCCATTTCCCTTAGTTATTATCTTTAACAAAAGAACATAAATAATGTAATAATCCAATGTGCAACCCACAATCATATGTTAAAGTGTGTGTGTGAAAATGAAGGTTTAAGAATACTTGTTAAATGAGAATATGAGTAAAATCAAGTGATAACAATGCAAGAGTTTGTAAACCTGAATATTTCAAAAAGTGTTATGATAGACCTTGATAAGAATATTTACTAAGATGTGTCTCAAGAGTCAATAAAATTCTTCCTTACTCTACCATCTTAACAATAACAGTTTTAGTCAAATGGTTTTAATAACAATAAAAAGTTAGTTTTTTTTAACTTACGACTACACCCCTCCCCCTAACCAAAATGAAACATTGTCCTTAATGTTCTAAGGTGGAAAAGTAGAGTATAAAAAATATCACCTGAAGCAGCGACTATTGACAAACCTGAAACACATTGAAGATATAACAAAACATAAAATATTATGTTATTAATAAAACCAAAAGACATAAGTTCTTACAAACTAAGGGTCAAATCCAATCTAAGCTTTTAATGGCTTTCCCTATTTGACCAGTCTATTCGACTCATGAAGGAATCAATTACAGGGATAAAAGATTGTTGTTGATCAAGTAGTTGTTTAGTAGTAGTAGCAGAGATTATGATTTATCATGCCGAAGATGTTAGAAAATTCTGTTCCACAACACGATCAAGAAAAGACAACAAATTATCATAAAAACCATTAACATTGAGCAAACCTATAGGTTTTTATGAATGTTCAGTTGAGCCTAAGAAATATAAAATATCTCTTTTAATTTACCCAGACCACCTAGGAAGGTAATGAAGACATCAACATGATTAAACATTGCATTCATTTGTTTAAACATTGTGGAGACCTGTAGTTCCTCTCCAACTGTTTTTCCGATGATATCCATTTTGGCTAAAGCTTTTGAAATGATACCCAAAACTTCACTACCTCCTAAAAATATAGTTGTTGACACACTTCTTATTAACCCAAGGCTACCTCCCCCATACACTAAATGAATCCTTCTCTCAGCTAGTACTCGACCAAGATGATTAGCTAATTATAAACACTTATTTTCTTTTCTAGGACTGGATCCACCAAAAACACAAATATTTCTTATTTGATGACTTCAAGAACCTACCATTTCTACACACTTTTATATCTGTTAAATGTATGGGTTGAGTAGAAATGAAAGGAAGGAAGAGAAGATTTTATAGATGAGAAATTGAAAATGCAATCATACCACCTATATATAGGTCAACTAGAGTCTCTCTCTCTCTCTCTCTGAAAACATGTGTATGTACAAGTAGTTGTGATTGTGGCTCACATCTTCCCTTATTTTTACATCCAAGAACGGCTTAAACGTCCTCTATAGGTCGGGAATAAGCTTCTCATCCAGTTTTCTTAAAAATTGACAAACATGGTCTTTTTTAGTCAGATTTCCAAGACTAAGTTGATCATGTTTTTTTTATGAAAATAGGGCCATAAATCATGAATTGCACGATGTACATCTCCACTCAAATGCATCTCAAGAGTTAATAGAAGATTATCTAAAGACTCCTTACTCAGGTCATCCTTAATGAATTGTATTTTATCTTCATGATTTATAGATACCATTCATAAAGAACGACATTGTGCATTACAAGTCCATCTAGCACATCGGTTACAGACTTTCAGTCGTTTTGCATGACGTTTCTTTGCAAAAGTGCTTTTACCTGTCCCAGACATGTATGAAATAAAAAAATTGGAAGACTTACCTGATAATTAGACCTTTGCTTCAATCATCCAATGAATATCTTCAGGAATTCCATGGTTAATTAACAATCTCAATCTTTCACATCTAGCACAGTAATTTTGTAATCTCAATCTAATACCAGCATCCAGGGTGTGTATATATATATATATAATGTGTATATTTTCCATAAAATAGTTTTGAATATTTTTAAGAAAATATGAGTTGGATTAATTGGTTATTAAAAGGTTAAAATTAGTCATATTATAACATATATGAAAGGGCAATGCTTATTTGAAAGACGAGAAGATGAATAGAAATGCTTAGTTATTTGTAAAATCCATAGATGAAAATTAGACAATTTCATCACCTAATTTCCAGAGGAGATTAAGGCATAAAAATGATAAATTTAGGTTAAGTTTCTCATATAAGTTATAGCCACACATGTTAGCTTTTCAATGAAATTGACCTTGTGTAAATTGGAGTTATAAAACTCTAGATATGAGTTAAAATCCGAGAGGAGGTCAAATTGGAACCATACTGAATAGTTTTATATGTTACGATAACAAGTGATTTTGGGTGCGTTAATGACAGAACTGGGTTTTAATTCCTTCTTTGAAATTGTAGCTCTATGTCTTAGTTTTCCATAGAGACAAGCCACACCTAAATTTAAATTCTACAAATTTAGATATAGTTGAATAATGACTAGTTTTCATGAGTAATAAGCTGAAAATGATAGAGGTTATGAGAGTGAAACCTTCAATATGAACTAAGTATAAATGGTGACTATGTGTGGGTGGAATTAAACTAAAATATGTTATGGAATGAGGAAAAACAAAGAGTTAATGGTTGGTGTTGTTACCTATTTTTTAGAGCTCCATATAAACAAAAAAAAAAGAGGGAAAAAGGAAAATACAAAATAATCCAAAAATATTGGAAGAAAATAAAAACAATATCACTAAAAAGAGTATATCCGAACGCCTAGGGAATCATCAAAAATTGGTTGAAGAGGATCAAAAATGCAAGATTGAAAAAAAATTAACAATGTATTTTTAACTAATGAAGGCCCTAATCGCAAAGAAAATTCAATTCGAGAAAAGAGATTCAAAATTGAATGTTTAAAGGCTCAATTAGAAATTTTCAAGGTTTAATTGAATTTATTGAGGGCTTAATTGCAAGAAAAAAAAATTTAGTCAATTTAGGCTTTAATTGGAAGAAGTTAAAGTCTAGGGGTCGAATTAAAATTTTTAAGATTTCATTTAGTCAAATCAGGGGCCTAATTGCATAAATATAAAAGTTTAACGGGTAATTAAGACTTGATTGAAGAAATTCAAAACCAATGACCAAACTGGAAAATGTGTGTGAATGTAGGGATTGAAATTAATCAAATAGAGAGCCAAATTAAAAAATATTGGAAGTTGTTTGGTCACTTGAGAGTTATAATGCATAAATTTAGAATCAATGACAAAAATGAAAAATGTGGCCAATTTATGGGCTGATAATTGAGTTTGTCAGGGGTGAAATTGCAAGAAATTAAAAGTTTAAAGGCAATTAAGGGTGTAATTAAAAGAAACTAGAAGAACATGGACTCAATTGAAATTTGCAAATCTCAAATTAAAAACCTTAATCTCACCTAAACAACGTGTCGTTCAAACTTAAAGAAGAGAAAGTGAGTGACATGTTGTTTAATAGACTTAACTTTTGTTTTCAACAGTTTTGGCTAGTCGAGTTAGCAACTTAAAACAAATGAATGTGGAGCTACAGACCTTCAAATTAAGCAAAGTTGGATTCAAATGAAAGGTGTGCATCCCCTCTACTAACTTCAGGTGGTCATTAGCGATGATGACATCAGAATTACTCCAACGAGGCCTCGAAAGTAGGCAACCCAGTCAACTTTGACAATTTTGAATGGTCGAGTTGACAACTTCAAATGAATGAATGTATAGTTACAGACCTCCAAATTGAGCAAGGTTGCATTCAAATGAACAGTGTGCACCCGTTCTACCAACTTTAGATGGTTTTAGGCGACAATGACATTAGAATTGCTCCAACAAAGCCTTGAATGTGGGCACCTCGATCATTTAGGGGTGAAACCCAATTATGTAAAAACCTAGTTTTTTTTTTCATTTGTTCACTCTCAAAGGCTTCTTGTAGGTTTTTATCAAGGGTTCACAACCCTTCCCTTAAGATCAAGGGTCAAGAATAGATTCAAAATCCTCCCAAAAACCTTATAAATACCCTTGAAGATCAAAGGATGAAGGCTGGAAAAAAAGGAGTAGTTATCCTATATACCTTTTTAATTCAAAAGTAGGCTAATTGTTTTTTATTTGTTTTTTATTCTATATTTATGTTTACAAGCATAGCAAAAAGTTTTGGAATGCTTAACAAATGAAGTTGCGTTCACCTCTTTGCTACTGTGTTTTCCATTTAGTGTTGTTATTTTTGAAGTTTTTTTTATGTTTTGATACATATTTATTGTTGTTTTAAGTTTGTATTGGATATATAATGTTGTTTTAGTTTATGTTTTGACCTTGCTTATGCATATTAATGTAAAGGTGTTTACCTTGGCTTTGTTATGCATGTTCATGCACAAAATGAGTTTAAAAGGCCAATTTTGAATCTATGTTGCATGAACATATAGATTGTGTTAAGTTCTTATTGTTTTGGATTTGATACCTCAAGTTTGATTTTGGTGTTTTGATATTTTTTGTTAGTGTTTTTTATTCAAATATATTTGTATATGTTAGTGTAACCTGTTGGGATAAAGAAAGTATGTTTTAAAAGCCAAAAAAGTCAAATTTAAAGGCTTAACAGTGACTGCATTCTAGGCATGTTCTAGGTTTGTGGATAAGAAATGTTCTTTGTGTTCTTACGAAGAACATTGTCTTAGCTCTATGATTTGGATCAATTTTGATCCATAATAACTTGTGGTTTATTCACATCAATAACATATTCTAATGAGTTTAAATCGTAGGATTTAGTTTCAATACCAAACCTATTTTGGTGAAATCGTGTTGATTCATTGAAAATTAAAGTAAATGGATGTTAGATTATTGATCATTGCATGATTCCTAAAATGTCTATGCCCTTGGTTTACCCATATTAGGTCTAATTTGAACTTCACATTTGCTAGGTTTGGTTTTGGGTTGTTATCGTGTTATTCCCAAGAATATTGCCTTAGCTGTATGATTATGACCAATTTTGATCCTTTTTTTTTACCAAAACACTTCTCTGGCCATGATTAACAAGTAATCTAGAGTTTATTTGCATAAATAATATGTTTACATCATATTTTAAGCCTTAGGTTTTGGTTTTAAATCGAAACTCATTTTGACAAAATCATGAATTTTTATTGAAAATCGAGGAGATTGGATGCTAGATTATTATTCCCTGTATGATTTCCAATATGTATGTGCTTTTTATTTGACCAAATCTGGTCTGAATCTAAGTCCACGTTGCTAGGTTCATGCCTGGTGTTCTTCATTTTTATGCGTTTGATCCATTTTATTCAAGTTTTTTTGAGTTTTTGTGTTTTTGGCAAGTTTAATCTGTTTTTTGGATTTGATTTTGTTTTCATGTTAAATCAGAATTTTTGATTCGGTTTATGGTCAAACCAAAGATTTGAAGTCAACCCGGACGAGTCAACCTAGTCTGGTAAAAAACATCTGGGTCACAAGACTTATACTCTGTTTGGTTTTGCCACTTTTTCTGTTAAGGGTCTTTTAGTTTACGGGTGTGTTTGGCAAACACTTTTTAGGTTTATTTTGGTTAGTTTTATTACAAGAAAAATGAGTTTTTTTAACCAAACAAAGCCAATATATATGGCCAAAAATCCTAAATTTATTTTGAGCATGTTTTTAAAGAAAATTTAAAACATTTTTGGCATTGTCTTAAAACAATATACTGCGTGGATTTTACAAAAAGTTCATAAAATTCCAAAGCATTTTGGCCTATATTTAAAAAGTGTTTTTAAACTTTTTTTTATAAGAAAATATTATTCATTTTTAATATAAGGACAGAAAAAACCTAAAAAGTGTTAATATCCAAAATATTATTAAGGATAATAATAGTTATTTACTTTTAATATAAGGATAAAACATCAAAAAGGTGCTAATATCCAAAATATTATTAGGGATAACAATTTTATTACTCATTTTAATATAAGAATAAAAAACATGTATGACCAATTTATAAAGGCAAACACCTTCTGAATTTGAAGAAACCACCTTGCCTAGGTATAAAGATAATCATCACTTGATCATGAAAAATCACTTATATATATTGCCTATTATACATGTATATTACAGTTCAAGGAAATAAAAATTATCATGAAATTTATGAGGCATTACAATTTTATACCTAGAAAATATAGTCTTTGTCATTGAGGGGAGTATAACTTTTATATATGGGCAACAAGGTTTCCCATGACTAAAGGGAGATAACCTTTATACTTAGGCAATATGACATTTATATCCGGGAGAAGTATTGTCTTTGTATTTAGACAAAGTGATTTTTCATGATCACATGATGATTATCTTTACTTTATAATGGTAGTCTCAGATTCGGCATCCATCAATTTTATCAATGATATAACTAAGTCAATTGAAAATGACATCGGCTAGTGAGCAAATGAGCTTTGGAATTGGATCAAAGTCAAGAACCGAGGCGAGGTCTGGGATTATAGATACAAAGTCATAAGGTTACAACATTTTCTTGATTCTATACATGTAAATTTATTTATAAAACTTTTATAAGGTCATGTCCAATGTGAAATGCAAGATCCAAGTCATTTAGGAGAAGGTACACATAAGATCATGGAAAATAACATTAATATTTGTACCATTATGATTACTAATATTTGTCAAAACTAAACAAGCAATCACCACATCTTTAACACATTTATAAGCACATCATTTTTTTTTTCCAAATCCCTAATTTAATACATTTGTTTTTCAATAACCAATAAACATCATTTTTTCATACTCATTGACTTATCATTGTCCTGCTCATGATGACTCTTTGATTAACAATCCAATTTTTAACCTATCTCAAAACATTCATCACTTATACTATAAAATTAATTGTATTCATTGTAACGTGACAATCATCTTCATTCATGTTTTGATTTAACCATCTTCATGAAATTGTCTCAAATACTCTAAATTTCATAGTCAAACCAAGGTTTATTACCCCTTAATATACCTATAGGTAGTACTTAGTTTAATTATGGATTTATCAATCCATTTAACACCCTTATCATTTATAAATAATATTTTAGCTCGTCATTCATGTTCATTTATTTCAATACTTATTATGTCACTTTTGACCAATTAATTTTTATTCATTTATTTTGACTCTTATAGTGTCATTTATGACTCATCAATATCACTTTTCAATCCAAACATCTATTATACCATTATGGCTCAAAACCCATCCATATATTTTTTTTCATTCTTTAAAATTTTTATACCTATTCATGGCTCAATCAATTATTTTTCATTTTGAATATTTTTTTATGCCTATTTATGACACATTCAAGTACTTTTTATCTTAAATATTTCTTGTGAGTATTTATGTCATGCTCATATCCTTTTCAATATCCTTTTCTTTTTTTAATCACTCGTAACTCATACTTCAACATGATATCCCTTACCATTGTGGTCAATTTAATTCATATAATATTAAATTTCATTGTTACGGTCTATTTAATTAAATTCTAGTGTCATGGTCCAATTAATTAAATCTCACAATTATGGTTAATTCCAGTTTTAGGTATTAAATTTCACTATTGCGGTCCATTTAATTAAATTCCATTGTTGTGGTCCAATTAATTAAATCTTACTGTTGTGGTTAATTCCAATTTTGTGCATTAAATTCCGCCATTGTGGTCTATTTAATTCACAAAATATTAATTTTCTACCACGAAATCATATTTGTTTTTGTATCATTTTTCTTATGTCATACTCGTATTTTCACTCAATGTCATTACCCTACCTTAAATGCATAATTTATATAATATCGTTCTACTACTCTAAAGATATAATTTACATCATTTTATTTTCTTGCTCTATAAGCATAATTCATATAACATTAATTTTATGCATTTACATAACATTTATTTATTGCCTTCAAGGCATAATTTTTCTAATATCATTTTCCTACCCTGAAAGCATAAATTCACATGATATTATTTTCATATCCCGAAAGCATAATGTTTCTCATGATACATAATTGTATAATATACATATAATTTATATTGCATTCTTAAATTACAAAAGTAATTTAAACAATTAAAAAGGTAAAGGAGCAACTCTTACCAAAAACTTCTAACACCAATCTCTTGTCATAACTTGTCCTTCTTCGATTGTGTTTTGTACATCCCTTAATGGTATAAATTTAAAACATCATATGATCATCACATATATATAGTTAATCCATCAATGAATTTTCATTCTTCCAATTAAGATTTCAAACTTGAAAGTTTCTATATTTCCAAGATCTTCCGTAATTTCCATCCACATATCAATCATTAATTAATGTTCACACCACCAAATAAATCCAACCATAAAGATTACTATTTATTCCAACATTCCAATAAATTTCCAACCATATTATAAACATCACATAACATTACAATTCATAAGTATCCATGTCATAATTTAAATCCTTAAAACTTTTACACTTTCAAATTTCAATATGTTTAATATATCACAACTCAAATATTAGTATTTACCTTATCAATTTAAGATTTTATCCAAGAAATTTTCACACTTTCATAATTTCAATCTAATATAATGTTCAACACACAATTTTTTATTTTCATATTAATGAACAACAACAACTTGACTCCAAATACCTAGTTATATTCAATCACATTCTCATACTTATATAGTTCAAATTTCTCATTTCTTTGTCACACACACAAAATCAGTGTTACCCCATTCATACTTAAAATCAAATATGCAATATATTTTAATAACTTTAACTAAAAAATTTTATAGTCAATTCACATTTCAACCACAACAAACTTAAGTTTCCACATTCCTTTACTTTTTAAAAAACATGGCCACAAATATACAATAATCTCAATTTCACCCCAATCACAATAAATTAAACTCATACAAAATCAATTAGCATAAAAATCACATCATCAAACCAAGTTTTCAAATCTTCCATTTTCACAATTTTAAATTCTCGACCATATTAGCAAAGATTGAAGACAAAGCAAATTTTCAACCTTTCAAACCTACTCTAATATTTGTAACATTGTTTAAACATAAATCTCACATATTTCATTGAATTTCCATACTTTTTTTTTAACCATTTAATGACTAACACGACAAATTTAAACTTGACATGTGATTTCTCCAAACTTGCATACTTCATTTTATTCAATCTCATTCACAATCATCATCAACACATTTAGCATTTAAGATAATGCCAATAAATCAATTAATCATAGTCAACTTTTAAAATTTCTTAAAATTCTCTATGCTAACAATTCAACCAATTATAAGAAAACTCATAATTTATCTTATCTTTCTTCATTTATTATTCAACATGTTAGTTTCAATATCAAACATACAATACACATACTAATTCAACAATTTATCCTCTAATTAAAAAAATACCTAATTTCCATGTATGGACAACCATTGTACAAGTAAGAAACCCATGTTCTTCTTTTAATTTTGTTTCATTTCATCCATTTCTTTTATTGTTAACGCAATTCAACCATTAACTCTATTTTGTTGAGTTCAAAATATATTTTAACATCAAGGTTTCCAAACTTCATTGCCTACACTTTCTGAATATATATTTTAACATGTAAATATCCATTCATTCAAGAATTTCTTCTTTAATTACAACTTCTAAGACATTGACATTAATCCATGAGACATTCAACATCCAAAGTCACATAAATTCACATTCACAACATTTCCTAAAAACACATACATCATGTAATCCATAGATCCACCAAAAATCTTTCTTAAACACATTAATCATACCTACACATTTAATAAACATACAATACCATCAAATTTAAGCAAGGTTTTCCATCTCCCCCAATTTCTCTTGTGGCTAGCTATAAGAACACAATAATTTATAATTTTTATCCAACCTTTTCCTTCAATTTTGGTTGTTATTCTCACCATTTACATACCCATCAACCAATAATTCATCACCAAATCACATAAATCCTAGAATTGTTTTTTTTTGTTTATCCCTCTATCACCAAATCACTAAACCAAAAAAAAAACCTAAAAATATCTTTCTTATAAATTAAAATCAATTGATGGTTTACTTAGCAAGTTATCTTCAATCCTTCTTTCTCCTTTAAAGAATACTTGTTTTTCTCTCTAAGTTTTAACCCCTCGTTGTTCTTGATAACCCATTGATTTTTTGCATTAATTTCTTTCTATGAACCTTACTACCCTTATCGTATCATTAACTCTCTTTATCACTAAGAAGAATGAAGAGAATGTTGCCTTTTTCCTTTTTTTTTTGTTGCTAGAATTTTTGGCCAGCTTTAACAAAAAAAAAGGAGAAGTTGTTTTCTATATAATTACAAAAATGTAACTCATTTGGTTTTTAACATGCGTTTTTGTAAAGGCCCCAATTACAAAATCTTTCATACATAATTTTATTCTCTTTTCATTTAGAGTTAATAATATTCATTTAGGACATTTAACCCTAATCACAATAAATTTCCTCATGATTTTTACCATTTTTTGTTAAAAAATATATGATTAGGGTTTATACCAACAGTTGGTATGATTTATACATAAATTCATACATTCATTTATTTTATTTATTATGGTATTTACCATATTGTTTTACCAATTTCAAACCAATGCCACATGTAATTTCTAGTAATTTTACCCGGTTACAACATTTTGACATATTGATTTATTACTTAATTCTTTGGTATTTTTAAACTAACTCACTATGGACCCTCTATTTAATCATAACATATTGTTTTTTTTATTATTATTATCATAAAACAATTCCACTAATAAACATGAATTTTACTAATTTTAGACTGTGGGTTTATGAAAGTCATCCAGCTCTATCGATTATTAGAAAAACACCTTACTTGGATATAAATATTTTAACTTTTTAGGCATAATGACCCATCTTTCTAAGGTATAAAGGCACACACCTTCCTCAATATCTTTATGGCAAAATTGTCTATATGATTATGTATCCTCTTTTAACTAGAGCTAGTCACATGTCTCTTTTTAGCAGGTGAACTATATCCCTTCTCTTTATAGGACTAATAATATATCTTTATTAAAAAGCACTTAGCCATGCTTTCCTTATTAATATATTGGTCATCCAAGTATCTGAAGTCCTTGGTGGTCTGGTCATATGTCCTTTTAGATTAACCTTGCATCCCTCCTAAATGGACTAACCACTTGTTTCCTCTTAATATATTGGTTATGTGTGTATACGTCTCTGGACTAGATTTATATCTTTTTTTTTAATAAGATTTAGTTGTTCACCCCCTTTAAAGGACCGACTATGCATCACTCTTTGAAAGGACCTTGTAGCATTGTTTTTTAACAAGGCCTAGTCATATATTCCCTTTTGTTGGACTGGCTATCTAGGTAGCTAAACTTGTCACTTGTCTTTTCTTAGTGGACTTGATATGCATCTCCTAGACTAACCTTACATCCCTTCTCAGTAGATTAGCCACATATCATTTTTATTGGATTAGTCATGTGTCCCTACCTCTTTTGACTAGCCTTATGTCTTTCTTCATTGTACTAAGCACATGTCCTTACATGGGACTGGTTGTGCATCCACCATTAAAATTCATTTTCCTAACCATAAATTATGACTATACAAAAGCATTATTATGTTTGCATGTGTAAACCTATGGTTAAAATAATTTTAACTATTAAAATTTTAATTCAAAGATAAAATGGGATAAATTAAATTTAGGAGATTAAATTAAATAAAGAGGAGTGAAATTAAATAAAATAGAATAAATGACATGGTATATAATTGTTAAAGGAAAAAAATCAATTAAGTAATGGTGGGGTCAAAATGAAATATATGAGATTGTGAGGTCAAAATACAAATAACAAAAATTCAATTTATAAATACCTTTCTCCTTCCCCAAAATGGTTAGCAACCATGTTTGAGAGAGGGAGGTAAGGGTTTTGAGATTTTTCTTCTAATTTATTTCCAAATTCACTTAAAAAGACTATCATGAAGTAATTAAAAGGGGTTGTTAAAGGGTTAAAAAGGGAAAGTTTGGTGGTTAGAGAAATGTAACCATAAAAAGTGAGGTGTTTTAGAAAGATTTGTAGAAGAAAAGGAAAAGTGTAGGGGGCTAGAGTTGTTATTCCATTTTTTTTCGCTTGAATTATCATTTACTTAAAGGTGTGTTTGAAAGTGTAATTACAGTTGCTTTTTAAAGTGCTTTTTACTCGGATATACATCAAAATAATGTTTATTTATTTATTTTGAGAAATATTTTAATGTACCAAACTCAACTCAAGTGATTAATTTGGATGATTTTGTAATTTGAGAAATATTGAATATATTAGTGTGGTGTGAATCTCTAGTTATGGATTTTGGCTAGTTGAATTGTTGTTTTTATGATTGATTTATGTTTGTTAATATGAAAAATAATTGGGTAATGATTTAATTGAAAGAATTGAAAAGAAAAAAATCTCTTCCCTTTTTTTAGTAGATTTTGGCCTAGGAAAAAAAATGTGTGAAATGAGATTGTTTGATGGAATTTCCATGAATATTGTATGTAATTGTGTTAATATGAATGTATATTGATCATAAAAGAGGTGGAATTAGAAAAGAAAAACCTACCATTGGATGACCATGGAAATTTGATTAAGACTTGATAAAGTGGAGGGGTTTGATTATTTAAATGGTTGAGAGATTTTTGTTTAAATATGTTATATGAAGTATTTAAGATATTGGAAATGAACTAATTGAGAGAAATTAGAAAGAAAATTCACTCCCCTTTTATATGACAGTTTCATCCACCCTTAGGTAAAAAAAGTGAAATTGTATTATTGAATTAGTTAATATGTGAATTTGGGATTAATTATGTTGATTATGAGATAAAATGACTTACTCATGAATGAGTTAAAGAATTCTGAAAAGATTTTGGCATTTTTATCTTATATATAGGTGTTGGCCAAGGTTAATTAGAGATATGAGAAATTAATTGATTTAATTAGTATAAAATGTATGAAAAAAAATATAGTGGTATCAAATGGGTGATGAGATAATGGAAAAAAGATCTTGAAAACTCATGTTATATGTTGATGAGGAAAATTCAATTTTGTAAACATATTGAGTGTGTTTAAGGAAGTTTTAAATTTCTTACTATTAATTTAAGATTTAAGATTAAACGAAAATTTAAAAATTATCTTAATGGAAAAAAAGCTTGGTGAGTGATGTAGTATATACCTGTGAATATAGGGGAGGTTGCTGGAGCTGGAGATCAGATAAGAGGAGTAGGATCATCATAGGTATTAGGTACGAGTTTGGCTCCTCAACTGTTATTATGTTAAGTTTAATGTTAAATTTCTATAATTTTCCTTAAGTTTCATAACGTAGGAATATTTATATTATGAATTGAACATTGAAAAATAAGCTTAAAAATTGACTAGTACTTGAAGAGGTACTAGAGGCTTCGATTGATTTGACGATCGGGAGTTTGAATTTGACTAGTACCTAGATAGGCACTAGAGGTGTTAGCCGATCTGATGACCGAGAGCATAAATTTAACTAGTACCCAGAGAGGTACTAGAGGTGTCAGTAAATCTAACATTTAGGTATTAAGAATTTAACTAATACTAGAACACTAGTTAAAGCATCAACTGATCTAATGACTAGAAAGTTTAGAATCTGATTAGTCCCTCATATGAGACTGAAGGTATTGATTTATTGAGTGACTGAAATGATTGCTCACCATTTTAAATTTCTTAATAAGTTGTTTATGATGCAAAAACTTAATAGAAAATTGATTGTTTTATTATATTGATTGTTACTTTATATCTCTTATAATATAA
The DNA here is from genome assembly GCF_951802175.1 of Populus nigra. Lineage (NCBI taxonomy): Eukaryota > Viridiplantae > Streptophyta > Magnoliopsida > Malpighiales > Salicaceae > Populus > Populus nigra. Next base: position 12,976,604 of record NC_084860.1, read on the forward strand.
ATTAAATTATTTTTAGGATCTTCAGAGGTTCAAGATGTGTAGTAGACTACCTTAGGTTGCATTTGTTAGTTGTCAATGATGTTGTTAGGATTGATGTAAACTCTCATGTAATTTTGGAAAAGATCTTTTATTATATAATTAAATTCAATGTCTTTAGTGATGACTGTAAAACTTTATATTGTTCTTCTATTTTACTAATTAACTTAGAATGTAAGAGATTTAGCTATTTATCTTTTTATCTTTCATTTATGTTAAATTTTATGGTGTGGGCATGAAATAATTATTTAAATGTATGTGATAATGAGTTGAAAAGATAAATGTGATCTTTCATTGATTGTGTGATATGTGAAAACAGTTCAGAATGATTAGATCTTGTGATGAAATAAATTTTGTGAAAAATGGTCCAAGATGATTGGACCTTAATATGAATTGAATTTTTTTATGGAAAATATCAATGATGTTGACACTTGGGACGATCCCATTATAAAGAATACTCTGTCAAAATTTCAGCAGAATCTTAACACATTAAAAAACATGAATTAGTTAAAAAAAATTTACCTCAATTATTTGTAATTTCACATAAGTTGTATGTGTTGAATTGAGTTGTTATAAGTTAGGTTGTTACAGGATAAGTGAGTAACACATCTTCAACAGATAAATAACATATATCAAACAAATTTCATTTACTTACTAACCAATAATCAATGTCATTAAAGTCATCACATGTTTAAAACATATGGCTTTGTCTTAATCAGTCATATGATTACTTCTTATAAAAAGCAAAGGCTATACTTTAAAGATCAGTTTTACATCAGCCTCATTTATCTTCTAAGATTTTATTCCATAATAAATGCATGTAGGCTGAAATCTATATAAAAGGCCTTAAGTCTAAGTGGAACTTTTTTTTGTTATGCAAATGTTTCTTGCATAAGAGCCTTGTTTTTTCAATTTTTCACAATAATAATATATTTTAGCCTAAAAAACACATCTTCAGTGGAGGTTTTTCCTCGACCTCATCACCAGGTATAAAAGCAACGCTCATCTATAGATGTATTATTACACCATATCCAAATATAAAGATACCACACCATTTGATATAAAGGGTTATCACAATAAAATCTTAAGAGACATCTCAGATAACTCCCCAGTCATCTTAGAAAGCATCTTGGTTGATCATCAAGCTACTATTTGGCATCAATATATGTTTGAACGGTTCACATACTCGAAACAATATGTAATTCTTCAAAGTCTCAATTGATCTAAGTAATTCTTTAAATAAGATGATCATAGTTTAAACTCGATGAGTCACATCTATAAAGCATTTGATCTCCTTAAATTACACAAGTTAATTATTTTATCTTAAACTGAGTGGACCTTACTTTGAGATATGAAGCAATTAATGATGAATAAAATCTAGGTATTACTATAAAACCTATTGGATTGAAGGGATTATACAGGTCCTAATAAGATAATACTTAACGGATAAAAACTTAATGACATTTCATGAAACAATATCCTTTAAGATGACTGATATCCCTAAATTCATAAAACAATACCCTCGAATAAGGTGATACACCTGAATCTATAAGACAATATCTTTAAACATGACTTATACTCCCAAGTCTAACTATTACACCTGGATGCACCCGAATTCCTTATTCAAACATGATCTACGAGCCACCAATCACAATAACAAGACTTATCTATATTAGATGAAGTCATGCTTCTTAGCAACATATCCCCCAAATACCAATCATGTTATTATCATTAATAGTCAATCGACCATAAATCTTATAACTAATTGTCACTTTAGATTTTGCTCTTAAGAAGTCCGAAAATGAAGGTGATAAGTACATTGATCATTTCACCCCTTCCATGTGCATACTTATGTGAGTTCAAGGCTATATAAATAATGTTGATCCTAAAGGTAAAGGGGGGCCATGGAGAAAAAAACCTGTTCTTCTTTTAAGTTTTCCTTTCGTTAAACACTCAGAACACAATTTCTTAAGACTAATCCCTGATTCAAGTTCAAATCATAAAAAAAAATAAAGAAAACAAACGGCATCAGATATTTTCATAAAAAAATAAAAGATTAATTGAGAAAATAAAAAAACTGCAAGTGAGTGAATAAGAGAGTCCCGGACCCCAAAATATCAAAAACAAAGGGAGGGGTAAACCCTCGAAAACCAGAGAGAGAGAGAGAGAGAGAGAGAGAGAGAGAGAGAGAGAGAAGCCTTTTTTCGGGTTTGGTGATCGTGGCCTGCTGCCTCGGCAGCTTCTTCCTCCTTTAAAAAATGCCTCAATTTTTAATTCCAACCCTTCCCCTCCTAGTCAATAATCCCTAATTCTTTCTTTCTTTGGCCTACCCTAAAAATATAAAGAAAGAAAAGCAAAAACAAAATAACTACGATTCGTCTCGTCTCGACTCGATTCGTTTCGATGCGATTCGCCTTCTCACGGCGGCTCTGGTGGTGGTTGACGATAAGAATCGACATCGTTTCAAATGAAGAGGAAGAAACAACATCATCGATTTCGTTTTGCTATTAATGAATGGGCGGGTTTCAGCTGCAAAAATTGCAAATGAGTTGGCAACCGAGTTTGCTTAGTCAAAAACGAAAAAATGGTCCTCCTTTAGGGTTAAAGAATCTCGGCAACTCTTGTTATCTAAATAGCGTCCTTCAGTGCCTCACTTACACTCCTCCTCTTGCTAATTTCTGCCTGCGCCTCCAGCACTCCTCTCTCTGTAAGCAATTTTCACTTTCAATTTCTGCGCTCTCTCTTCTTTTTTTTTCTCAATATTTTTGTTAATTTCGTAAAGATTTTTTCAAGGTGATTCCGTTGCTAACGGAGATAGAAAGAGAGACTGCCCGTTTTGTATTCTCGAAAAACGGATAGTCCGTTCACTCAGTTTGGATCTCACGCTTGACGCGCCAGCTAAGATTCAAAGCTGTTTGAAGATTTTTGCTGAGCATTTTCGCTGTGGACGACAGGAAGATGCTCACGAATTTTTGCGGTATGTGATTGATGCGTGCCATAATACGTGTTTGCGTTTGAAGAAACTCAGAAGGAAAGGGATTGAGAACGGTGGTGGTGGTGTGAGTGTGGTTAAGGAGATATTTGGAGGCGCATTGCAAAGTCAAGTGAAGTGCTTGTGTTGTAATTATGAGTCGAATAAAGTTGATGATATTATGGATATCAGTTTAGATGTTCTGAATAGTTATTCGGTAAGAGATGCAATGCAAAAGTTTTTTCAGCCAGAGGTTTTGGATGGGAATAACAAATACAAATGCGAAAAGTAAGTTGTTTTAATTTATTTGTTCTTTTTTGTGTTTGTTGTTGCTGTTGTGTTTGAGAAACTTTGCTTGTTTAGATGTCAGAAACTAGTGGCAGCTAGGAAGCAAATGTCAATACTTCAAGCGCCAAATGTTCTTGTTATCCAACTGAAGGTGGGTTTTAACTTTCCTTGATCCTGTTCTTGTTGTTGTTATTTAGGTTTTTGGTGTTTAAAGTTGGCTGTGTTGCTGCTTTTGAGTAATGAGAGTTATTGTTGGATTTTGGTGTTTGCAGAGATTTGAGGGCATATTTGGAGCGAAGATTGATAAGGCCATTGCATTTGAAGAAGTTTTGGTTCTTTCAAGCTTCATGAGCAAAACAAGCCAGGTACTGATGATTTGATGGGTTCAATCAGTCTGTTGAGTAGATTTGCGTGGTTGGACTTAGGTTCTTTACGATGAGTATAGTTTGTTATAAATGCACTTCTCATTGTTCGATATGTACAATCTGTCTGACAACACCCATTGACCTTGTTTGAAATTAAATTAAGTAAACTATTAGACTTGCAATTTCTTGATGAGTAAACTGTAGATTATATCATTATCATATTTTTCACATCACCTAGAATTTACAAGATTCAAAAACTTAATTAATGGGCTCAGACTTCAGAACCAGGCTTTAGCTGGTGGAGTTGCATTTGCCTGAAACAGAAGGCTCTTGCAGTGGTTTCAAGTTTTGGATATCCTGTTATTTGCAGAATTGAAGTCTTAGACATCTTTATGCTAGACTCTGTCTTAAAACAGTGGAGTTCAGATTGAATATGTATATAATGAGAAGGGAAACACAAGCCCCTAGCCTGTCATGAGCGCCATTTTATGGATAAGACAAATGAGCACCATTCCATGTGTGGTTATTTTCCATCTCTCTTCTTGAAATATTAAAGCAAGCAAAAACCAATCTGTGGTTCCATGGGCACCATTCATATTCCATTTGCTGCTGTACTGTCATAAAGAATGTTATTTCCAATTAAAAAGGAAGGCTGAAAAAGAGAAGACTCCTGCTATGCTGTGTATTATTTTTCAATTATAATCTCCCTAGTCCCAACAACATCATGATACCTTAAATCATCTTCAACTCCTCTAGCACTGCCATTCCATTTTGTCTGTATGACTTTGAACTTAAGCAGAAGAGGACCATATTTTGTCAATGCTTTGAGCTTTTTAATGTAATTAATTGATCAGAACCTTATGCTGCATAAAGGCAGCTACTTTTCAGATAAAACTGAATGTGCTTTTACAGTAGAAAACAAAATTAACAGATATTACATCTGACCGAAAGACAAAATTCATTGTCTTAGCATGTGTGCTTTCTCTGTTGAGATCAATTAATTGGTATTTAAGTATCTTATTTATGATTTTTCTTTTAATTTACAAGATTTGGTTACTGGTGACAAATTGACAATAGAGAGAGATTTCAATTTGATGGTGACTGCCACCTCCCAACAAATAAGAAAAGGAACAATAAAACTGTATAGAAAAAAAGCTACCTGATTGGCACACATGTAATCCATAGTTTGCATTGACTTCGTTTTGTTTTCTTTTTTTCTTGTTTGTAATTAATCGTTATCAATATTTCTTCTGGCTGATTGTTCTCTCTCATGACTGCATATAAAAATGATAAGGCAGTACATATATTTTTTGGGGTCCCATATATATAGAAGAATTGATGGGAAGTCGAAGTACATTATGATATGTTAGTTAAAGTAATTTCTTTGATGCAATGCTTCATTTATGATTGAAACTCTAATGTTTAATTGAGCTTAAGGTTCATCCTTACTATAGCTGTCTGTATCTTGCTATGGCATATTCTATATATATTTATTTCTCTCTTCCCTTTTTAATACATCACAGGACCCACAACCCGAGTATAATCTTTTTGGTACCATTGTGCACTCTGGATACTCCCCGGAATCTGGACACTATTATGCATATATAAAGGTCTGTTTACTGGGTTTTTTATGTACTTTATTATTAATTTTGGTTTGTGCTAGTTATAAAAGCAGCAACTTCAATTGTTATTGATGTTATTTCATTGTTGTGTGTGCAGGATGCAATGGGTCGGTGGTATTGCTGCAATGATTCATATGTGACACTCTCTACCCTGCAGGAGGTCTTGTCAGAGAAGGTCTATGTTCTCTTCTTTTCTCGTACTAACCAAAGGCCAGCATCCTCTGCCTCCTCTTTTGCTTCCTATGGAGTAAAATCACGCGAATCAAATGGATGTGTGGAATTTAAAAGTTCAAAGGGTGCTGTTCCTCTGAAATCATTGCCTACAAAACCACAAGTTGAACAATCTTCAAAAAAGGATATTTCAGCCATGTCTAGGATTGATAGAGTGCCTTCAAGCCCACTGGTAAAGTCTAGCATTTGTGGGAACTCTGGATCCAAAAGTACCCATCTATCCGTTAATGGAAAAGTTGATCATCTGAAGGGTCAAAACAAGGGAATGAATGGGAATGTGAAAGAGACAGTTCATGTGGAGAAACGTGGCAAAGATGTGTCAACAGTAACAAGCAGTAATGGTTTTGAAAAGCATACAAATGTTGATGCTGTAGAAGGTGAAAACTGTCATGCATTTGCAGCAGCAAGTGAAAATGGTCATTCTCAAAATGCTGCTTTTAATTCTGTAAAGCCCCTTGTCTGTGACAGTAATGGTACAACAAGTAAGGTGACAACAAGAAGAGTACATGATAACCTTGAATTGCAAAATGGCAGTATGGAGTGTTGTGCTGACATTTCAGGTTTGAAGAGAAAGCTAAAGGAGGACACCTCCATTTTGCTTGCGCAGGATTCTCAATCTCTAGCCAAAATTGAAGAATTTAAAGAAGCGTATGTTACATTATACGTAATCTATTTTGAAGTCTTATTTAAAACTGATTAGCTTCTGTGTAATAACCTAAATTTCCCAATTTATATTGAAGTTTATTTTGATTGATGTGTGTTTATTAAATTTTGTGGTTGTGATTATTTAGTAATTTTAAACTCTCAAGTTAGATCCTGATTGTGACTAGTTGGATTGAAGCTGTGTTGGACTTTTAGATCTTAATACTGAAGCCTAGTATTCTGATGAATTTCTTTTGAAATCGTTTCATTGGTGAGCCATTTCATGAATCAGTTGTTGAAACTGGATGTCGCTACATTAAACATTATTTGGGTAGTTGAATGTTAATTATGTGCTTGCTAACCATTTTGGTTAATCATCTTTACTTACTATTTTTTTTGCTTGTTTGTGTGCTTCTATATTCTGTTTCAGCCTCAAGCAACAAGCATCTTTGATTTTGGGATCATGCGGTTTTTTTGATAAGGTTTATGATTTTATGCGTGCGAGAAAGAGGTTGTGTGTTCATGAAGCAGGAAACAAACGAAGTGGTACTGAATTAAAGTAAGTCTCATTTAGTTTGATTTTCTGTACAGTTTGATTTATGTTCAAAGCTTTGATGCTAGTAATTTCTCTTCATATTCAATGTCACCAGAGAAACATGCAAAGCCATTAGTAATGAGAGAAATTACTAGCATCAAAGTTTTGTAGTAAACTTGTGCCATTCCTGTCATGTTTCTCTGGTGGTTGCATGTTTTGTACAATTAAATAGAGTTATCTAAATAGGATTAATGTTATGGCTTTAAACTGGTGTTCCCTTTGGTCTGAAATGCAGGAAGTTGTTGATTGCAGATGCCAAGAGAACCTTTATTTCCCAAATACCTGAGTCATTGAAAGAGGACCTTGTCAAACGCCTCCAGTCATTTAGTCAAGAGAAACGGCATTTGTCAGCAGTTTTGGGGAACTCAACTGGTAATTGAGGTTTTTTTTTTTTTTTTTTTGGTTTTTCATTTATTTATGTGGAGTCTTTTTATCACAGTTTGGCTGGTTGCATGACCATAACTTTTCTGCTATGATATTTTTGCAGTCTCTTGATTTTGTAGCTGGAGGAGCTTGGTGTATAATCTGTATCACTAATTGATGTATTGACATAGATGCCTGTTCTTGAGATCATAGCTGGGTATCTGTTGTGGCCTGTATCTTTGAGCAATTGCTTGCAGTGACAAGAGGTCATTATCTTGTCTTTTTTATTCTTAATTGCGGCAATATGTATATACTGGTAGATGCACCATTGTTGGTGCTGAGAAAGGCTGGGTTCAAAATCTTGCCAGAAATTTTCTTCCTTGAGGCTGTAAAGTTGATTTTTGGCCGAGAACGAGTCAGAAATCCTATAGATTTTGTACCATACCTTTTTTGACTATATTTTAGCATAAAATCCTCATTTTATGGGCGCATTGCATTTCTTTTAGTAAAAATGTGGCTGGATAGTCCTTGAATCCATACACTATCTATGAATTTGCCCTTAAAGCATGGCATGGTTTTATTCCTTTAATTGCCCTCCCGCTCCACCTTCTTTGATAACATTGATGCTTAATTAGCACATAGGTGTCCTTTTTTTTTATTATTATTTTGGTTTTGTCATGCATACATTTTGATCGCTTTTTTTTTTTCTGGGATGTGCATCTGATCTGAGGGCATGGATCTGTTGTATGTTGGCTTGTTGCACGCCTAAAATCCTTTTCAAATTAAACATTTTCCTTGGAAGCTGAATATGAATCTGGATTCTGGAGGAAAGAGGAAGTATCATATACTATCCTTATTTGGCGTTAGCAATTAGAGATGCGTCGAATATACAATGATCATGGGGAGTCACGGAGACCTAGAGCGACGTTGCAGGTAGCTGTCTTACTTTTGGCTAATCTATTTGGAAGAGTGATGTTACCATGCATCTAATTTTATTTTATTTTATTTTTTCATTTGTTGCAGATAGAATTAAATAAAACTTAAGTGGAGGGATTATCTTAACCGAGTACAGATTTATTATTACTTTTTTTTTATGTCAGTTTCTATCAGTCAGGCATTTGATGATTATTTATTTTGTTGGGCACGTTAATCTGCATGTCTTTGGCCCTGACATTATAATATTGATTTAAAAAAAATCTTGATTTTTTTTAGTTTTAAATTAATATATATTGTGTTTTTAGATTTTTTTATGTATGATATTAAAAATAAATTTTTTAAAATAAAAAACATATTATTTTAATATATTTCTAAAAACAAATACTTTAAAAAATAACTTATATTTTCAAATTCATCTCCTAAACCAGGGGTGAACCAAAAAACTAAAAAACCAATAAAACCGAGAAAACTGGAAAAAAAAATAACTGAAAAAACTGAACCGAAAAAAAACTGATTAAAATTTTAAAAAAACTGGTCAGTTTGGTTTGATTTTGGTTTTATAAGCAGAAAATTAAAAAAATCAAACCGAATCAATTCAAAACTGAAATTGAAAAAAATCGAGTTAAAATCAGAAAAATCATGTCAAATTGGTTTGAATTGATTTTTACCTTAAAAAATAAAATTGAATTGAAACTGGTTGGTTTGATCTAGTTTAATTTCTGTTTTAAAAAAATTTTAGTTTAATTATTCTTTTTGTATAAAAATTAAACCGAACCAAAAAATTCTAGATGGATTAAGATCCTAAACACAGCAGGCCCGGTTTATGTTTTATTTGACATTTATGTTAAAACAATGGATGGTTTGCTTCAGAACCAAGCGAGGGCGTTGAAATTGGTACGAGGATACTAGTACTGTCAAAATGATAAAAAGAAAAGAAAATAACACAAATTTTTTTAAATAAAATAAATAATAATTGAAAAAATAAGAATTAGATTTGATAGATAAAAAAATTGAATGGTGATGAAATTAAAAAGTAATTTTATTTTTATAAATTATCTTAAATAAAATAAATAATGATAAAAAGAATTAAGATTAATTTTGAAGAAAAACAATTGAGGAATTGTTTGTAAATTACATGTGTCGCTGATTAGTGAAGGGGTTATTGAGATGATTTAAATGCCACCTCGGAATCCCATGTTTGATTGTTGGATGATGTGCACGTGTCAATTATTCACGTTTTAATATCTGTAACACACATGTTAACAATTTTTTTATACAATATTTATATTTGATATTATTAAATTATCATGTAGCCACTGAACAAATTGAGGAGTCTTTTTTTGCAAGTTTAATAATCCTTTTGCTTTCAAGTGTATTAGCATTATTTTATTGTGCAAGAGACAAAAAAAACCCTAAAAAAATGGTTTCTCTCCAAAGTAAGCTTTGTTTGTTTTTTATAAGGAAGATAAAATAATACAAATACTATTTCAATCCATAAAAATAATAAAAGTACTGTTTTCTTTGATGGCTCTTACACGGTATTTTTTTTTAATATATATATTTTGGGGCAAAATCAACTTTCAAAAACGTAAAGCTGGAGGAAAAAAGATCTAGATGACAGAATTCGCATAAGCGGGTTTCGTTTGGACTCCCTGTTCTTTTCTGTTCTTTTTTTACCCCTTCGATCCACAATCTCATTTGTTCTTGACGTTTTCAAACACTACAAGAAAAATCTGACATTAGTCAAATTGTAACTAAGCCAAGACTTGTCCAAACTCCACAAGTTTTTTGTTGCGTTCCCTGTCAAATTGTAAGTAAGCCAAGACATGCATGCATGGGAAAGTATTCAGTTATAAATATGGAAAGCGAATACGAAGTGGTGTGATAATAATGGCAGAAGAAGTGGTATTGCTGGGTTGCTGGGCTAGTCCTTTTGCAATGAGGGTGAAAGTTGCTCTGGCAGAGAAGGAAATAGATTATGTGTCCCGAGAACAGAATTTGTTCAACAAGAGTTCTTTGCTTCTAGAGATGAACCCTGTCTACAAGAAAGTCCCTGTTTTGATCCATGAAGGAAAGCCGATTTGTGAATCACTCATCATAATTCAATATATCGATGAAGTTTGGAAACACAAAGCTCCTTTATTCCCCTCCGATCCCTGTGAGAGGGCTCATGCTAGGTTCTGGGCTGACTATGTGGACAAACATGTGAGCCATCCTTTTCTTTTCCTCTCGCTAGTTAATTTGTTCTCCTTTATTCAACATATCGGTTTTTTTTTCTCGAAACCTTGTTTTTTCGGAAAATGTCCTCTTCTCTCATTGGAGAACATACTAGACATTAGGCATATGTAATGGAGGATGCTCTTCCTCCCTCTAACTTCTCATATATTGATTCCAAGATGCGAAGTTTTGACACTTTCAAATTTGTAGCCATGATTCTTAAGCAACTAATCACGTCAAAGCTCAACACTTCTTCACCTCTATAAAAACTGTCTGATGATAAAAATGAACGGGCATTTGCAGATTTTCCCAAACGCGCAGTTGTTATGGGCAAGAAAAGGTGAACGCCAAGAAGCAGCGAAGAAGAGTCTCATAGAAAGCTTCAAAGCATTGGAAGGAGAGCTTGGAGACAAGCCCTACTTTGGGGGTGAGAGTTTTGGTCTAATAGACATTGCCCTTATTCCCTTCTTCAGCTTTTTCTACGCATTTGAGACCCTCGGAAGATTTTCCATGGAAGAGGAGTGCCCCGAGATCGTGGCATGGGCCAAGAGATGCTCGCAAAGGGAGACTGTTTCAAAGTCAGTAGTGCTCGACCAGCACAAAGCTTATGAATTTGTTTTGGAGCTCATGGCATGGCATGGGGTTAAGTGAGAGAGATAATCCGAACAATGAATTATACAAAGAGATAGCGATTCTATTGAATAAAGCCTCTTTTTTTTTTCTTCTATTTTCTGGGAGGGCTGATCTTTCTCTTTTAAAAGTATTATAAACATATATTAATTTATATATGATTCTACCATCAAAATTGAATCGAAGGTTGGCATAAAATGGGCCAGTGTGTGTTTGTCCATAACGTCATTACATTGTACATAGCCTAATAAATATGGTCATCGAATATAACTAGGGAATTGAATTTGCCCTTGAACAAATAAATAATTTTGGACCTTCAAAATAGGCAGCCAGCAGTGGATATTATACATATATTAAAAGAAAAAAAAGATGTTTTCTTGTAGAAATAGAATAATTAAATTTTTTCTAATTTTTTACTTTATTTAATGTGGTGAAAAAATTGTAATGTTTTGTTTTTCTTTTTATATAAGAAAACAGGTTTTTCTTATAAATTTATTTCTCTTTATACTTGGTATTTTTATTAATTCACACTTGGCCTATTTATCATAATTCATTTTTCTTATCTACATTTTTTATATATATTTTTAGTGTTTTGTTTCTTAATTTACACTTTTTTTTGAAAAAAAACCATTATTGTAGAAATGGCACAATTGAAATATTCTCCAAAATTTCTACTGTAAAGGTGGCAAATTTTTAATTTTTTTAAAAAACAAGTTTTTCTTAATTTCTCTCTCTTTATACTTGAAATTTTTATCATTTCACACTTGATATATTCATTATCATTTTTTTTCTTATCTTCATTTTTTTGTAATATTGTTTTCGGTCCTTATCTTCACGAAAAGATAAGATTTATGAGTTATAAATATACTATGAAACCTTCAAATCAAAGGTTCACAATCTTCATTCTCTACTACACATATATTTTCAAAGCATCTCTCTCTACAATATTATTATATTTTCTCTCTATAAAAAAAATATTTATTTAAGCATTGAAGAGTCTCCACCTCCATTAAAAGAAACCTTTTGCAAGTACTAACCATAGCTACATCGACATACCAAGCCCTAAGCATAAGCTATCAACTGTCTTCGCTAGTAAGAATTGATGAGATTGCTAGAACCAATTGATTAACCAATTATCCAACTCGGGAGCCCTATTCTTAGGCTATTTGGATTTTTTGAAACTTTATCACTTGTAAAAAGACAATGACTTCTTTGCTCTTATATAAGATATATAAGAAACTAAAATGCCTTGATGATAAGGATATTTTGATCTTTTTATATGACCCATTAATCATTAAGGAATTGACCGAGAGTATATATATCTTTTGTGATTCCTTAAATACAGTAAAACGACCAAAATGCTCTTAAAATTAAAAAATAAAAGTAAAAATTACCCTCAATGCTTTTTTATCTTTTCACAATGACTTTATTTTTTTGTATTTATAAGGTAAGTTAAGAGGTAATTTAGTATTTGACTAAATATAAAAAATAAAAAATAAAAAATAAAATGCATAGTGAAATGCTAAAATATCCTTGTAATCCAAAAAATTAAAAATGGCATCAAGAGACTTTTTTTTTGTATTTTCACAATATTTTAGAGGACGATACTTAATTTTTACAAGTTTAATTGAATGAAATCAGGGGCAAAATTACAATAAAATCAAAGTTTAAGGACCAATTAAGGGTCAAAGTGAAGAAATTCAAGATTAAAGACCTGCCTACAAAAGGCGCATAACATTAAGGGCTATACCAAACTTTTTCACGGATTAAATTGACGACAATCAAAGTTTATGGCTTAATTAGGAATTGAATAGAACAATTAAGAAAACAAGGATTGAGGGATTTCAATTGATTTTTTAAAAGGGTTTAATTGCATAAAATTAATTAGTTTTGTCCTAATTAAGGATGTTTGAGCTTAAATTGGAACGACAAGGACTAAATTAAAATTTATCAAATTCCTAATTAGAAAACCCTAGTTTTTAGAATTTAAGCAGATGACATGTCACTTTTTTTTAATGAATAAACTGAGTGACATATCGACTGTCCCTAATTTATTGTTTTTTTCAGCCGAGAAAACTGATCGAGTTACCACCTTCAAGTGAATAAACGTGGATCTTCGACCACGTTAGAGGCTCTAACCATTACAACTCAACTAAGAAACATCTCCTCTATAAGGATCAGCTATCCTTATCACTTGTTTATACCTCATTTGACTCACTGAACTCAACAACATCTTGCCCCTGATCAACCTTTATTGTATTTGACAGTTTTAAACTGATTGATGACTTACCTTCTTATCGATGAATGCAAAGTTCTAGAACTCCAAACCAGATGAGATTTGATCTCTATGTTAGATATACATCCTCTCTACATGGTATATGGTTTGTTTAGCTTCAATAATCTTATATTTGTCACGATTGATTCATGGAAGGTGCACCCTTATTAGCCATTTTTTATCAGGTTTCCATTATGAGGTTCCCAACATTTTCTAAAAGTTCTAAGAGTTTGTTAGACATCCAGGGGAGGGAAAACAGAAGAAGAAGAGAGAAGAATGACTTCCTAACAGATTAGAAAAAGAAATCCCTTATGATCTAGTTTCGGAAAACCACCTTCAAACCTATAAGTGGTTTCACAACCACTTGTCATTTTAGGGCTATAAAAGGAGAAGAAATCATATAGAAAAAAGGGTAGGAATCCAAGAGAAAATCATAGAGAAAAACAAAAATAAATACATAGAAATTAAGAGGGTACCTAAAATATAATTGAAATAAAAGTTATAAAGATTGATTTATTGAGAAAGAAAAGGTGGAATCTAAATTGAAAAAAAGTTGAAATTCAAGAAGAAAGAAGTAAAGAATTCAAAGGAGAAAACCACATTCTCTTTACAAGGTAAACTTTCAAACTCTGATGAGGGGGTAGAGCTCAATGAGGACACCCTCTCTCCCTTCTGTTTTATCTTTTTAAATTGCTACTCAAAATGATTATTAAGTATCCTTTGAAGTCATTTTCTAGTTTTAAAAACTATTAAATATTTGTTTTGAGATGTTAAGTATGCTTTGAAAATAATTTGTATTATTCAAGTTTTGTTGGATTTCCTTGTTTAATATGTTAGAATGTGATTATAGTATGCTAAGTGATAATGTATCATGTTGTTTTGTATACTTGAATGTTTGGATAATCATTTGTAAAACTATGACAAGTTATGTTAAGTTTTGATATTGTTGTGGATTAAGTTGTTTTATGATAACTTGCTGGGTTTGTTGAGGTTGTAGGCATTTTGTTTAAACTTCAAGATAATAAGTTTAATCAATAGAACAATGTTTATGCATAGAGAATGCTATTTTTGCTTATTGTCATTATGTATTTTGCTTATTGTTTTGCTCTTAATCTTGTTGTTTTGATGGTTCAAGCAAATTGTGTTGAGCATGTTTAAGTTTTGTTGCAAAGCTTTAATTGTTGTTTATTGGTTTTATACATTTTCTGGGTTTAAAGTCTTTACCGGGCATGTTGTAACCCAATTTTGGCATTGGCTTTTAATTTAATTTTACAGGGTTTAAAATGTAAAATTAAAATATTAGAGATTTATTTCGATGAAAAGTGTGATTTGTCAACTTGCGTGAAAATTAGAGATTACAATGTGCTTTTGTCATTCTATCTTTATCTTCAAGATAATCAATGTCTTCAAGATAATAATTGTTATTCGCTTTTAAATTTGATTCTTAATCAAATTCAAACTTCAAAGAAGAGAATGAATTTGATTGAAACTTGGTTTTTCATACGTGATGAGACTCTTGCATTATAAATACAAATATCAGTGTATGTAAAAAGGGTTGCACTATAAATACAGATATCAGTGTACGTAGAAAGGGAGGCAGAGGAAACCCAGGCCATTACTATAAACTCTAAAAAAAAAAAAAGATATTTACAAAAAAAAAAGGGGGCGCGGCCGAATCCTTGGCGCTGCTGCCCCCTCCCCCCAGCTTCTTTCCTCCTCTACTTCCCCAGTCACCAAGAACAGACAGAGCAAGGCCTCCGTGGTTTTTCATTCCACTCTCTGCCGCCGCCACCCCCCTTCAACTTCCAAAAGCCACCATATTAGCCTTCGGCCAGTGTTGCAGAAGACCCTCGTCTTCTCTTCCCCCCCCCCCCACAGACCATGCAACTGACAATCATCCACCAGCATTAACGGCAAAGTCTCCTGCCCTGAGCAACAATGACATTCCCGGCCATGGCAGCCGAAAGGGAATATCCCCTTACAGTGCACAACTGACCAAACCGTCAGCTCTTCCTCACGTCAACAGCAACATCTCGTCCAGTCCACAAACTACTTCTTCCTCAGGCTGACAGTTCCGCCAGCAGTCCACCAGCGCAGTTTCTTTTTGTTTCACTCGTTCTCCACAGCATGACCACTCCATTCAGCAGCGAGAGTTCTTCATCAACGCCTCGTCTCTGCAACAGGAGGCAGAACAGAAACGAAAGGGGAGGAGAAACAGAACCAGGGGAAAATTTTGGTCCATTCAACCTGCAGCACCTCGTGCTTTTACCACCATCATCTTCGTCCTGAACGGAGAAGACTGGACAGAGCAACAGAAGAGGGAGAACAGAGGGGGAAGAACAAAACCAGACGGACAGAGAAGGAAGAGGACCGAATGGACAGAACAGGCGAGAGCTAGAGAGAGACGGACATGGATAGAGGAAGCCACTAAAGGGAAGGAGTTAAAGACAGAGGAGCAAAAAAAAAAAAAGAAAACAGCAAAAAGTAAAGGAAAACGAGAATAAGAGGCATAGTAAAGCAGAGGAGAGGAGAACAGCCGGCCACCACGCTTCAGTTATCATCTCCGTTCCTGCATTGAGGTAAGCCCCGCTTCCTTTGCATTTTAATTCACTGCTACAGTAGCAGCGAATTATAATTCATTGGGCAGGCATGCGTAACGCACGCCTGCCAACCAGCCAGAGTCAACTAGAGCTGGAACCAGCTTACAAATAATAATAATAAAAAAAATAAATACAAATTAAAAAAAAATATGTGCATGTAATAAAAAAAAATTTATTTTATTGATTTATTCACTGCTATCAAAGTTAGGAATAAAAATACCGAATTAAATTTATTTTATTTCTCAGTTACGTAATATTTACCAACGCCAGAGTTGTAAGTAATCCGTAGTTGAATATTTACTAACACCAGAGTCAGGAATATTACAAGCAACAACAATACAAACCTTCATAGCATACACGAACAAACATTTAGCAATTTTAGACAAAATCAGCAATGCAGCTTGTCTCAGGTAGGACGTTTAAGGGGTGATAGCATCTTTCCTTTCGCGTAACCAGTCCCGGACCATAGAATTTCTGTTGACCAGTTAGGGTTCCTAGTGACCATAATACTAGATGACGACTCCTTAAACAAGACATTTTCCCTAAAAGAATAAGATGCCAGATATCTGTTTTTGTTTTCAATCGAGAGGTAATTTTTTAATTGGTTGCCGCGATGTCCGGATATGACTGGACATTTTTGGATTCTTATGCTTTATGGGTTTCACATTCGTCTATTGAAGATGGTCTTAGATCCATGTTTTGCATATCTTTTTGATTAATTGTTGGCTCTTGCAAATGCCTTTTATTGACCATTAATTTAGGATCTTAAGGGTTTAAAAATACTTAAATCATGACATTTGATTTTCAGTTTCTTCATTTTATATTTTTCATAAAATCAAATAATTGTGACTTTAGGTTGTTTGTTGTGATAATCAGCTCCAAAATCTTACTATACTCAACCCCAAAATGTTGCTATACTTTTGATTGTACATGTTTATGTGTCTTCGATTTGATGTAATATGTTCTGAAATTTAATCTTAGTTTCTGGGTTTCATATGAGTGTTCATCAAGTTCTTGTGTAAATTTGAATGTTTTCTCCTTTTTTGATCTTTGTTATTTCTTTTCTAGTTTTAGGTCATGTTTATGAGTTTGGGTTTTTGGGTCAAGAAGCCTAGCTCATGTGGCTGGGCTGAGTCCATTTATGCTAAGACAACATTTAGTTGACTTAAAATTCTTAAAAGAAAAAACACCATATTTTATTTTTATGGCGCAACACAACCTTAAAACAATTTTTAAGCCTATGATTTTTGGTTCTACTAATTTTCCAGTAGTGTTTCTTTTCTTATTTTTTTTTATGTTTTTGCCAAACAGATCTCAAATATTTTTCAGAAATTCTGAAAAATTTTAAGGACCATTTTAAATTATTTATGGATCCCACCTATTTCCCAACCATTTTATTTAATATTTGGGTTGTAGACTTGTATTGTAAGATACTGATCCTATATTAAACACAATTGTTTTTCTTCAAAATTTCAGAAAAAAGTTTCAAAAAAAAAACAAAAAATTTCCTATTTTGAAAAAAATACACTTTTATTTGTGTGCAAATGACCAAGTTTCTAAAAAATAAATCAAATTTGCATAATTAAGCATATTCAAAATTTCAAAAATAGTCCTTTTATTTTGCATGCATTTTGAATTTAACAACTAGTTTATTAAAATCATGAGAATTTGTCTTATATTTTAAAAACATCAATTTTTTTAATATACGAGATTATAAAATTATAGGTAAGATGTATTCCTGATAATGAATAAAAAGACAATTCTTTTTCTCTTTTTATGTTTTGACTTTAGAATGACTAAGATTTTAACCTAATAAGATATGGACTTTCTTATAAAAGAAGATTTTTCTTAAACATTAGACAAATCAATGGTTAGAAAACATAACAATATCTTAGTTTATATCAAACAAAAAAATAATGTAGTTTTATAGGTATGGTAAACTTGGGGTGATGAGTTTTTCCCTTGCACAACTAGTCTACTTACCTGGACTCTCGTAAACAATTAGATTTTCTAGTGACTATAATACTAGGTGGCGACTCCTGAACCTTTCAAATCATAATTTTATGATTTTTCAAACATATCGAAAATCCCCCACGATTCAAGAACCATACCTGTCGTCCGATGTTGTGCACAACAAGACCGCGAGGAACAATTGTTTTTTTTTATTACTGTGGGTGTCTGGGCTAGTTTACGCCCACCTCGACTAATTCCATGCAGGCCCTGAAGTTAACGACCATGTAAGCCTCCAGTGGCCCTGAAATATGTAGGACTTGAACTAATGACTTTTAGAGAGCAAACCTAGAGCCTAACCAGTTAATCTACAACCTTAACAATTGTTATTTGCTAATGCATTATGTTGTTTTTTGCCATTTTTGGCCGGTCCTTTCTGTCATGTCGGGGTGATTCTTTTGAATCTGTAATTGGATTGCTCGTTCTGTCAATTAACAAGTTTCCCTGCTTAGAAGATCAGAGTTTAATATCCAAGAACCCTTTATTATTATCAGGCTTAACCAACCGAATACTGTTCCAGAACAATTTAAGAAAACATAAAATGCCACAATAGAATGGACTTGGATACACTCTCCATCTGCAGTATTATATATTTATTCAATCCCCAGTTTCTGTTTGATCTGCAAAACGACTTCATAAACCTCCTTTTGGTCACTTAAAGACTTGGAGACGCTCTCCTTTTGCAAGCATCTCTCACCCCACTCCACGAGGTTAGGGAACTCGGCTGCCATGCTCCAGTTTCCTAGGGTCTCAAAGGTGTAAAAGAAGCTGTAGAACGGAATAAGTGCCAAGTCTATATAGCCAAAGCTCTCACCCCCAAAATATAGCTTGTCTCCGAGTTCTTCTTCCAAGATTTTAAAGCACTGAATCAAGTCCTTCTTCGATGATTCTTTGACCTCACCTTCAGATGCCCATAGATTCCTTCCAATAGGATAAATCTGGACGAAACCTCTTTGCATGTCAATACTTCATTAATGTTTCCTTTCAAAAACTAAACAGAGTAAGACAGAGAAAACAAATTTTGATCAGTACTAGGAACTTACCTTCTTGTCGATGTAGTCAGCCCAAAACCTGGCATGTGCACGTCGATAAGGATCAGAAGGCAACAATGAAGGTTTATGGCTCCAAGCTTCATCAATATATTGAACTATGACCATTGACTCACAGATGGGTTTCCCATTATGGATTAAGACAGGGATTTGCTGATGAACTGGGTTCATCTTGAGAAGAGTAGAGCTCTTGTTGCTCAAGTCCTCTACCTTAGATTTATATTCTATTCCCTTCTCTTCCAAAGCTATCCTCACCCTTGCTGCAAAAGGACTAGCCTTCAAATCCAGTAGAACTACTTCATTAGCCATTTGTTGCACAGGAAAGAAGAAAGATTTTTCTCAGTAATTTGTTTCCCTTTTCAATTTGCAATGTGGAACTGAGGCGAAAACAAGAATTTATAGCAGAACACGAGACCTTTGTGGAGTTTTCAGTTTCCCTTGTGCTTCTAGGTGCTTCGCTTTTGTTGTCATTGCTTGCATCAGAATGGTCAATATTATTGTTGACAGGTTGGGATTTTCCTGGGAAACCTCCTCGCAACTATGAGAGTAATGTTTTTTATATATATATATATAAATAAAATGCCACTTAAATATTTTAAAATTAGCTAACCTCAATCATATTTATTTCATATATAGTAATTAAATAATATTTAGTTACATAGTTAATAATCTTGAATATTATAAATTTAATAATTATAAATATTCTACATTAACTATCAATGGAGGAATGGCAACTTATGTGGCACACGTGCGCACATCACCAAGAATATCTTACTCGGGAGACCCGCATGAAAACAAATTTGATCCCCTGCCGATATAGTCTAAATTCATCTGCTTCTTAATAATTTCTATTGGCCTGTATAAAGTGTGGCCGCCATGCATGCTGGAAGAGAAGAGAATTGGTTTCTTAATTATTTCTGCCGGTATCAAAAATTGATATTTATAATAAAAAATAATATCTTTCCATACTAATATACTTGTATAATTAGAAAGACACCCTTCAAATTAATTAATCTTTTAAAAAATATCTATTTCACATAATATCATATATATAATCTAAAAAGTATGAGATTTTGTTATATTTTATTGATTTAATGTAAAATATAACAAAATATCTTACTTTCCTAGTGGCTGCAGGAAATGCCATCCAAGTAGAATCCTAATTTGAGAAGAACTGAAAAATTAAAGGACTAACCTGTACTTATTCCACAAATATGAAACGCGGCAAGGTAGGACTCCACCAGCACCTATCAGACCCAATTAGGAAAAGAGAAAAAAAGTTTCGAAAAAGAAAAAGAAAAGCAAAATAAAATAAAATAAAATAAAAGGGGAGAAGAAAATGACGGGAAAAAAAAGACAGCAAAAAAAAAGAGAGAAAGCATCAGTGCAAAAATTGCTCCTTCGAAAGACCCTTCAACACTTGTAAAGAGGCCAATTGTAAGCATCAGTGAATGTTAAATATATTCCAACCAATGTTGTGTGTGATTATTGTGAATGAAATCACTCAAATTTCAATTGCCAAATATGAAAGCCTTTTGCTAAACCAAATTTCAAGGAAATTAATTATATGTCCAATTTCTAATGTCGAAACAATCCTTATTTAAATATATTTAGATAGTATTTGTTTTACAGGTTCAATAGCTCTTTAAAAAAATTTTGGATTTTTTTGCTTTAAATTCGTTTTTTGATATTTTTGAATTGTTTTGATATGCTCTACCAAAAATATTTTTTTAAAAAAAATATTATTTTGATGTATTTACAAGCAAAAAATATTTTGAAAAGCGACATCAACCATAATCTCAAACACGCTATTAATCTCGATTGAAGAAATCACCCTAATATTTCATAGAGCAACCATTACAAGATTCCACAGTTTTATCGACGGACACATTCCGTCGGTATAAGATTCAGAGTTTGTTGGTAATTCTTTTACCAACTAAATCACCGACGGAAAACGTCCGTCGACATAACGTTCGTCGGTAATACCGTATTCCATCGCTAAGGTTGGAGGTAAAAAAAAATATTACCGATGGTTTTACAGATGGAAATTGCGCACAAAAAAAACTTCCCATTGGAACATTATTGAGGGATTTATTCCGTCGGTGATAGTGGCATATATAGTAAATATTTTTTAGCTATCGATGAAAGGTCAATGGATGTTCTCCGTCGGTAAATTGTCAGTGAGTGTGCATTTCCACCAAGCTTCTGTGAAATGCCGACGGATTATATCTGTCTGTAAATTCATCGGTGATACATTCCGTCGGTAAATCCCTCGGTAGGTATTTTTAATTTTTTTATACGAATAATTATATAATTAAATTCGAATGTTAAAAAGAATTTGGTAGCACCTCCCCTATACTGAAGACTACCCAAACTTTTCAAACCTGCAAATATTGACAATAGCCACAACCAATTGACCCCATCTATACTAATCTTGTATATAACATAACATCTATACAAATAACATCTATACTAATTACAAGGTAAATTCAACAATAAAAATTAAAATTCTACAAATTATTCAATTATTATGGAAATACAAACAATAAAATATATTCAAAAAATTCAAAAAATAAAACTCTAGACTAACAATTAAAATTAATGGAAATAATTAAACACAAATCATGCAATAATAGAGTAAAATTGAGAGAAAATAATTAAATTTATTCCAACATATTCAATTACTAATTACAAGGTAAATTCAACAATAACAATTACAATTCAACAAATTATTCAATTATTATAGCAATACAAACAATAAAATATATTCAATAAATTAAAAAAAAAACTATAGACTTTAGGAATGAAATATGCTTACTTTACTAATGTGTTTATTTCAAGACTTTATCTACATTATAAAAATACACCAAAACAAAAAAAAACATAACAAAAATAACAATAGTTAGAACAAAAAAAAAATATTAAAGTAAAATGAAGTAGAGGAAACACATACCTTTTAATTTACTGAAGATTCAAGTAGAGATTACAAGCAAAACAAACAAAAGTCTTGAAGGAAATGAGAGGAAAAAAATCAAAAATGAAAGGGGAATAATGGAGCAGATGAAAAAATAAACTAAAGGGCGGTCGCTGGGATTTATAGCACAGTTTTACCGACGGAATCACCGAAGGGCATTAAAAAAATATTATTTTAAATTATTCCGTTGGTAAGTTTTGAATTTCGCACCATAATTTTTAATTACCCTCTATATTTTTCGCAGTTCGTCGGTCATTTCATCAGCAAATATATGCGGTCAGAGATGCATTTAATGCCCCGCCCTCGGAATTCGTACTGTCCATCGGTGATTTTGTTGGTAATTGTGACTTGCCAACAAAATACCGACGGACTGGAATTCGTCCCAAAGTCATTGGTGATGAAATGGCTACTGTGAAATGCCGACGGACTAGAATCCGTTCGCAAAGTCGTCGGTGATGAAATGGCTACTGTGAAATGCCGACGGACTAGAATCCATCCACAAAGTTGTCGGTGATGGTTGTGGCATTTCCAGTGACGGTACTGTGAAATGCTGACGGACTGGAATCCATCTGCAAAGTTGTCGGTGATGGTTATGGCATTTCAGTGACGCTACTATGAAATGCCGACGGACTGGAATCCATCCGCAAAGTCGTTGGTGATGGTTGTGGCATTTCCAGTGACACTATTGTGAAATGCCGACGGATTGGAATCCGTCCACAAAGTCGTCGGTAATGGTTGTGGCATTTTCAGTGACGCTATTGTGAAATGCCGACGAACTGGAATCTGTCCGCAAAGTCGTCAGTGATGGTTGTGGCATTTCCAGTGGCGCTACTGTGAACTGCCGACGGACTGGAATCCGTCCGCAAAGTCGTCAATGATGGTTGTGGCATTTTCAATGACGCTACTGTGAAATGCAGACGGACTAGAAACCGTTAGTATGGACGTCGATGATAGTGTAGTATGCAAGAAAGATGATGTTTATATTGCCTATTTACCTTCCTGCAAACACTTAAATGATAAACTGTCCTTCGCACAAAACAATAACAACAGTGCTAAACAATACAAACTTATAAAATAAATATTTCATGTTACAAAATATATCATCCATAATATATATTACATGAAAAAAATGTTTTACACATGACTTCATTATGAAAGTTAGTCAAAATTTTCTTCTTCGTCGTCGTCAATTAAATAGTCATAACCTTCATCGCATTCTTTAATATGGATATCATCATCATCATCATCTTCATCGACATTTGCTAGTCTGCTAGAGTTCAAAACAACATTCAACTCCTCTGCGTCAACATCAACAAGACTATCATCGAAAACATGAAAATTTGAATTTTCTTTCAAGTTAATCAAAGGAGCAACTTGATATGGTTCAACCAACTCATTAACTTGAAAGACTTCATCTCGCACACTTGTGTCTTTGTTCTCATCCTGAACAACCACGACACGACCCCTGGGTTTTGTTTTTAAAACGGATAACCAATCAACTCTTAATCGATCATTTCTAAAGGAAGAGGTGTATGTGTAATAAACTTGTTGACATTGCTTTGCTAAAATAAAGACATCGTTTACGTTGCAGAGTCTATCTTCTGAGTTGATTTCGAGCAGACCATAGTGTGAATCCACTCTGATTCCTCTGTCAGTCGTGTCATACCAATAACATTTGAATAAAAACACTATATTTTGCTCGCTATGATATAATAGTTTGACGACCTCTTCTAATCTACCATAGTAGTCAACTTCTAACTCACTACTAGTCGATCCCTTAACACAAACACCGCTATTGTATGTCTTTCTTCCATGCCCATATTCTTTAGTATGGAACACATATCCATTGATAAAATACCCGTTGTAGCACTTAACTTTTCTTTCAGGGCCCAAAAGATACTTTGCTTTACCCAATCAAACCAAAACCAAGAAACTTCTGCTTACCTGATTGAAGATCAAACACAATGTCACCGTACTCTGATACAACATCATGCAATTCTTCACTAGAAAGACACGGGGATGCAATATCCTTCTCAACTTTGCTAACAAAAAAATCTTTTCTGTTCTTTCTGTACCTATGATTTGGTGGCAAGAAATGACGATGAAAGTAAAAAAAAAAAAAGCTTTACCTCCGTTTGTTAGCATGAATGCCTTGTTGTTTTCCATGCAATATGGACATGCTAGTTTTCCATGCGTGCTCCAACCAGAAAGCATTTCATAAGCTGGAAAATCAATGATAGTCCACATTAAAGCCGCCCTCATAACAAAATTCTATTTCCTCGATATATCATAAGTCAAAGTTTTGAAGGACCACAATTGTGCCAACTCATCAATCAACGGTCGAAGACAAGCATCTATATTCCGGCCCGGGCTGCTCGGATCGAGTATGATAGTAGATAAAAACATGAACTCCGACCTCATACACATTCCCGGTGGTAAGTTATAAACCATGAGTTTGACCGACCAATAAGAATAAGGAGCAGCAAATGACCCGAATGAGTTGAATCCGTCTGTACATAACCCAAGACGCACGTTTCTTGATTCAGCTGAAAAGTGAGGATGCACACTATTAAAGTGTTTCCATGCTTCAGCGTCAGAAGGATGTACCATCACTCCATCAACCACATTATGTGATTAGTGCCATGTCATGTGCTCAGGAGTCCTTGGTGACATGAATAACCTCTACAGTCTAGGTGTGATTGGGAAGTATCTAAGTTTTTTATATGCCACAAGAGTCTTTCCCCTGCCAGTTCTA